>NC_142440.1:57193500-57507000 GCF_059453495.1 Arachis ipaensis
ATTCAATTGCAAGAAAAGTAAAGATCCAGCAGTAGATAAAAAAAGTGAAAGCGCAAATTCTCAATGATGCAGTAAATCAAAACAGAGAGATCTCAAGGTGAGATTGAAACAGAATTCCTTCAATTCTCAATACTCAAGACTCAGACAAAGTGTGTAGAAAAGAAAACAAAAACAACCCAGAGGAAGAGAATTCAATTCTCCTTCCCAAGAACTCTCAAATTCTAAAAGCAACAACTAAGGTGAGCTCTCTACTGTAAACAAGTAATAAAAATTCTAAAAAGGAAGCTCTCTAAAACTTCAAATCCTAAGCTATTTATACACTTTCTTCAAATGATCATTAAGCCTTGAATTGGGCCTTTAGTCTTGATGGAATTGGGTTGATAATAGCCTCCGTTGATTGTTCTTGGTGTTGGGAAGAAATCCATTAGTGAACCGGGCCATGAACTATTCACGTTTGAGTCAATGTTTGAGGCAAACATTGACTCAAACGTCCCTTGTGTGACATTATGCAGCTCGGCCAAGTTGCTGTCTTCCACGTTTGAGCCAACGTTTGAGGTCAAACGTGAGCTCAAACGTGGTTCCCCCATGCTACTCCTTTGGCCAACGTTTGGCCCAACGTTTGAGGCAAACGTTGGTGCAAACGTGGCTCACTCAATGCATCAAATGGAGGTGCTCTTCTTTGCTTTCATGGCACCAACGTTTGACCTCACGTTTGAGGCAAACGTTGGCGCAAACGTTGGTTTGCTCCAGGGGTGCTTCTCCTTGCTAATATGTGGCCAACGTTTGACCTCACGTTTGAGGCAAACGTTGGCTCAAACGTTGCCATGCCCAGGAGTGCTCTTTCTCTTCTCTTTGGTGCCAACGTTTGACTTCACGTTTGAGGCAAACGTTGGCGCAAACATTGCCTTCCCTTGCTCCTTCTTCAACCGACGTTTGCCTCAACGTTTGAGGCAAACGTTGGCGCAAACGTTGGCTCTTCTCCAGGGTGTTCTTCATCTGCTTCTCACGTTTGAGTTAACGTTTGAGGCAAACGTTAGCTCAAACGTGAATCCCTCTTTTCAAGCCCATTCTTGCAACCTTCTTCCAAGCTTTATTCCACCTATCATCAACCAACAATTGCATCAAAGCTATGCTCTAATCATGAGAGTTATTCTTTTTCTTGTCATATAAGCAATTATGGCATAAAACTCATGAAAATGCATCAATTCATCCATAGTTGATTGAATCTAAGGAAACATGATATTCCACCCAATTGGCTTACTTGTGGCCCAAGAAAGTGCATAAAACTAAATGAAAACAAAGGAAAAAGACTAGTGAAACTAGGCTAAGATGACTTGTCATCACAACACCAAACTTAAAACTTGCTTGTCCCCAAGCAAGAACAGAATTATTAAGAAGAAAGAATGAAAACAAAAGAGAATGCTCATGTTAGCAGAGTATTATTGGTAGCTCATGGGGTTTTATGCAGATATGTAACTACTCACTTCTTATTGACAAGTAGGCCTAGAAAGTTCTCTCTAAGCATCAAGCAAAACACTGCTATGACCTCTCATTATTCCTTTGTCCTTGTTTACTGAATTCTTTCCTTTATAAACTTTAGTTCAGTGTCATCTGTAACAAGCTCTTTTCTTTATTTATGCTTGACACATTATTCACTTTAGACACTTGGCTCACATCCCCTCTTAGAACATTGATGCCCATCACCTCTTTGGGTTACTAAATGTCTTGTAGCTAGGTTGCTCTTGATAGTGGACTTTCAGTTGATAATCCCGAGTTAGTTAACCTAAGTTACCAAGTGTTAATGCACTCCAAAGAACTTAATAATCCAAGCAGATCCTAGTACAAAGACACCACAGGCATATATTCTAAAGTTCAAACTATTGGTGTCTAGCTTTGTTTCTTTTTATTTTTCTTTTGTTCTGTTGCCACTTTTGGCTTTTTCTCTTCTCTTTTTGTCTTTCTTTTCACCCAAGGACTTTTATTTTGTTGAGATTCATAGATAGTGAACTACTTTCTTCTTAAAAAGAGAACAATCTATTCCTTTTATTCACTAATAGTGAGTTGCCACATAATCACACATACATGCCACCACTTACTATTATTTGACTTCTAGCTAACAATGAACCATCTTACTTCATGCTTCAAACATTTTTTTTATTGAATTGAAAAGATGCAGGGGACAAAGCATGCATTAGTTAAGTGAAAGTAAACACACAAGCACACACTTAGACTAGCATTATTATTGACAATAATATTCAAGATGCATAACTACTGAACTAACAGTTACTGCTAAGATAAGCATATTCAAACTTCAAATTTAGAAAAATTGCATGTTGATGGAGTTAAGTGTCAATACAACCTTTTGGTGGTTTCTTCTTCTTACTCTCAACTGATGGTGTGAAGTCCTCCCGAGAAAGTGTTTGAATCCCTGTAGAATTAAAGGGAAGTTGCTTGTTTCTCAAGCCCTTAGATAACTAGTTAGTGTGCAGGACCTTCTTGTGGGCTTTTGAACTTACTTTGGTGTGTGTGAACACCAAACTTAGTCCCTTGCCACTACCTTTGATGCATCGAGTTGATCATATGTGAATTCCTAGTGTCTTAGCTAAAAATAATAAAACTACAAAGTAGAAATAAACAATGATTAAATGATTCATCTGATTGCTTGGAACTAGCAACCCTTCATGCAGAAGGTGAGAATGTGTTTTTAAACTAGATTTTTGGTGGAACACCAAACTTAAAATCTTTCATTCTCCTTTAAATTGTTTTGATGTATGACACCAAACTTAGCTCGTTGCACTGCAGGTGAATCCACTTAATCTTTTTATTGAACTATCATTGAAAGAAAATGACTACCTCAGGTTGGGTTGCCTCCCAACAAGCGCTCTTTTAATGTCACTAGCTTGACATTCTTCAATTTTTGCTTCAAGTATGTTGTAAGCTCTGGACCTCTTTTTCCTTGTCCCAATGTCCTCCTAAGTACAGCTTTGCTCTGTGACCATTTGCTGTGAATTGACTCTTTGTTGCTTCATCTAGCAATTCAATACTTCCATAGGGAAAAACCTTGGTTACCAAATATGGACCAGTCCACTTAGATTTAAGCTTACCAGGGAATATCTTGAGCCGTGAGTTGTACAAAAGTACTTGCTGCCCTGGTTTGAATTCTTTCTTCATGACCTTCTTGTCATGCCACCTCTTGGCTTTTTCCTTGTATATCTTGGCACTTTCATAGGCTTCTAGCCTAAATTCATCCAGCTCATTTAGCTGCAACAACCTTTTCTCTCCTACTGCTTCAGAGTCAAGGTTTAGGAGTTTAGTAGCCCAAAAAGCTTTGTGTTCAAGCTCCATAGGGAGGTGACATGATTTGCCATATAATAGCTGAAAGGGTGACTTCCCAATGGGAGTTTTGAAAGCTGTCCTGTATGCCCAGAGTGCATCCTCCAGCTTTCGAGCCCAATCTTTTCTTGAACTTCCTACTGTCTTTTCCAGAATCTTCTTCAGTTCCCAATTTGCCAATTCAGCCTGTCCATTGGTCTGGGGGTGATATGGCGTGGTTATTTTATGAATCACTCCATATTTATGGAGGAGCTTCTCCATCTGTTTGTTGCAAAAATGGCTACCACCGTCACTCACAAGACCCTTGGAAACCCCATATCTCGTGAAAATATGCTTCTTAAGGAATTGAAGGACAATTTGTGCATCACAGGTGGTTGTGGCTATGGCTTCCACCCACTTTGAGACGTATTCTACTGCCACCAAAATATATCTGAAAGAATAGGAAGGGGGGAAAGGTCCCATGAAGTCAATACCCCATAAATCAAATAATTCCACTTCCAGAATGAAGTTTTGAGGCATCTCATTCCTTCTTGTCAGGCCTCCTGTTCTCTGGCATTCGTTGCATTGGTGAACGAATTCTCTAGCATCTTTGAAGATAGTTGGCCAATAGAACCCGCTCTGTAGTATCTTTGCAGCTGTTCTTTCTGGCCCAAAATATCCACCATAGGCTGAGCCATGACAATGCCACAATATATTTCTTATTTCACTCTCAGGAACACATCTCCTAATTACTCCATCAGAGCATATCTTGAACAGGAAAGGTTCATCCCACAAGAACTTCTTTGCTTCATTGATTAACTTCTTCACTTGTTGCTTAGATAATTCTTGAGGTATCTTCCTCCCTACTTTGTAGTTTGCTATGTCAGCAAACCAAGGTGCTTGTTGAATCTGCAGCAAATGTTCATCTGGGAAGCTTTCATTCACAGGCTGTGAGGCTTCTTGGATTGTTTCTTGTGGTAGTCTTGATAAATGATCAGCAACTTGGTTTTCAGTGCCCTTCCTGTCCTTTATTTCAATATCAAATTCTTGTAAGAGTAATATCCACCTGATAAGTCTTGGCTTAGCATCCTGTTTTGACATTAAATACTTAATGGCAGCATGATCAGTACAAACCACAATTTTGGATCCTATCAAGTATGATCTGAACTTATCAAATGCATAAACCACAGCTAACAATTCCTTCTATGTTGTGGTGTAATTTTTTTGAGCTTCATTCAATACTTTACTTGAATAATATATGACGTGATGCAAGTTTCCCTTCTTTTGTCCAAGCACAGCACCAATTGCAATGTCACTTGCATCACACATGAGTTTAAAAGGTAGTTCCCAATTTGGGGGTGTGATGATTGGTGTTGTTGTGAGCCTGTTTTTTATAGTTTCAAAGGCATGCTGGCAATTTTCATCAAAAACAAAAGGAGTATCAATCATAAGCAGATTACTCAAAGGTTTAGCTATTTTAGAAAAATCCTTGATAAACCTTCTATAAAATCCTGCATGCCCCAAGAAACTTCTAACAAATTTCACATTAGTTGGTGGAGGGAGCTTCTCTATGATTTCTACTTTTGCCTTGTCAACTTCTATCCCTTTTCTTGAAACTTTGTGACCAAGAACAATCCCTTCGGGCACCATGAAATGGCATTTCTCCCAGTTCAAAACCAAATTAGTTTCTTGGCACCGTTTCAAGACGAGAGTTAGATGTTTCAGGCAAGTATTGAAATTGTCACCAAAAACAGAGAAGTCGTCCATGAAGACCTCTAGAAACTTTTCGACCATATCAGAGAAGATGGAGAGCATACACCTTTGAAATGTGGCTGGGGCGTTACAAAGCCCAAAGGGCATCCTCCTGTATGCAAAGACTCCAAATGGGCATGTAAAGGCAGTCTTCTCTTGATCCTTGGGGTCCACCACGATTTGATTATACCCAGAATATCCGTCCAAAAAGCAATAATAGGCATGGCCGGCCAATCTTTCCAGCATCTGATCAATGAATGGGAGAGGAAAATGATATTTCCTGGTGGCGTCATTCAATCTTCTATAGTTTATGCACATCCTCCACCCAGTCACTATTCTAGTAGGGATTAACTCATTCTTCTCATTGGTGATGACCGTCATTCCTCCTTTCTTTGGTACAACTTGGACTGGGCTTACCCATGAGCTGTCGGATATTGGGAAGATTATCCCTGCATTCCACAACTTCATTACTTCCTTCTGGATAACTTCCTTCATCGTGGGATTTAGCCTCCTTTGAGGTTGAACTACTGGCTTGGAGTTATCTTCCAAGAGGATCTTATGCATACATACTGCAGGGCTAATGCCTCTCAGGTCGTCAATGGTCCATCCTAAAGCGTCTTTGTGAGCTTTGAGTACATCAAGAGGTTCTCCTTCTTCCTTTTTTGTTAATGACGAATTGATGATCACTGGGAAGCTCTCTGATGCACCCAGGAATTCATATTTGAGATGGGTGGGTAGTGGCTTTAGTTCTTGTTTTCGTACTTCTTCCTTCTTGTCTTGTTTTTCCTCTTGCTCAATAGACATCTCGGCTACTTGTTCCTCTGTTGTCTCTTGATTTTCTTCTTGCTCTTGAGGATTATCTTCCAACATTTCTTCCACCAAACTCTCTATCATATCCACTCTCATGTAATCCTCTTGCTCAGGGATGTGTTGCATTGACTTGAAAACGTTTATGACCATTTGTTCATTGTGGACCCTGAAGATCGTCTCTCCTTTTTCTACATCAATGATGGCTCTTGCTGTGGCTAGAAATGGCCTTCCCAAAATGATTGAATTGTTTCCTTCCTCTTCAGTATCCAAAATTACAAAATCTGCTGGAAAAATAAACTCCCCAACCTTCACCAACAGGTTTTCCACAATTCCATTGGGTGTCTTGATCGATCTATCAGCCATGACTAGTGACATCCTGGTGGGTTTGAGTTCTTCTATAGTAAGCTTCCTCATCATAGACAGGGGCATTAGGTTGATGCTAGCTCCGAGATCACAAAGAGCCTTGTCTAATGTCATGTTGCCTATGGTGCAAGCAACTACAAAACTTCCTGGATCTTTAAACTTTGGTGGGATTCCCTTTTGAAGCACCGCGCTACATTCTTCAGTGAGAAGTATAGTTTCCTTCTCCAACCAGCTTCTTTTCTTGTTAATGAGTTCCTTCAAGAACTTGGCATATAAGGGCATCTGTTCCAATGCTTCAGCCAGGGGAATGTTGATTTCCAGCTTCTTGAAAGTTTCCAGGAACTTGCGGAAGTGTTGATCCTTGGTTTCTTTGTTGAACCTCTGAGGGTATGGTAGTGGAGGTGTAATGCTCTTCTTCACTTGCTGCTGTCCCGGAATTGCTTCCTTTGAACTATGTGGCTGGTTGTCTTTCTCTTTAAGCTTCTCTAGGGCATTTCTTCTTGTTGTCATGTCTTCCTTGCTAGCTTCCCCTTTCTCTGATGATTCTTTGTTGCTATCCAAAGGCTTCTTGGTTACTTCCTTGTTGTTGTCTACCAATGTCTTTCCACTCCGTAGTCGTACAGCTTTGCACTCTTCTTTTAGATTAGGAATGGTATCACTTGGTAGTGAGCTTGAAGGTCTCTCAACAGAAATCTATTTGGAGATTTGCCCAATCTACCTCTCTAAGCTCTTCATGGAGGCTTCATGGTTCTTGGTTGTAATTTCTTGGTGTTTCCACATTTTGTCTATCAAGGTTTCCATGTTAGTGATTCTTTAAGATTCTGGTGATGCTTGTGGTGGGTTGTGAGGTGTGGATGGTGGATGGAAGGAATTTTGGTTGGTGGGTTAGTTATTGGATTGATAATAGTTGGGGTTGGGGTAGTTGTTTTGAGGTTTTCTGTAAGGGTTTTGGTTAGTTTGCTGCTGGTTGTGGTTTTGGTTGTTTCTTGAAGTGTTTTGGTTTGAGTTCCTCTGCCATGGTTGTTGGTTCTGGTTGTGATTGTCTCCCCATCTGAGGTTTGGGTGGTTCTTCTAGGATGGATTGTAGGTATCACCATAAACTTCATTCTGTCCAGAGTTTTGGTTATACATGTACTGCACTTGCTCCTGTTGTTGCTCTTCTTGGCTTTCTTCATTCTGCACACATACAGTTGATGGGTGGCTTGTGTTCACAGCTGCTACTTGAAGGCTGTCAATCCTTTTGGCCATTTGTTCAAACTATTGTTGAATTTGTTGTTGCATCATCTTGTTTTGAGCCAAAATAGAGTCTACTCCTTCCAGTTCTAGTACCCCCTTTCTCTGTGATGGTTGGCGGTTTCTTTGATGAGCAAAGAAATATTAATTGTTGGCCACCATGTCCACAAGATTCTGGGCTTCCTCAGCAGTTTTCATCAGTTGTAATGAACCTCCAGCAGAGTGATCTAATGCCTCTTGAGATTTTAATGTCAGGCCTTCATAGAAATTTTGTAGCACGTCCCATTCATTGAACATCTCTGGAGGACACTTTCTGATTAAGGCTTTGTACCTCTCCCATGCTTCATACAAGGATTCGGCATCTAATTGTGTGAATGTCTGCACCTCAGTTTTCAGCCTGATGACCCTTTGGGGTGGATAGAATTTGGCTAGAAATTTAGTCACCAAATCATCCCAACTAGTGATACTTCCTTGGGGAAAAGTTTCAAGCTATTGTGCAGCCTTGTCCCTTAATGAGAACGGGAACAACAGAAGCTTGTAAGTTTCAGGATTCACGCCATTGGATTTGACAGTGTCACAAATCCTTAAGAAGGTAGATAAATGCTGGTTGGGATCTTCCAATGGGCTGCCTCCATAGGAACAATTGTTCTGGACAAGTGTAATGAGTTGTGGTTTTAGCTCGAAGTTGTTTGCATTGATATTAGGAGTTAAGATGCTGCTTCCACAGTGTCTGGGATTTGCAAAAGTGTAGGAGGCCAACACTCTCCTCTGTGGTGGATTGGGATTAGATGGATCTCCTTTCATCTCGTGATATTCTTCCTCAGATTCTTCCTCTCCAACAATACCTTTCCCTCTCTCAGCTCTTCTTAATCTCCTGAGAGTTCTCTGGTCAGCTTCGAATAAGATAGGAGTAGCTCTCCCTGTACCTGACATACAAACAAAACAAGAAACGCACAACCAGTGATACTTCAATCTATTGCTAGAATGAAGTTTTAGTTAGCTTAAGCAAAAATTCAAACAGTTAGTAGGTTAGTCAAAATTAAAGAAAAAGTGCTTGATCTAAACTACCACCTCACGTAATCATTGTCAATCTATTCAATCCCCGGCAACGGCGCCAAAAACTTGATGTGTGGAAAACGATCCAACACAAAACTCACCGGTAAGTGTACCGGATCGCATCAAGTAATAATAACTCACGTGAGTGAGGTCGATCCCACAAGGATTGAAGGATTGAGCAATTTTTGTTTAGTGGTTGATTTAGTCAAGCAAACAGAAGTTGATTTGAGTGAATTTGTGTTCAACAAGAATTAAATTGCATAGAATGTAAAAGGGAATGGGTAATTTGCAGGAAATTAAAGAGAACAGAAAATAAAAGTGCTGAATCTCAAAGAACAAGAAATTAAATAGAAGAAACTTAGATCGCAAGAAATGTAACTTGCATAATCTTAAAGTGCAAGAAATGTAAATGGCTTGAATTGTAAATGGGTCAGGGATGTGGGATTGTAAGAATTAAACAAAAGAACAGTAAATCTCAACACATAGAAGAATAGAATATGACTTGAATTGAACTGGATCTAAAATGGAAACGTAAATGAATTTGAAAAGCATTTAACAGAGAAAATAAAATGATGACTCCAGATCTCAAGACCCAAGAGACTAGATAACCAAGTCTAGATCTCAATGCCTTCCTAGATCCAAATTGAGAATTCAATTGCAAGAAAAGTAAAGATCCAGCAGTAGAAGAAAAGAAGTGAAAGCGCAAATTCTCAATGATGCAGTAAATCAAAACAGAGAGATCTCAAGGTGAGATTGAAACAGAATTCCTTCAATTCTCAACACTCAAGACTCAGACAAAGTGTGTAGAAAAGAAAACAAAAACAACCCAGAGGAAGAGAATTCAATTCTCCTTCCCAAGAACTCTCAAATTCTAAAAGCAACAACTAAGGTGAGCTCTCTACTGTAAACAAGTAATAAAAATTCTAAAAAGGAAGCTCTCTAAAACTTCAAATCCTAAGCTATTTATACACTTTCTTCAAATGATCATTAAGCCTTGAATTGGGCCTTTAGTCTTGATGGAATTGGGTTGATAATAGCCTCCGTTGATTGTTCTTGGTGTTGGGAAGAAATCCATTAGTGAACCGGGCCATGAACCATTCACGTTTGAGTCAACGTTTGAGGCAAACGTTGACTCAAATGTCCCTTGTGTGACATTATGCAGCTCGGCCAAGTTGCTGTCTTCCACGTTTGAGCCAACGTTTGAGGTCAAACGTGAGCTCAAACGTTGTTCCCCGATGCTACTCCTTTGGCCAACGTTTGGCCCAACGTTTGAGGCAAATATTGGTGCAAACGTGGCTCACTCAATGCATCAAACAGAGGTGCTCTTCTTTGCTTTCATGGCACCAACGTTTGACCTCACGTTTGAGGCAAACGTTGGCGCAAACGTTGGTTTGCTCCAGGGGTGCTTCTCCTTGCTAATATGTGGCCAACGTTTGACCTCACGTTTGAGGCAAACGTTGGCTCAAACGTTGCCATGCCCAGGAGTGCTCTTTCTCTTCTCTTTGGCGCCAATGTTTGACCTCACGTTTGAGGCAAACGTTGGCGCAAACGTTGCCTTCCCTTGCTCCTTCCTCAGCCAACGTTTGTCTCAACGTTTGAGGCAAACGTTGGCGCAAACATTGGCTCTTCTCCAGGGTGTTCTTCATCTGCTTCTCACGTTTGAGTTAACGTTTGAGGCAAACGTTAGCTCAAACGTGAATCCCTCTTTTCAAGCCCATTCTTGCAACCTTCTTCCAAGCTTTATTCCACCTATCATCAACCAACAATTGCATCAAAGCTATGCTCTAATCATGAGAGTTATTCTTTTTCTTGTCATATAAGCAATTATGGCATAAAACTCATGAAAATGCATCAATTCATCCATAGTTGATTGAATCTAAGAAAACATGATATTCCACCCAATTGGCTTACTTGTGGCCCAAGAAAGTGCATAAAACTAAATGAAAACAAAGGAAAAAGACTAGTGAAACTAGGCTAAGATGACTTGTCATCATTTTCACATGAAGAGATCCTCATGCAGAATGGTCCAATGACATTTTTGACAACTCAGACAGACCATCATAGAATATACTTATGATGCTCTATTCTGGAAGCATGTCAGTAGGACACCTTCTGATCAGTTGCTTATATCTTTCCCAAGCTTCATAGAGGAATTCTCCTTCCTTCTGTCTGAAGGTTTGGATTTTCACTCTAAGCTTGCTCATCTTTTGAGGTGGAAAGAATTTGGCCAGGAAAGCACTGACCAGCTTATCCCAAGAGTTCAGGCTATCCTTAGGTTGTGAATCCAACCATGTTCTAGCTCTATCTCTTACAGCAAAAGGGAAAAGCATAAGCCTGTAGACCTCGTGATCAACTCCATTGGTCTTGACAGTGTCACAGATTTGTAAGAATTCAGCTAAAAACTTATGAGAATTTTCCATAGAAAGTCCATGAAATTTGCAGTTCTGCTGCATTAGAGGAACCAATTGAGGCTTAAGCTCAAAATTGTTTGCTCCAATTACAGGAAGTGAGATGCTTCTTCCATAGAAGTTAGAAGAGGGTGCAATAAAGTCACCAAGCATCTTCCTTGCATCTCCACCATTTTTATTAGGTTCGGCCATGTCTCCCTCTTTTTCGAAAATTTCTGTCAGGTTCTCTCCAGAGAGTTGTGCTTTAGCTTCTCTTAGCTTCCTCTTCAGAGTCCTTTCAGGTTCAGGATCAGCTTCAACAAGAATATTCTTATCCTTGTTCCTGCTCATATGAAAAAAAAAGAGAACAGAAAAAAAAATATGGAATCCTCTATGTCACAGTATAGAGATTCCTTATGTGAGTATAAGAAGAGAGGAATATAAGAAGGAGAAGAGAAAAATTTGAACACAGAGAAGAAGAAGGGGTTCGAATTTTGGGTGGGAGAGAAGTGTTAGTAGATAAATAAATAGAAGGAGATGTGAGAGGGGGAGAGAATTCGAATTTAATTTAAAATAAAAGGAAAATATTTTTGTTTTTATTTCAAATATTAGTTAGAATTTGAAAATTAAAAAGAGGAATAAAATTAAAATTAAAATTTGAAACAATTAGTTAATTAAAAGGAATTTTGAAAAAGTGGATAGGAGTTTTCAAAAATTAGAGAGAGAAAATTAGTTAGGTGGTTTTGAAAAAGATATGATTGAAATAGAAAACTTTTAAAATCAAACTAAAAAGTTAAGTAGTTAATTGAAAAAGATTTGAAAATCAAATTTTGAAAAGATGAAAAGTTAGAAAAGATTTTGAAATTGATTTTGAAAAAGATATGATTAAAATTTAATTTGAAAAAGAATTTAAAAAAAAACTTAAAAATATCTGATTTTTGAAATTAAAGATAATTACTTGACTAATAAGAAACAAACAGATATGATTCTAAAATTTAAAGATTGAACCTTTCTTAATAGGTAAGTAACAAACTTTAAAATTTTTTGAATCAATCACATTAATTGTTAGTAAAGATTTTGAAATTATGAAATGAAATTAACAAAAAGATTTTGAAAATCATTTTTAAAAGTTTTCGAAAATATAAGAAAATGAGAAAGATTTGATTTTTGAAAAACTTTTGAAAAGATAAGATTTTTAAATTGAAAATTTGATTTGACTCATAAGAAACAACTAGATTTTAAAAATTTTTGAAAAAGTCAACTCAAATATTCGAATTTTATGAGAAGAAAAAGGGAAAGATATTTTTTTTATTTTTGAATTTTTAATGATGAAAGAGAAAAACAATGAAAAGACTCAAAACATGAGAATCATGAATCAAAACACACAATGCATGCAAGAATACTTTGAATGTCAAGATGAACACCAAGAACACTTTGAAGATCAAGATGAACATCAAGAACTTATTTTTGAAAATTTTTAAGAAAAGACACACATGCAAGACACCAAACATAGAAATTTTCAATGTTTAGACACTAACAAATTGAAAATGCATATGAAAAACAAGAAAAGACACAAAACATGAAAATGCAAAGATCAAATAAAGACAATCATCAAGAACAACTTGAATATCATGAAGAACATCATGCATGGGTTTTCGAAAATTTAAAGAAAAGTTACAAAGATGCAATTGACACCAAACTTACAATTTGACACTAGACTCAAACAAGAAACACAAAATTTTTTGTTTTTATGATTTTATTATTTTTTTTTGTGACTTTTCGAAAATTAATTGGAAAAGAAAAATAAGGATTTCAAAATTTTTAATAAGAATTCCAGAAATCATGCAATGTTAGTCTAAAGCTTCAGTCTAAAAAAGATTAGACATGGCTAGCCAAGCTTCAGCAGGACATTACATACAACAGCCAAATTGATGGGAATCAACTAGCTCCTGTGATGATAAAAGCATCATCTGAAACTTTAGAATTCATTCTTAAAATTCTGAAGTCATAGAATAATTTATTCTTTGAAATTTTTTTGAAAATAAAAATAAAAACAAAAATCTTAAAATTAAAATAAAATTACATAATCTGAGCAACAAGATGAACCGTCAGTTGTCCAAACTCGAACAATCCCCGGCAACGGCGCGAAAAAATTGGTGCACGAAATTGTGATCTCAATGGCGCCAACAACTTGGTACGCACAATTGTAATCTCAACTCTTTTTTCACAACTTCGCACAACTAACCAGCAAGTGCACTGGGTCGTCCAAGTAATAAACCTTACGTGAGTAAGGATCGATCCCACGGAGATTGTTGGCTTGAAGCAAGCTATGGTCATCTTGTAAATCTCAGTCAGGCGGATTCAAATGGTTATGGGATTTTGATAATTAAAATATAAATAAAATAAGATAGAAATACTTATGTAATTCATTGGTGAGATTTCAGATAAGCGTATGAAGATGCTTTGTTCCTTCTGAATCTCTGCTTTCCTACTGACTTCATCCAATCATTCATACTCCTTTCCATGGCAAGCTGTATGTTGGGCATCACCGTTGTCAATGGCTACTTCCCGTCCTCTCAGTGAAAATGGTAATGCGCTGTCACCGCACGGCTAATCATCTGTCGGTTCTCGATCATGTTGGAATAGGATCCACTGATCCTTTTGCGTCTGTCACTACGCCCAACACTCGCGAGTTTGAAGCTCGTCACAGTCATCCCATCCCAGATCCTACTCGGAATACCACAGACAAGGTTTAAACTTTCTGGATCTCAAGAATGACCGCCAATAATTCTAGCTTATACCACGAAGACTCTGATCTGAACCAGGAGCCCAAGAGATAAACGCTCAAGCTATTGCAGATAGAACAGAAGTGGTTGTCAGGCACGCATTCATAGGTGAGAATGATGATGAGTGTCATGGATCATCACATTCATCAGGTTGAAGTACGAGTGAATATCTTGGATTAAGAATAAGCTTGAATTGAATAGAAAAACAATAGTACTTTGCATTAATTCATGAGGAACAGTAGAGCTCCACACCTTAATCTATGGGGTGTAGAAACTCAACCGTTGAAAATACATAAGTGAAAATAGTGTAAGCATGGCCGTGAGGCCAGCTTTTAATGTCTAAGGACTTAATGTTCCAAAGATGTAAAAATGATCCAAAGATCTAAAAATAAATCACTAAAAGTAGTTTTTATACTAAACTAATAGCTAGGGTTACAGAAAGTAAGTAAATGATGTAGAAATCCACTTCTGGGCACACTTGGTGTGTGCTTGGATTGAGCATTGAGCTTTCATGTGTAGAGAGTCTTTTTGGAGTTAAATGCCAGGTGATGAGCGGATAATTTATACGCTTTTTGGCATTGTTTTTAGTATGTTTTTAGTATATTTTAGTTAGTTTTTATTATGTTTTTATTAGTTTTTATTCAAAAATCATATTTCTGTACTTTACTATGATTTGGTGTGTTTTTCTGTGATTTCAGGTATTTTCTGGTTGAAATTGAGGGACCTGAGCAAAAATCTGATTCAGAGGCTGAAAAAGGACCGCAGATGCTGTTGGATTCTGACCTTTCTGCACTCGAAGTGGATTTTCTGGAGCTACAGAAGCCCAATTGGCACGCTCTCAATTGCGTTGGAAATTAGACATCTTGGGAAGGGATGACTGTGACGAGCTTCAAACTTACGAGTGCTGGGCGTAGTGACAGACACAAAAGGATCAATGGATCCTATTCCAACATGAGTGAGAACCGACAGATGATTAGCCGTACGGTGACAGCGCATTTGGACCATTTTCACTGAGAGGATGGATGGTAGCCATTGACAACGGTGATCCACCAACATACAGCTTGCCATGGAAGGAGCATTGCGTGTGTGAAGAAGAAGATAGTAGGAAAGCAGAGATTCAGAAGAAAGAACATCTCCAAAACCTCAACCTGTTCTCCATTACTGCATAACAAGTAATTATTTCAAGTTCTTTTACTTTTTACAATTAAAACTAAGAATCATTACTGATATCCTGACTAAGAATTACAAGATAACCATAGCTTGCTTCAAGCCGACAATCTCCGTGGGATCGACCCTTACTCACGTAAGGTATTACTTGGACGACCCAGTGCACTGGCTGGTTAGTTGTGTGGAATTGCAAAAGTGTGATTGTAATTTCGTGCACCAAGTTTTTGGTGCCATTGCCGGGGATTGTTCGAGTTTAGACAACTGACGATTTCTCTTGTTGCTTAGATTAGGAATAATTTATTTTTGTTGGTTTAGAGTCACTAAATTTGAGTCTTTTATTTTTGTTTAGTTTCATATTTTATGTTTGGTGTCAAATGCATGCTTTTATTTTCTTTCAATTTTTTGAATTTGCATGTTCTTAGTTCTTTCTTGATCTTTAAAAATTCTAATTTTGGTGTCTTCTTTGTGTTTTCCTTTAAATTTTCGAAAATTTGTGTTTGATTTTCTAAAAATTTTAAGTTTGGTGTCCCTTGTCCTTTTATTTACTTAAAAATTTTTCAAAAATTTGTCCTTGGTGTTCATCTTGATCTTCAAAGTGTTCTTGGTGTTCATCTTGACATTCAAAGTTTTCTTCTTTGTTCTCTTTGTTTTGAACTAAAATTTATAAGTTTAGTGTCATTTTGTTATTTTTCTCTTTCCTCATTAAAATTTAAAAATTAAAAAAAATATCTTTTCCTTATTTTACTCATAAATTTTGAAATTTTGCATTAAATTAGTCAAAGATTTTCAAAATCATATCTTTTTTTTAGTTAAGTCAAAATTCTAATTTCAAAAATTGATCTTTTCAAATCTTTTTCAAAAATCAAATTTTTTTAATTTCTTCAATCATATCTTTTCAATCATATCTTTTTTTTATAAATTTCAATTATATCTTCTCAATCATATCTTTTTTAAAATAATTTTCAATCATATCTTTTTGATTGCTAATTTCAAAATCTTTTTCAAAAAAAAATCACTTAACTACTTTTCTCTTTCATATTTCGAAATTAACTAAGCATTCTTTTTTCCAAAATTTTTTTAATTAATTTAGTTTTCAATTTGCTTTTATTTCATTTTCTTCTAATTTTCAAACTTATATTCAATTTTTTAATTATTTTATTTTATTTTATTTTAATTTCGGTATTCAAAAAAAAAACAAAACAAAACAAAACAAAAATATATTTTATTTGCAATCCACATCATCTCCCTTTCTTCATCATGGACCTAAGTAGAAATGAGCAGTCCAGAAGGTCTCTGGGGTCATATGCTAACCCCATTACAGCTACATATGGGAGTAGCATCTATATACCTCCCATCAAAGCAAGCAGTTTTGAGCTAAATCCTCAGCTCATCATTATGGTGCAGCAAAATTGACAGTATTCCGGTCTTCCACAAGAAGAACCTACTGAGTTTCTGGCACAGTTCTTACAAATTACTGACACAGTACGTGATAAAGAAGTGAATCAGGATGTCTACAGATTATTACTGTTTCCATTTGCTGTAAAAGATCAAGCTAAGAGGTGGTTAAACAACCAACCCACAGCAAGCATAAAAACATGGAGACAGTTATCAGACAAATTCCTGAATCAATTTTACCCTCCAAAATGGATGACACAGCTGAGGCTGGACATCCAAGGCTTTATATAAGAGGATCATGAATCCCTTTATAATGCCTGGGAAAGGTACAGAGGGATGCTAAGGAAATGCCCCTCTGAAATATTTTCAGAGTGGGTAACGTTAGACATCTTTTACTATGGGCTTACAGAAAGAACTCAAATGTCTCTAGACTACTCAGCTGGTGGATCTATACACATGAGAAAGACGATTGAAGAAGCTCAAGAACTCATAGATACGGTTGCTAGAAATCAACATTTGTAGTCAAGTAGTGAGTCTTCCATAAAAGAAGAGGCTAGGGCAGTAACTACTGTTCCTAATCCTCAAGAACAGATTGTTGAACTTAATCAGCAATTACTCCTTATGACAAAACAATTAGCAGAATTTAAAGAGATGCTCCAAGACACTAAAAATGCTAACAAGAATATGAAAGCATAATTGAATCAGACAAGACAGCAGCTATCTAAACAGATAACAGAAGAATGCCAAGCCGTTCAACTAAGGAGCGGGAAGACATTGAATAAATTAGCTCAAAATAGCAGAAAGCCAAGAAAGGAACAACTAACAGAGGATGACCAAACCACTGTCCAAAATCCCTCTGAGGACAGTAAGAGCCCAGAGAGGAATAATTCTGGCGTTCAAATGCCAGAAAAGGGTGAAAGATTGGCATCAAACGCCCAGTGGATGCCCACTTCTGGCGTTCAAACGCCAAAAAAGGGAGAAAAGTTGGTGTTGAACGCCCATTCCTTGCCCAGCTCTGGCGTTCAAACGCCAAAAAAGGGTGGGAAGTTGGCGCTAAACGCCCATCCAGCACCCAATCCTGGCATTCAAACACCAATGAGGGATCAGACACCTGCAAGTGGTGATAGTAACCCCTCTAAGAAGGCTTCTCCAACCACCTCTGTAGGGAATAAACTTGCAGCAACTAAGGTTGAAGAATATAAAGCCAAGATGCCTTATCCTCGGAAACTCTGCCAAGCAGAATAGGATAAATAATTTGCCTGCTTTGCAGACTATCTCAGGACTCTTGAGATAAAGATCCCGTTTGCAAAGGCACTTGAGCAAATACCCTCTTATGCTAAGTTCATGAAAGAGATCTTAAGTCATAAGAAGGATTGGAGAGATACTAAAAAGGTGTTTCTCACTGAAGAATGCAGTGTATTCATTCTAAAAAGCTTACTAGAGAAACTTAAATATCCAGGAAGCTTTATGATACCATTCACATTAGAGGGTGCTTATACCAAGACAGCTCTATGTGACCTTGGAGCAAGTATCAACCTAATACCTGCATCCACCATCAGAATGCTTGGCTTGACTGAAGAGGTCAAACCAACCCGGATATGTCTTCAACTTGTTGATGGCTCCATTAAATACCCATCAGGCATAATTGAGGACATGATTGTCAAGGTTGGGCCGTTTGCCTTTCCCACTGACGTTGTAGTGTTAGAAATGGAGGAGCACAAGAGTGCAACTCTCATTCTAGGAAGACCTTTCCTAGCAACTGGACGAACTCTTATTAATGTACAAAAAAGGGGAAGTGACCCTGAGAGTCAATGAGGATGAGTTCAAGTTAAATGCTGTCAAAGCTATGCAGCATCCAGACACATCAAATGACTGCACGAGCACTGATATTATTGACTCTTTGGTGGAAGAGATCAATATGACTAAAAGTCTCGAATCAGAGCTAGAGGACATCTTTAAAGATGTTCAGCCTGATCTGGAGAAATTAGAGGAAATAAAAGAACCTCTGAAAATTCCTCAGGAAGAGGAGAAACCTCCTAAACTCGAGCTCAAACCACTACCACCATCCCTAAAATATATATTTCTGGGAGAGGGTGACACTTTTCCAGTGATCATAAGCTCTGCTTTAAATCCACAGGAAGAGAAAGCACTAATTCAAGTGCTAAGGACACACAAGACAGCTCTTGGGTGGTCCATAAGTGATCTTAAGGGCATTAGCCCAGCAAGATGCATGCACAAGATCCTATTGGAGGATGATGCTAAGCCAGTGGTTCAACCGCAGAGGCGGCTAAATCCAGCCATGAAGGAGGTAGTGCAGAAAGAGGTCATTAAGTTACTAGAGGCTGGGATTATTTATCATATTTCTGATAGGCCCTGGGTAAGCCCTGTCCAAGTTGTACCCAAAAAGGGAGGTATAACAGTGGTTCACAATGAAAAGAATGAACTGGTTCCTACAAGAACAGTTACAGGGTGGCGTATGTGTATCGACTACAGAAGGCTCAATACAGCCACCCGAAAGGATCATTTTCCTTTACCATTCATAGACCAGATGCTAGAGAGACTAGCAGGTCATGACTATTACTGCTTTTTGGATGGCTATTCAGGTTACAACCAAATTGCAGTAGATCCTCAGAACCAAGAGAAAACAGCATTCACATGTCCTTCTGGAGTATTTGCCTACAGAAGGATGCCTTTTGGTCTGTGCAATGCACCTGCAACCTTTCAGAGGTGCATGCTCTCTATCTTCTCTGATATGGTAGAGAAATTTTTGAAAGTCTTCATGGATGACTTTTCAGTATTTGGAGACTCATTCAACTCCTGTCTTGACCATTTAGCACTTGTTCTGAAAAGATGCCAAGAGACCAACCTAGTTTTAAACTGGAAAAAATGTCACTTTATGGTGACTGAAGGAATTGTCCTTGGGCATAAAATTTCAAACAAGGGAATAGAGGTGGATCAAGCTAAAGTGGAGGTAATTGAAAAATTACCACCACCTGCCAATGTTAAAGCAATCAGAAGCTTTCTAGGGCATGCAGGATTCTATAGGAAGTTTATAAAGGATTTTTTAAAAATTGCAAAATCTCTGAGCAATCTGCTAGCTGCTGACATGCCATTTGTGTTTGACACAGAGTGTCTGTAGGTGTTTGAAACTCTGAAAGCTAAGCTGGTTACCGCACCAGTTATTTCTGCACCAGACTGGACATTACCATTTGAACTAATGTGTGATGTCAGTGACCATGCCATTGGTGCAGTATTAGGACAAAGGCATAACAAACTTCTGCACGCCATTTACTATGCCAGCCGTGTTCTAAATGACGCACAGAAAAACTACACAACCATAGAAAAAGAGTTGCTTGCAGTGGTTTATGCCATTGACAAGTTTAGATCTTATTTTGTAGGTTCAAAAGTGATTGTGTATACTGACCATGCTGCTCTTAAATATTTACTCACAAAGCAGGATTCAAAACCCAGGCTCATAAGATGGGTGTTGCTTCTGCTAGAGTTTGATATAGAAATAAGAGACCGAAAAGGGACAGAAAACCAGGTAGCTGATCACCTGTCCCGGATAGAACCAGTAGCAGGGGCGTCCCTCCCTCCTACTGAGATCTCTGAGACCTTTCTGGATGAGCTACTCTTTGCCATTCAGGAAGCACCATGGTTTGCAGACATTGCAAATTATAAAGCTGTGAGATTCATACCCAAGGAGCACAGCAGGCAGCAAACGAAAAAACTAATTTCTGATGCAAAGTACTAGTTGTGGGATGAACTGTATCTCTTCAAGAGATGTGCAGACGGAATGATCCACAGATGCGTTCCTAGAGAAGAGGCACAGAAGATCCTATGGCATTGCCATGGATCACAATATGGAAGACATTTCGGAGGTGAGCGAACAGCCACTAAGGTCCTCCAATGTGGCTTCTACTGGCCTACTCTCTATAGAGATTCCCGAGAGTTTGTGCGTAACTGTGACAGTTGCCAGAGGGCTGGTAACTTGCCTCATGGTTATGCCATGCCTCAACAAGGGATCTTAGAGATTGACTTCATGGGTCTTTTCCCACCATCATACTCAAACACTTACATTCTGGTGGCAGTAGACTACGTATCTAAATAGGTAGAAGCAATTGCCACACCCACTAATGATACTAAGACCGTGCTGAAATTCCTCCAGAAACATATCTTCAGCAGATTTGGCGTCACCAGAGTACTAATCAGTGACGGGGGCACTCATTTTTGCAATAAACAGCTTTACTCTGCTATGGTCCGATATGAAATTAGCCACAAAGTAGCAACTCCATATCATCCACAGACAAATGGGCAGGCTGAAGTCTCTAATAGAGAACTAAAAAGAATCCTGGAACGGACTGTAATTACCCGTAGAAAGGATTGGGCAAAAAGCTTGGATGATGCTCTGTGGGCATACAGAACAGCATTCAAGACTCCTATAGGAACCTCTCCATACCAGCTTGTGTATGGCAAGGCCTGTCATCTGCCCGTGGAACTGGAACATAAGGCCTACTAGGTAACCAGATTCCTAAACCTGGACGCTAAGTTAGCTGGAGAGAAAAGATTGCTCTAGCTGAATGAGCTAGAGGAATTCAGACTCAATGCTTTTGAAAATGCAAAAATTTATAAGGAGAAAGCAAAAAGGTGGCATCACAAGAAACTGTCATCTAGAGTCTTTGAACGAGGACAGAAGGTTCTGCTGTTTAACTCTAGGCTCAGACTATTCCCCGGGAAATTGAAATCCCGGTGGAGGGGACCATATGTGATTACAAGTGTGTCACCATATGGATATGTTGAGCTTCAGGATACTGACTCTGACAAAAAGTTCATTGTTAATGGACAGAGAATCAAACATTAT
The DNA here is from genome assembly GCF_059453495.1 of Arachis ipaensis. NCBI lineage: Eukaryota > Viridiplantae > Streptophyta > Magnoliopsida > Fabales > Fabaceae > Arachis > Arachis ipaensis. The sequence goes on from NC_142440.1 coordinate 57,214,623, forward strand.
CTTGAAAGCAATTTTGAGCAAGAATGCTCAAAACTGAGGCTTGAATAAAGCTCAGTCAAGGTCCAGCTAAAGACTATAAAGAAGCGCTTGCTGGGAGGCAACCCAGCCATTAGCAAGTTATTTGTTAATATTTAGGAGTTTGATATAAATTGCCTTCAAGGTTAATCATCAAATTGTAGGAATTCACAGAGTTACAGAAGGATTCAGTGCAAAAAGCAGAGAAAATGAGCTCACTGGCAAGAAAACGCCAGTAAAGGGTATTTTGGGCGTTAAACGCCAGAATGGATACCATTCTAGGCGTTTAACGCCAGAAAGTATACCATTTTGGGTGTTAAATGCCAGAATGGGTGCCATTCTGGGCGTTTAACGCCATACTTGCAGCATCCTGGGCGTTCAGAAAAATGCCCAATGACAAAGGGGTTTCTGGCGTTTAACACCAGCCAGGGTACCTGGCTGGGCGTTAAACGTCCACATTGGCCAATATATAAGCGTTAAACGCCAGAAAGGCAGGGGGAGAGGATCTTGTTTTCCACTTCAAAATTTTTCAAATTTTCATGTTTTGACTCATAATTTTCTGTATAAACATGTTACAAATTTTCATCATTCACCTTCAATTTTCAAAAATTCAACAATTTTCTAAATCCCCTTTCAAATTTCTTTCAAATCCTTCCCAAATCTTCTTCAAAGACTCAAGTATCTTCTCAATTTCTTTCCAAATCTTTTCTAACTCATCATATCATCTCTTAATTCTTAGATGCATCAACAAATTTTCAGATTTAACCTCTTTATATCTTTTCCATTTAAAAATCTCATCTTTTTCATATCATGGTTTTATTTTTTCACCAATCATATCTTTATGTCATATCTTTTTCAAATTTTCGAAATCCCTCCCCTCCACTTATACGGCCATCCCCATCTCTCCACCATTCGAATTTGCCTCCCCTTCTGTCTCTCTCCTTTCCTTTCTTTTTCTTGAGGGCAAGCAAACCTCTAAGTTTGGTGTGTTTTTTCGTGATCACTGAGCTAAGACTCATTAAAATCATGGCTCCTAAGGGAAAACAAACCAATTCAAGAGGCAAGAAAGAGAATACTCCAAAGAGTCTTTGGAATCAAGAGAGGTTCTTAACCAAAGAACATGCAGACCATTACCACAAAATAATGGGTCTGAGGTCAGTGATCCCAAAAGTTAAATTCGATCTGAAAGAAGACGAATATTCCGAGATCCAAGAGCAAATTCGAAACAGAGGAAGGGAAATTCTAGCTAATCCTGAGACAAAGGTTGGAAGAAACATGGTTCGGGAATTTTACTCAAATCTGTGGCTGACAGATAAGCAGAGAATAACTGGAACCGCCTTTCATACCTACAGAACTATGGTCAGAGGGAGGATTATTTACTTCCACCTGGACAAAATAAGAGAGGTCTTCAAACTGCCTTAACTACAAGATGATCCAGAATCCTTTAATAGGAGAATGGTGAGAGTAGATAAGGGGTTGGACCAAGTTCTAGAGGACATATGCCTCCCTGGAACTAAGTGGATAACCAATTCAAAAGGTGTCCCAAACCAACTCAAGAGAGGAGATCTCAAACCAGTCACAAGAGGCTGGTTGGACTTCATTGGGCATTCTATACTGCCCACTAGCAACCGCTCTGAGGTTACTGTCAAAAAAGCAGTGATGATTCATTGTATTATGCTGGAAAATGAAGTGGAGATTCATCATATGATTTCTTGTGAGATATACATAATTACAAACAAGAACTCCACTGAAGCCAAACTGGCTTACCCAAGCTTAATTTCTCTGCTATGTAAAGATGCTGGGGTGAGGATGGGGTAGATGAATTCATCCCAATCGAACACCCAATCACCAAGAAGTCAATGGAAGGACAACAAGTGCAAGATAACTCCATCAAAAGGAGAGAGCAGGAGTTCCTCCCAGAAATCCCTGAAATTGACTACTGGACCCGCCTAGAAGCATCTGTCACCAAGCTGCAAGAAGCTGTAGATCAACTTAAGAAAGAACACCAGAATCAAAACTGCATGCTCTGCAAGCTGCTTAAGGAACAGGAGAAGCAGGGGCGTGAGCTACAGGAGCTGAAGCGCCAGAAGCTCTCCCTTGAAGGACCAAATACCCCACAGATTGAAGGAGCATCCACTTCTCAAAATCAAGGTTGTTGAGTCCTAACTCTGTGATAACCTTTATTATTAGGAATCTATTTTAAGAGTCATTTAGTTTTCTGTTTTTAATTTTCTGTCTTCTATTATTATTGGTCTGCTCTTATATTTATTTTTAAGTCTTATTTTCCATGATTAATAAAATTTAAAGTTTATGTCTTAAAGCTATGAATGTCCTATGAATCCATCACCTTTGTTAAATGAAAAATGTTTTAATCATAATCTAAAAAGGTTCACCCAGTTATGTGTCTGTGGCATTTATGTATCCGGTGGTAATACTGGAAAATAAAATGCTTAGGGTCACGGCCAAGACTCATAAAGTAGTTGTGTTCAAGAATTAACATACGGAACTAGGAGAATCAATAACACTATCTGAATTCTGAGTTCCTATAGATGCCAATCATTCTGAACTTCAAAGGATAAAGTGAGATGCCAAAACTGTTCAGAAGCAAAAGGCTAAGAGCCCCGCTCATCTAATTAAGACTGATCTTCATAGATATTTTTAGAATTCATTGTATATTCTATTATTTTTATCCTACTTTGTTTTTAGTTGCTTGGGGACAAGCAACAATTTAAGTTTGGTGTTGTGATGAGCGGATAATTTATACGCTTTTTGGCATTATTTTTAGTATGTTTTTAGTATATTTTAGTTAGTTTTTATTATGTTTTTATTACTTTTTATTCAAAAATTATATTTCTGGATTTTACTATGATTTGGTGTGTTTTTCTGGGATTTCAGGTATTTTCTGGCTGAAATTTAGGGACCTGAGCAAAAATCTGATTCAGAGGCTGAAAAAGGACTACAGATGCTGTTGGATTCTGACCTCCCTGCACTCGAAGTAGATTTTCTGGAGCTACAGATACCCAATTGGCGCGCTCTCAATTGCGTTGGAAATTAGGCATCTTGGGCTTTCCAGAAATATATAATAGTACATAGTTTGTCTGAGATTTGATGGCCCAAACCGACGTTCCAAGTCAGCATAAAAATTCTGGCGTCAAAACACCAAAACTGGCATAAAAGCTGGAGTTAAACACCCAAACTGGCACAAAAGCTGGCGTTCAACTCCAAGAAAAGTCTCTACATGTGAAAGCTTTAATGCTCAGCCCAAGCACATACCAAGTGGGCCCGGAAGTGGATTCTGCATCATTTACTAATTTCTATAAACCCTAGGCTACTAGTTTTCTATAAATAGGACCTTTTGCTATTGTATTTACACACCTCATGACACTTTACACGTTTCATATTGTATCTTTGATGGCATGAGTCTCTAAACTCCATGGTTGGGGATGAGGAGCTCTGCTGTGTCTCGATGAATTAATGCAATTACTACTGTTTTCATTTCTATCACGCTTGTTTCTATTCTAAGATATTCACTCGCATTTCAACCTGATGAATGTGATGATCTATGACACTCATCATTATTCTCATCTATAAACGCGTGCCTGATAACCACCTCCGTTCTATCTGCAGTAGCTTGGGTTCATATCTCTTGGGTTTCTAATCTAAGGTTGGAACCTTCGTGGTATAGGCTAGAATTATTGGCGGCCATTTCTGAGATCCGAAAAGTCTAAACCTTATCTGTGGTATTCCGAGTAGGATCTAGGAAAGGATGACTGTGACGAGCTTCAAACTCACGAGTGTTGGGCATAGTGACAAATGCAAAAGGATCAATGGATCCTATTCCAACATGAGTGAGAACCGACAGATGATTAGCCGTGCGGTGACAGCGCATTTGGACCATTTTCACTAAGAGGACAGATGGTAGCCATTGACAACGGTGATCCACCAACATACAGCTTGCCATGGAAGGAGCCTTGCGTGTGTGAAGAAGAAGACAGTAGGAAAGCAGAGATTCAAAAGACAGAGCATCTCCAAAACCTCAACATGTTCTCCATTACTGCATAACAAGTAATTATTTCATGTTCTTTTATGTTTTACAATTAAAACTAAGAATCATTACTGATATCCTGACTAAGAATTACAAGATAACCATAGCTTGCTTCAAGCCGACAATCTCTGTGGGATCGACCCTTACTCACGTAAGGTATTACTTGGACGACCGAGTGCACTTGCTGGTTAGTTGTGCGGAATTACAAAAGTGTGATTGTAATTTCGTGCACCACCAGGTTGTAGCCTGTTTCTGACATTTAACTCTGATTCGCAACATGTTTCTGGTGTTTAACTCCAGAATAGGACAGAAAATTGGCATTTGAACACCAGTTTGCGTCATCAAAACTCGGGCAAAGTATGGATTATTATATATTGCTGGAAAGCCCTAGATGTCTACTTTCCAACGCAATTGAGAGAGCACCAATCAGGTTTCTGTAGCTCCATAAAATCCATTTAGAGTGCAGGGAGGTCAGAATCTAACAACATCTGCAGTCCTTCTTCAGCCTCTAATCAGATTTTTGCTCAAGTCCCGCAATTTCAGCCAGAAATTACCTGAAATCACAGAAAAAACACACAAACTCATAGTAAAGCCCGGAAATGTAATTTTTATTTAAAAACTAATAAAAATATACTAAAAACTAACTAAATCATACTAAAAACTATGTAAAAACAATGCCAAAAAGCGTATAAATTATCCGCTCATCAGCTGACATCGACTACAATGTAATTAATGCTTAATGTCTTTGACTTGGCACCCTTCCCAAAAGTAGTGTATAAGGAGATGTACCCGAGGGATTGGATTGGTGTGTCTCCCAGCCCAAATAGGTTGTCCGGGTAGGCCTTTAGATCTTTTGCTTCCAACCCAAGCTTATCGAAAGTGGATTTGAACAGGATATCTACCGAGCTGTCCTAGTCTATTAGGGTTCTGTGGAGGTTGGCGTTTGCTAGGATCATCGTTATCACCATGGGGTCGTCATGTCCAAGTGTTGTTCCTTTAGCATCTTCTTTGGTAAATGAGATGGTGAGCAAGTCAGGTAGTTTGGCTCCCTCCCCGACTTGGTACACCTCCTTGAGGTGCCTTTTTCGTGATGATTTCGACATCCCTCCCCCAGCGAATCCCCCGTTGATCATGTGTATGTGTCGCTCAGGGGTCTGAGGTGGATGCTCTCTTCGTCCTTCCTGTTCCTCTCTCCTTATCTTCTTCGGGTCATCCGACCTATTAGCCAAGTACCTGTCTAACTGGTCTTCTCTCACCAGTTTTTCTATAACATTCTTTAAGTTGTAACATTCATTAGTGCAATGTCCGTAGAGCTTGTGGTACTCATAGTATTCTATCCGGCTTCCTCCTTTTGTGTTTGATCAAACGAAGAGGAGGAAGTTTCTCAGTGTGGCATACTTCTCGGTAGACATCTACTAGGGAAACTCTAAGGGGAGTATAATTGTGATACTTACAGGGCTTTTCTATATTTTACTCCTCCTTCTTTTTAGGCTCCTTCTCCTCTTCCTGGGCATCGTAGAGCAGATTTGGCCGAGGGATAAGTTCCCTGAGTCAGGAATTCTCCTCCATGTTGATGTATTTTTTCTCCCTTTCTTGGACTTCATTTAGGAAAACCGGGTGTCACTTGGATATTGATTGGGAGAAGGGTCCCTCTTTGAGGCCATTGACTAGTCCCATGATCATGACTTCAGTGGGTAGACTCTGGATCTCCAAGCACAGTTTGTTGAACCCTTCTATGTAGTCGCGGAGGGTTTTTCCGACCTCTTGTTTGATTCCTAACAAGCTCGGTGCATGTTTCGCTTTATCCTTCTGGATGGAGAACCTGGTCAGGAACTTCTGGGACAGGTCATCGAAGCTAATTACCGACTTAGGGGGTAACATGTCGAACCACTTCATAGCCGCTTTGGTCAGAATGGTTGAGAATGCTTTGCAGCGGGTGGCGTCAAAGGCATTGGCCAGGTACATCCTGCTTTTGAAGTTGTTGAGGTGGTGCCTAGGGTCGGTCATTCCGTCGTTGAGGTCCATGTCGAGTGTTTTAAAGTTCCTGGGTACTTTGGCTCACATGATCTCTTCTGAGAATGGGTCTTCTTCTCCCAAAGGGCTGTCTTCCCGACTTGTTCGATTAGTTCGGTTCCGAAGATCGGTTTCCAACTTTAGGAGCTTTTCCTCTAATTCCCTCCGTTGCCTTACTTCTATTCGTAACTCTCTTTCGGCCTCTCGCTGTTGCTTAGCCTGGTATTCGAGTTGCTTTAGCCGATCTCGCTGGCCTCGGACGAGACCCAGTATTTCTGCTGTTTGTGAGGATTCTTCTTTTTTAGGGTGACAGACTTCCGAATGAATCCACTTTGGCTGTGGGTTGGCCGATGGTCCTTCCCCGTGAGGATCATGCGTCTGGTGTGGTGGAGGTAGTATATTGGCGTTGCCCTCTAGTTGGGGTTAGCTTCAGATTCAGAGGCTGTGTGGCCGTCTTCATGCTAATGGTTTGCCATTCTCAAAAGGTGAGTTCCAGGTCCCCGGCAACTGTCAATGTTCCGAGGGTTACCTGAAACGTTGATTTGGACCTGAACGTGAGGTCCAGATCCCTTAATATGGCTAAGTTTCTTGTGAGGAAGTGGGGGGTAATACTTGTAAGAGACTCCGATGCTTAAGTTAGTAAGAGGTTTAGGCAGGTTTTTAGTAGATTAGAATGTAAACTATACCTGAGGGGTGTTAGTGTATTTAGAGTAGAGCAGATGACCTCTTTGATTGTGGTAGTTCTATCTTATCTGGTGGATAACCATTCCTTATATCTTGGGAGTTTGTGGGAGCTTATCTTTTTTGGGGAAGATAGGGGTTCCAGTCGAGGCTTCTGGAGGTGGTTACTTGCTTTGGACTGGTAATGTTGAGCTCTTTGGTCGATGTCTGACCTTTTTAAAGAGGTCGGGTGTGTTTGTGAAGGCCACCTTTATTGGTGGACCTTTTTGTTTATTGGGTCTGACTTTGCTTATTGGGTTAGGATATGAACATATTATTTTTTTAAATATATAAATTTGAGGATTATATTTGTTTTTTTTTTAATTTTAGAATATACAAATCTGACTCTCATATTTGTATTTTGGTGTTCAAAAAATTTTTAAATATACTAATTGGACCATTTGATTTTTTTTTATAGTGAACAAAATTATTTCACTACAGATCGAACCTTTTGATTTGTACTCTATAAAATTTAAGAGTCTAATTTTTTATTTAAAATAAAAAATTAAAATTCATAAAAAAAAATACTAATTAACCATAGTACTAAGTTAATTTTTTTTATTTCTAAAAAAATAGCCTCTAGTTAAAGATATTTTCATCATTATATAACATGATTTAATTTATTAATAATATGATTCAGAAGCAGGTAAATACGTGCTTGACAAATTTGACGAAATCTAAATTTTAAATATATCACATAAAAAGTTTTGATATATATTAATCACAAAAGATTAATAAAAAAGAAAATAAAAAAAAAAGAAACATCCCTCGTACCAATATAGACTTGTAGAGGACAGTGGTCCATGTTCACAGGGCCAACCCTAAACCAAGTTGAGTTACCCACGAGTTTAGGACCGTTCGAAAATAATGACAAAATATTCCATTGATAAAATACATAATTTTTAATTAAAGATAAGTTAATACATACTATTATCATATTATTTACTATTAGTATAACAAAAAGCTTGTACATCATACAATTCCCAATAACACTGTTCCCCCCGTTAAGCATACATAAAGTAAATTAGTTAGCATTCAATATTAATATTAATATATCCGATTTTATTTAATGCATATAGTGCATAAATGTGCAACACATAAGATGGCTTGAAAAGTGTACCCAACACCTCACTCACCTTTTTTCTTGTCCAGAATTCTCCATTCTCAAAGCTGCTACCTGTCTTCCCCTTTCATATCTCCCTTCCTTCTTCATACTGAAATAACCCTCCTCTCTCTTCAACTTCATCCAATTTTCCTCACTTATATCTGCTTGAATATATTATCTTCATCATATACTAATAGTCACTAATGATGGCTATTTTGATGTACTTTGTGGTTTTTCTGGCCATGGCTGGTCATTCAAGTAAGCACCCTCTGGATTTTAATTTGTATTTGTTATTTAATTAATTATTACTTAATTAGTTTCAAGAAGTCTCAAATATTTTTGTTCTAAGGAAGTATTTTAATTTCTCTTTAGATGGATTGTCATTTATAAACATTATTTTCTCTTTTTCTTAATAATTTTTTTTAATTCTATAATATATAATCTTCCTATGGTTAAATACGGGAAAAAATGTATGCATCTAATTTTCCTTGAAGAAAATAAAAAGGTAGCATTTTTCATGTGACTGAACTAACTTATTATTATTATTTTCCCCAATTTTGTTTCCCCTCAGGAGGAGCTCTTTACTGTGTATGCAAAGATGGTGTTGGAGATCAAGCTCTTCAAAAAGCAATAGATTATGCATGTGGTGCTGGTGCTGATTGCACTCCTATTCTCCAAAATGGACCATGTTACCAACCCAACACTATTAAAGATCATTGCAACTATGCAGTTAATAGTTATTTCCAGAAAAAGGGTCAAGCCCAAGGAAGTTGTGATTTTTCTGGAGCTGCTACTACAAGCCCAACCGCACCTCCTAGTAAGCTATTCTACTAATTTTGCTACCAACCTATTTGCTTGATTCAATCATTTTGTTGCATCGTTTTGTTCAATTTTCACATTCTTCTAATATTTCCCCCCCTCCTGTGTGATCTTTGTCATCTACAGCTTCATCATCATCATGTGTTTTCCCCACAGGTCCTGGGTAAGTTTTAAGTTATTTTACTTTTTTTGCGTATTGTTAATATTATAGATCATTGTTAGATCTTGCTTGTTTTTCATAATGTGTTATTTAAATTTAATTTATTTTATTTCTTCCTATAATTACTACTACTGTAGATCATTAGATCTTGCTTGTTTGCCCGCCCCCCCCCCCCCCCCCTTTTTTTTTATCCCACTCTTTATTTATCGCATTTTTTTCTTTTTGGACTCGGCTTCGATTTTAGCACTTTGCAAAAGGTAGCTGCTCTTAGAAGTTAGAAGGGATTAATGTTTTGTTTCATAGCGGTGAAATATCTTGTAATTTGTTTTGTATTCTCTTTTTCTCCGTTTTTTGGTACAACTTCTCTCTCCCTTTATTGTTATCCTTTGTTTTTTTTTCTTTGTACTACACTTTTTCAGTTTACATTAGCCAAAAGGCCAGTTTCTTTTTCCATTTTTCTTTTCTGGGTGGGGTGGGCCGGGTTTTTGAGGAGTGGGGGGAGGGGTGGGTTGGTTCATGTTTTCATCCACCACCTCCGGATCAAGTTCAAGATTTACAATACAAGCCATGGCATGTTTCATGATAGCTGATTGCTCCTATTGAGATACGATGGCTGTCATGACAATGATGTCGCACAACTATTATAGGTAGCGTTTGGAATAGAGAGAGACTGAGAGACTGAAATAAGTCTCAATATTGTGTTTAGTGTAAAGTGAGAGACAAAGATCGATATAAGAATGAAAATCTAATTTAATTTGCACAAAGAATAAAGTTGGAATTAATTAATTGAAATAGAGGTATTTTTAGGTATAAAATATTATTAAAAATTCAGTCTCCATCTTTAAAAATTCTAGTCCCCTGTGTCTCCACTTTTTGGAGGTACCGACTGAAATTTTAGTATCAATTTTTAGACCAACAAATATGATACTGAATCTCAATCTCTCAGTCTCCGTTCCAATACTTTAAAACAAACGGTACCATTTTGTGCAACTGTGCTCTTCGCTTTGCTAGATGTTTTAGTATTCGAGATCTGTATGTGTCCATATAATAATGATTAATTAAACAGATCCTATGCTTAGTGCATATGATGACATAATTAACCTCTGTCCAACCATATGTTATGCCATTACATTTCTTTTCCTCTTTCTTTTTTGGTATCGAGATGCACAAATAGTTCAATTTTAGCCACATTTATATACTTAAATATTAGTATACATATTGCTTCGTAATTTGTTTTAATTCATGTCCAATTTTTCTTCTGTAAAATTGCTTCAATTAAGTATCAGTATCATACCAGTATCAGAGTTATTTGTGGACAAAGATAGAATTTATTTACTTGTATATAATTTTTTCTTTTTGTGGGTTTGCTCATATGCTATGAGACTTTACCTCTAATTTGACCCATATTTGACTATGATGGATGAGTATTCAAACAAAAATGATTACATTTACAAGGGTCTCGGGCCTTGCATTAAATATACTAAATTATACTGAACCATTTCTTACTCAGACCAACACTGTATTAGTTACCAATGTATTTAATTTTGTGCTGCATGGTAGAACATACCCACTATTGATTTTTCGTTGACTTAAATTTGCAGCAACACTGGAATAGGTACTGGTACAACTCCAACCTCCACTACACCAGGCACATCACCAACCACCATAACTCCAACCACCCCAACAAGTGCAACTCCAGGTTCAACCACTGGCACTGGCACCGGTACAGGCACTGGAACGGGAACTGGCACCGGAATTGGAACTGGCACCGGAACCGGAGCCGGGACAACCACTGGGAGCCCTAATAATGTGTTTGGAATTAGTCCATCATCATCTTCAACTGGAGCAGGTGGATACAATGACTCAAGTGATGGAGGGCTTCATTTGACAGGCACTAGTAACATTATGTTGTTACTATTAACCCTAGTTGCTGCCTTCTTGAGGGTCCAAATATCTTAATGGTACAGTGAGTTACTAGTAGAATTAAGAAAAAATGAAAAAAGTTGTGGCGGGTTTGATCTGTCGATGAGATTTCGCCACGTTAGGATTTAGTTTATGAATGTAATTCAACATTTGGGGAATGGAATCATCCAGAAGCATAAACATCCCTCCACTTTCGGCCCTCGTCTTTTTTTTTTTCCGGCCCCAGCCCCGGCCCCAGCCCTTTTTACTCAATGTGAAAAGGGTAGGAAAAAAAGGTGTAGGGAATTTGATTCCTTTTTCAATGGTGAATATATTTGATACATGACTAGTAATGGGGGTGCTTGGGGCGTCTAGACTGTAGAACCTATCAGTTTCCATATGTATATTATTATGGTATTTTCTGTTTTGTATGCCTATGAGAGGTACTTTTTTTTTTCTTTTCTTTCCTTTTCCAACATCATTGCTGGATAATGTGGTTACATGATTTACATGATATATATATATATACACACCAGTCTCTCACGAAAATTTAAAGTTCAAAGTTCAGAATCCAAATGGAACAAATTATAACACAAAACTCAATCCTCTTTGGAAAAGGTTACTCAAAATGACGAACTTTCTCCCAATCATAATTAATATCCTTATTTTTATGCGATTATTCTAAATTTTGTTTAAGTAACTAAAGATATTTTAAATTTTACCTCATAATCTTTTAAAGATAAGTGTAGCAGTGAAAGCGTTCATACGTTGGTCATCCCAGTGAGTAGGGGTGGCAAGTGGAGAAGCCCGTCACGTCTCGCCCCGCCTAACTGGGGTGGCAAGTGGAGAAGTCCGTCACGTCTCGCCCCGCCTAACTGCGGGCTGGCAGCCTGCCAAAGCTTCTCTTTTATTTTTTTTTACACTATTAATTACTAAATAATATATATAATTTCACAACCATATTAATAAATTTATAATTTCTAAAGGCATAAAAAATTATATTTTTTATATTCACAAACATTAAATTCTATGTAATTATAAATATCTAATAAACATAATGATAAACCAAGTTTTCATCTAAAACATAATTATATTTCTCTCCAAAGCAAAATAAATATAATCCAAAACATAATTATAAATATTGTCTCCAAAGCAACATAAACATAATCCAAAACATTCACTTTTTATCTTCGTACTCTTGTAAGTTGGGTTGGAAGAAGTTGGGTTTTGGCAAAAAAATTGCAAAAATACTCCCTTGCCCAAGAAAACTAAGTCCGCGGAAAAGCCCGCCCCGCCAAAGCTCGTAGTTTAAGCGGTGCGGGTTAGGCGGGCTTTTGCTCTTTGGCGGTCTCAATTTTTCAGCCCGGCTCGCATTTTTTGGCAGGTTACGCGTACCGGCACGGCGAGTTTAGACCCGTTTGCCTCCCCTACCAGTGAGCAAGCCTGGTAATAAGTCCTCCTTGAAGGTAGTAAATCTATTGGTCAACTAGGATTGTCCTGTAACATAGGTCTTTGAAAAGATATAATAGCTTGGATTTTAAAACATTTAACTGAATTAAACAGAAGAAAGAAAAGTTCAATAATAGCAAGAAGTAATGATAATGAAGCCTCCGGTTCATCATCAGAATTACAGGTAGTAAAGTTAGAAGAAAAGTTTTATAATTGGTCTGTACCCTTTATAAGTGAAAACAAAGTCTATAAAGCATTTGGAAGAGGGAAAGAGACTGATAGCCGGAGACTGAGAAACAAAGATTGGAATAAGTTTTAGTATTATGTTTGGTGTAAAGTGGACGATAAAGACTGAAATAAGAATGAAGTTCTAATTTAATTTGTACAAAGGATAAAATTAGAATTAATTAATTAAAATAAGGGTATTTTAGGTATAAAATATTATTAAAGTTTCAGTCTCCAATCCCAAAAATTTTAGTCCCACTTTTTGGAGGTATTAAAATACTGAAATTTTGGAGACAGAGAATGAAATTTTCGTACCAGTCTCTAGGCCAACAAACATGACACCGAATCTCAGTCTTCTAGTCTCCGTCCTAGTATCTTAAAACAAACGCTAAAAGACAAGCATTTTGGGAACAAAAAGATAATGAAATAGATATGTTAGAATATAGCTACCCAGAAAATAGTAAGAACCATATTATAAATATTCTAGAAGAAAAAAAACTGAAAAAACACCATGAAAAAGATTATAATTTTATTCATATAGGACTTATCCAAGTAGCCGCCAAGCCTATCTTTAGGCTAGGATTCAATATTCCTATTTGAATGATTTTACGAGATACAAAATTCAAAAAATTAGAGATTGCTAATTGTTATACTAGAAAGTAATTGTCATGATGGTCTAGTACTTTTTCATTGTTCTCCAAACTTTCCATGAGTATTAAAAATAAATATACCTCTAAAACTCTTAAATTATATATTAAGACACCCAAAGATATCATAAATAAAAAATATGTTCCTTTTGAAATAATTTATAAAATATATTATAAAATTACAAGAGTAAATTATAATTTTAGAGCTAGAAGAGAATCATCAAAAGATGAAACTATTATTATTCATGCTAATCTAAGAAGATCCTTTGTTCAAACACCTAAAAAGCTTCAACAGGAAGAACTGATGCAGAATATTCCTGAAGAATAGATTCTTGAGGATGCTTTAACAACTCTTCCCCCCCTATTTATAGCGAACAATACCTTTTATTATTTTACAAATTTATTCCTAATTTTTGCAAATCTGCTTGCCCGTTCTGTGGGTTAATTTAGGGACTTTGTCCTAGATTTAATGTCTTTTGTCGTTGTTTTTGAAAATCTGATAGCTAGTTTTATAATTCTGCTGGCATTGTATTGGTATTATATTGGTAACATTTGTTGTGTTCTGCGTGTGATGTCTTCGTTAATTTTAGAACTTCTTTGACACCTCTTCTTTTATTGTTGAATATGTATCTGATTTTCTGATTTGGGACTTTTTTTTAATTTTCAAACGGGTCTTGGGTATTTAATATGTATTGTCCTAGGCTGGAGTGAACTTCTTCATCTTCATTTGCTGGGATTGCTTTTAAAGAATTATGAATTTCTTCTTCTAAGGTAGCCGCTGCAAGGGCAGCCATCATCTGTTTTTTGTGTGCTAAGAAACGAGTCTCTTTTTCGTATGATATTTTGTCAAACCCTAAACTATGACTCGGGGATTATGATCTTTTTTGAGATATGGTCATCCGGTTATCAATGACCCTTTTACTAATTAGCTTAAGGTCAAATTTATTGCACCATTTTACTTTTATATTTCGGATTAAATATTGTACACTCGGATCTTCATATCCTGCGGAGTCATATTTTCATGTCATTATCAAACATATTTCCATAATAGGAATGAAGAAAATTAGCTTGTATCCATCTAAAAATGATGTCTTATTTTTAAAATATTCATAGGCCATGTTAGCCTTCTTAGGAAAAATAGCTTCTATCGGTCCGAATTCTTTGAACCATATTTAGAACCACCTAGAAAACTATAGAGAAATTCCCTTGCGGAGCTATATAAACCATGAATGTGGGTTTGGAGATAGATACATGATAAACCACCATGCATCTGTATAATCATTGTAAGAATAATTCTACGGGCTCGAATTTTCTGGTGAAATTTTTACAGTAGAAGGGAGATTTTTTCCATTCTAACAGAGTTATTACTTTGGTGATTTTGATTTTGGGTATATTGTCTCTTTGGTAGTTGGGTATTTATTGTGGGTTAGTTCAATTAATCCTGTATCAACCTGAATGAACTCATAGAAGGTTCGAGGTTTTTAGATATTTGCTGGTGGGTAATGGAAAGTATTTGGAAATACTCTTTGAACCATTCTTTTTCTAAGGCCATTATTTTTATGGGCATGTATTTTTGACGATAAGGATGTTCTTCAGATAGTGGTTTGGTTTTAAAAAGATCACATCATTGTAATAATGCATATCTATTAATTATGGGTACTTCATATAAGCTTTTATTTGATGCATATGATTTTTCGTCTTTAACAACCTGTAACATTGTCAAAGGTTTAATTAATTGTTTAGCTGGTAACGAAGTCATTGGTTGGTCAAGTGGTTGATCATAATCTTCACTGCTTACTTATTGCTTGCTCATTTCTTTCTTATAAAAATCTCTTGCTAGAAAACTAGGCAATGCATTTGATTCACCTTTAATATGTTCAATAATAAAACCAAAACATGATAATATAACCTGTCACCTGGTAAATATTTGTCTAGAAACTAGATTTTTAACATCATTTTTTAATACACTAGGTGAAGCTTTGCAATCAGTTTTGATTAAGAAGGACTTGTTAAAAAGATCTTCTTGAAATCGTAAAACACATAAGACAATGGCTAATATTTCTTTTTTAATAGTTGCATAATGTTTCTGAGCCGAATTCCATACTCTAGAATGATATTTAACTATTTATTCTTTTGATGAGTTTGGAAGAACCTATTTGAGTATTTCTCCATATCCTAATTCTGAGGCATCTGTCTCAACTATTAAGCTTGCCTTCGGGTCTGGTATACTTAAACAACGGATTTCCTTGACTATGGTTTTAACTTTTCGAATTATTTTGGATATGCCTTCTGTCCAAGGAGGAAATTGTTTTCTTAAGCTCCTATATAAATGTTCACATAAGGTTCTTATTCCTAGTAAAAATTCTGCTACATAATTAAGACATCCTAAAAATCCTTATAGCTGTTTTTTGTCGATAATTTCATCTGAAAATTTACTTGCAAATTCAAAAGATCCTTTGATTGGAGTGATTGTTCCTTGAAAAATTTCATATCCTAAAAATTTTACTTTTGTTATGAATATTTTCATTTTCTTTTCAGATAAGACAAGACCATTCTCTTTTATAATATTTGATAAATTTTTCTAAGTGTTGAATGTGCTGGTTAATTCTTTTAGAGTACACAAGTACATTGACTAAGTAAACTATGACAAAGTCTATATATGAGTAAAAAATATTATTCACAATTTTTTCAGACTCACTTGGTGTATTTTTTAGTCCCTAAGACATTACATTCCATTCATAGTATCCAAAAGATACTATAAAGATTGTTTTATATCTATCCTCATTTTTTACGGATATTTGATAATATCCAAATTTTAAATCAAATTTAGAAAGAAAAGTAGCATTACATAATCTTTTAATTAAGCCAATTTTGTTTGGCTGGGGATATCTTATCCATTTTAAGGCTTTATTTAGAGACTTGTAGTTAATTACTAACCTGGAAGCTCTTATTTCTATTTCTCTTTGTCTAAGTATTCTTGGATTTCTTTCTTACAGTAGTTCAAAAACTCTTTTTTTATTTAAATATGTTTTGATTTAGTGAAAATATCTTTTTCTTGAAAATTATCCTCATATGGTAAAGATACTTCATATAGTTTTCTATAATGAAAAGCTGTTGGATTAGACTACACAAATCTTTTTTAATTCTTTCTTCTAACTCTTTTATTAGAACTTGAATTTTTTGAGTTTCTAGTTGTTGTTTTATTCTTTTATATACAATCTCTTCATTTAGGAAGTTAATGTTTCTTTTTTCTTTCTATTATATTGAGAAATAGCTACCTATTGTAATAGGTTAAGTTCTCTTTCTTTAGATTTTTTGTATGAACTCAAATAAAATAGGTTAGTTTTGTATGCAATAATTGGTTACTCCATCTATATCTACCGTAAAAGGATATAGCAGCAGAGTAAAAAGGTTACCTAATATAACTTGTTGAGATATTCTTTTTTCTTGGAAAATATAGTTGAAAAGCATACTTTGTCTTTACCAATCTTTGCTCTAAAAATCTTGTAATTTATAGTCATTTTATCATTTTCTTCTTTGACAATGGTTTCGATCATTTTCTCATAATATTTGCTAGGTATTAATCCTCTTTATATATAGTTTATATCTATTTCTGAGTCTACCATGGCTATAAATTTAAACTTTTCTTTTCTGATTATTATTACTATAGGAGTATACCATGTTTGATTAACTAATAATGTCAGTTCATTAATATAGGTTTGGGGAGCTACAACTTTTTCTTCTCCAATTAATTCTAGTCATTCCTTTCTCTTTGGTAAGTTTACTATGTTTTCTCCTTCTAATTTTATTATCTTGTAGTCAAGAGAAATATCTTGTTGTTTTACCTAAAAAATTTTGATTTTTAATATTTTTATTTCTTCTTGTAGATGTTTTAAAGAGGTTTCTTCTTTAGGGATTCTAAACCTATTGTATATCTCTTTAATTTCTACTTGCCTTATCTTTTATTTAACTTGTTCTTCTTTTCTAATCAAATCATTTAATTGGAATATAAATTCGTCTTTTAAAGGTGAATCGTTTAATTTATCTATTATAGATATTAGAGTATTTGTTTATTCTCTGATTAATATATTTACTAACTTTTCTTGAGTTCTTGTGGTTATATTGAGGAATTTTACACAACTATCACAATTACATATTCTTGGTGCTAAACATGAGTTTTATTCTAATTCTGAAAAATTTGAAGATGTTATGTCTAGTTGTTGTATAAAGGTTTCTGTAACACCCTAACTATTAAAGTTCACGCTTCCAGCTGTGCCACTCTAATAGCTCGGACATTATGACGACTCTTATACTATTTAATACAAAAATATGAGTTTTTTTAAAACTTTAAACCGTAATATTGTAATACCCTAACTACCAAAGCTCCCGCTTCCGGCTGCGCGACTCTGATAGCTCAGACATTACGACGACACTTATACTATTTAATACTAAAATATGAGCCTGTTTAAAACTTTAAACCGTAATACCGCTCCCAAAAATATTTTCGCTATACAACGTACATCCATACATACCATACAACTTACAGAAACTCATAAAGAGTACATCCATATATATATATATATATATGCATAAATATATATAAATAACATTACAAGCATTAACCAATACAATTCCTATCCCTTTTACAGAATATATCAAGATAAAGGCGAGGGTACAATAAATAATCTAAAGCAACATAGAGCATTTCAACAACAATTAAATAAACTCTTCGTGACTTCTGCGCCCATATCCTGAAAGGGAAAAAATGTAGGGGGGTGAGAACATCATCCTCGAAAGGGTTCTTAGTAGAGGCTTTTTGGGAATTACTGTAATAGGATACGTGAAGATAAACCGTACCAGTGATTAATAACCGTCTTATGCCTCCTTTTCAAAAATAACGGTTTACAATAAAAGTAAAGTCTAAAAATCCTTTCCGAAAGAAGAACTGTTCAATTCTCAAAATCTCAAAAGCCTTTCAAAAAATGTTTATCTATGCTTTACCAAAATAGCCTTTCATATTTTTCCAAACCAGAAACACAAAACCGAAATCAACCATCGGTTCATCTCATTTCAACCACGGCCCTAGGCCCCAAACAGTCCTACCATCAACCAATCACCACAGTCCAACAGAGTCTCAGTAGCAAACACAAATAGGAAGATGCAAGCACAAACAAACAGTTATTGCAAGTAGAACAATTAGCAATTATTCACATAGGCAAACCAAGTATAATATGCACACCCAAACAATGTCACATAGATGCATATGATGCATGCCTGTCCCTAGTGGCTGATGATATCATCTGTCGGTTACCAAGCCAACCCGACGTGTCCAGTAGCTAACCCGGACACAGTCTCTCTGTTGCGTATTATTATCATTAGAAGGTATCTGCGCCGTGTCGCCATTAGAGGGTATCTGCACCCTGTCGCCATTAGAGGGTATCTGCGCCCTGTCGCCATTAGAGGGTATCGGTGCCCTGTCACCCTTACAACCAGAGAGAAAACACAAGCATTTTCACATACAACATTCATCTCGGCCATCCGGCTCACGGTTCAATTCAGAACCAGCCAATTTATCAATAAATACAGCCCTTCGGCTTAAACTCATAATTCATAATCAGCCATGCAGCCCATAACTCATTCGACAACCAACCATAAATCAATATCATACACAGCCATTCCGGTCCATAACAAATAGCACTTCCACCATTCAACATCATCAAATTCATAAAACCGGCATTTAAGCCATAAATCACTTTTCTCAAGCCATTTCACTTTGAAATCAAATTTCAACTCTTTTCAGCTTTGGCTTTAAAGATCTCATTTCTCAAATCATCTCAGGCTCATAAGCCAAACTTACTCAAAGTGAGTTCCCTTTTTAAAACAAAGCCGCTCTCGGCATCCTCTTTCCAAAACTTCCAAAACCATGGAAAGTTAAAGATTCACTTTGGGAACATTCAAAATCACCCATCCCACAATGGGATTTTATAACAAAGTTTCTCGGCAGAGTCCCAAGTCTTTAGGGGAGAATAACATAACTCATTTCGCCAAGTTCATTTAAATTCATTAAAAACCTTGGCTTCCTGATTTGAGTAATAAAATAGGATCTAAGCCAAACCGAGTCATATAATCTTTCACTTCTTTCAAATCCATTTCCTTTAGTTAAGCAAAACCAGCTTCAACCCCCATGATAAATTCTAGAACGTTTCAACGACTCAAAATTGTTTTAGTCTTGCAAGAATTCAGAATTCAAAGAGTACTTAAAACCTTTCTCAAAACATTTTAAAATGAAACTTGTCAATAGACATTCAGATTCTTTCAAAGTCATTGAAACTCCTTTAATTGAAACTCTCAAGTCAAATTCAAAGGCATAGCCATTGTCACAATTGAAACAGCTTTTAAAATATAAGTTTCATCTAAATAACTTTCTCCCAAAAGAGATACAATGCTTTTCTTAAGAAGCAAGGCTAAATCACAATTTCCTCTTTAATAATTCATTTCAAAAGCATGAATCATCCTTTTCTTGATAATTCAAATAAAAAAGTAGAACTCTTTAAGTCATCATTTTTCCCGACAACCTTTCAATAAAGACTCGGGTTTTATAGAAATTTTGGCAGCACCTCCCCTAAAACTTGGACTTTGCCACCCGGTTCGGGTCCCAACTAAACCGTTTCACAATCCTTTTCAACAGCTCAAAACCAGAAATCAATTCAAAAGCAAGCTAAATGCCCCAGTAAAATATCTCAAGGAAACCATTTCAAAATTAACTCAATATCAACCGATTTAACCAATTCCCAAAGTTTAAAAGGATCAGTTCAGCAATAAATCATTTATCAAAACCAAATCAATTAAAGCAACCCAGGCTGAATTTCAAGAGTATTCTATCTTTCACATCATCAAAGTAATTGACTCACTTCAAACCAATTCTCAATGGATTAAACTCATATTTCAAATCATTAAAGAATCAATTTCCAAACATTACATTTCACAAAGCCGCACAACAGTTCAGCCAAACAAACATTCATAAGCTTTCGAGACAATCAAATAATACATAAGGCTGATACAATCACCAAATACACATTTTCTCACATTAGTATCCATATGTAATAATTCCAATACATAAAGTATAGTTTTGGAAAGCACCCCTAGCTCAAAATGCAAATTCCATAATCCAAACGTCTCACAGAGTCCTTTCCGCCTCAACCCGAACTGACGGCAATCAAAACCTCAGCTCCCAGTCACGTTCGCAAAAACCATAGCAATACTAATCGCAACATACAATAATCAGGATTCAACTCCACGTAATTAAAACTCATTCATTAACCGAACACAACAGAATACTAACGCGAGGCTTTTCCGAAATATAAATACTTACTGAACTAGCAAAACAAAGCAGCTGCGATTTCGAACAGGCCCGGCAACAGCTCCGGCGGCGGCCAGAAGCTTTGGTGGATCAACTAAAAAAAACCGCACAGCATCAAAATCTTTTCGAAACCCAAAATGACAAAAACCACAAATTTAACACCCTTACCGCAAGGTCGCAACTCGCAGAAATCACTGAACATAGCAGCTCCATCAATGGCAGCTCATACCGCAGCGACCCAGGCAGCAGCATCAGCTAAACAGCAGCTCCGATGATGCTATTCCAGTGAGTTTCCTTACTTTGGCAGTAACACGGCGACTCAGAATCAGCATAGCCGTACGCAATCATCAACGGTGACTCGGTTAGCAACCACCATAGCACCCTGGCCTCAGCAGCAGCTTCCAAAGGCAATGGCGGCGGCAGGGGAATCCGGTGGCATGAATCCCTTTTCTGACGTAGCGGCTCAATGGCCGACCGGTTTCTCCCTCGCGTTCTGTTCTTCCCGCACTGCTCTCTCCTCGCCGGCGACAGTGACGGAGGCAATCCTCAACAGCGGAGGCAGCAAGGCCAACTCAACTGCAGCAGAGCTCGACACACCTCTCCCCTGATTTCTCGCTCCCTCTTCTAGCCACGGTTCACGGTGGCGATAGCAGCGCCGTTGGAAGACATGGAAGCAGCGGCGACAGCAGCGCCGTCCTCCACTCCCGCGCGTGCACTCTCGGCTCGTGGGTCACCAAGGACAGCAACGACGGTGCAACCTCAGGGAGCGACGGCGCTTCCCTCCGCGGACCCTCTCTCTCTCTCTCTCTCTCCACACGCGGGGAACTCCTTTCCTTCTCCCTCAAATTCGTTTCTTCCATCCTTCATCTTGCAGCTGCTGCTGTGGTAGTATTGGTTTGAGGAAAGGGGGAAAGCAATTGCGTTGCTGCTGCTAGGTTGGGTGAGGAGGAAACCGGTTCATGGGTTAGGGTTTTTGAGAAAATTAGGATTAGGGGTATTTTAGTAATTTCTAATAAAATTGTGGATAATATAGTAATTGAACCCTAATTTAAATCCAACACTAATTGCATATAGAAAATATTATTTTCTCATCAATCTTACAAATTATTTTCCATTAAAAGTCCAAATCAAAATAATTGGAAATAATATAATTAAACCCTTTATTTTCCAAAGTAACAGTATTAATATTTAGAATATTAATTATCTAACCCAAATCATATAAAAATTCTTATTATTTCATAACTACCAACTTTATAATATAATTATAGAAAATAATCCAATAATTGTAAAATTGGATAATAATCTCAATTTATTTCAAATTCAATAAATCAAAACTTGCTTTAATTTTCTTTAATAGAGAAGTTTCTGAAATTAAAGCTACAGAAACACTGAATTTGAAATTAGCTAATGATAGCCCTCTTTCAAAGGTTTTGGGTCTTACATTCTACCCACCTTATGAAAATTTTCGCCCTCGAAAATTGATACAAAATGAAAGAAATTTCTTAACAGTTCACCCTTGAACACATTTAAGGAATAAGCAAAAATATCTCAAAATATAAACATATATCCGGTTTCCAAATACTTGGATGGTCGTATGCATAAGGATACAAAGGTACGAGTATAGTTGCAAAGCGAACATTACAAGACAGGCTCAATGCAAAAAGGTGATATGGTTCAACATGTAGAAGAATAAGGCATCAAAGGCTATAAAACAGCATAGGGTTAAAACGATGTGCTCAACATTCGCACACTGATCTCATATCAACCTCAAAGCTTCAACTTTCCAACTCCATCAAGCACTTTTTAATCCCCATATCCGATCATAAGCCTGACAACCGCAAACCCGTTCGCAAGGAAAAAAACACCCACAACTCATAACGTTGCACACCTACCGCTTCAACTTCCGTATACCCATATCACGTCTTAAAGAACTAACGCATCACGTTACTATGTCTACAAGTCGCACGTGATATCAAAACAATTCTCAAGTCTACTCAGAAGGATACCAGATTCAGAAAGGAAAGGCATATGTCAAGAATAATACTCATAGATTTGGGAGAATGTATCCAATCCAGATAAACAAAGACACTCAACCAATGAAGTTTGCTAGAAATAAATCGATTGACAACTTCAAAGATAACCCTTGTATCAAAGAAATCCAACAGGACCAATAAGAAGAAAATTCAGCGCATTATTTTGAAACAAACTCAAGTTGAGTCGAGGAAGCATGAGGTTTACAGAAGAGAATATTTCAAACCCAAGACAAAGCTCACAGATCTCAAGAGCATGATTAAAAATACTTCTGAATACATTGTTCATGAAAGAGTCGAAAGCTTGCAAAAATCACTTTGCAGTCTGAAAGAGAAGTTGAACAACAAGCCTTCTTCAAGAGAGATAAAAGCATAAGCGTGGTTTTGCTTTAATACCATTTCATGTTGAAATAGATTATGTAGAGTTTTAAAAACAAAATGCACACAAGTTTGGCTAAGAGCTAAAATATTTTCTCAAATATTTTAGAAAGATAATTAGGTGTACAGCCTAACCAAAAGAAGTTCATAAAAACTCGGAAGTAATCAAATGCTTGTTCAAAAATCCTCAAAGTTCATATTCAAACAAGCGTGTATAACATTTATAGCAAGGACGAAAGAGGAAGTTAAACTCTTTTTAGAAAAGAAACTCCGGGGTAAAAATTTGCTTACAACTTGGTAAAGGAAATAAGTGGTGCGTTACAAACGAACCGATTTCCACTAAACAAGGAAGCTTTCCAAAACCTCATTTAAAATAGCGCATGCCAACTTTAAATTAACTTCGTCAAAATTGAACAATGGTTTCAATCTCAATCAAGCAACAGAAAATAATTTCCGTTTCGTATTTCTTCAAAGAGAATTCAAAACTTCTTTAAAAGTTCAAAACAAGACTCCAAAAGTGTTCTTGAAATCACCATCTCAGATGAACATTCAAGAAGTTTAAGATGTACTAAAAAGGAGTCAAGCCATGCAAGAAAGGATCTTAAACCAAGATAGTTCAAACAAGATCCACTAGGCATGAAACATCAAACAAGCTTTCAATTGATTCAAAAGAGTACAAAAGTCATAGGAAAATACAACCCAATCATTAGTAATTTTCCCAAGAATAAATCTTTGACTAAAAACTCTTGTAAAGACAATGAGAGGATAAATGATGCACTATTTTTGAAATGAATCAAACTAACTCATAAGAATGAGATTCACCAGAGAAAGGAAAGTTGAGATTGATTGTAGTGTTCCCAAAAGGTAGATGTATAATTAAAAACAGAATCACGTATGACATTCATAGAGGTGAAAAGCTTATGAAGGAACGAGTTCGCTCATAAGAAAGCCATGAGTCCAACATTTTCAAAAGAACAATAATGGCATAAACCATGTAGTATGCTAAACCAAATTCCAGTCAAATAAATTAGGTAAAGTTTATCAAACAAACTCAGCCGGGATAAAAGCGAAAAATCCTTTCTTTCCAGAATTTTGAAAAATACCCAAATACATAATCAAATGAAGATGTGCACTGGAGCTATAGTAGAATTACTAGAAAGTCAATTTACTTTTAAAGTAAGTGCAGTTCCGTAAACCAGTAAAAGTACAGGCGAAGTATTAGAGATAAATTGTTAAACTGTATAAGAAATCTTCAAAGTTCCACATATAGATAAGTGTATATCTAGTCAACAGCAACTTTTATAAAAATTTCAAAATTGGTTGTAATCACTGTCAAGTAAGAGAAAAACTGATCAACAATTTCTCAAAGAATGGACTCAGAACCCGGAGTTAAAAGGCACAGCGCATTAAGACAAGTTCAAAGCTATATCGAAGAATACCTAAATCAAAAAGAACTCAAATAGAGGAAGATAGACGCAACAAGGATTCCAAACAAGCATATGCAATTAAGATCAAACAAGAATGCATATGAATAGAGGAATAGAGTTGAAAAATCAAACTACTTTTCAAAAGGATTAGCAAACAAGAACTTCAAATTAGGACATGAAAGAACAGGTTGACTCGAATAGAATTCAAGACACACAACTGAATAGCCTCGAGAAATAGTTTCCAACGTTCCCAAAACTCGTGATTCGCTTTACTCAAAACTCGCATATCATCTATGATAACACATCAGTGCTTTCATATACATGATTCACTAGTATTAAGCCGGCCAAACTTAATATCAGGAATCATGCAACTCGAAACTAACGGCGTTAATCAATAGATCGTCATGTGCATAAAGCTCTAATTCTCGTCATTCGACAAGACCTATTACATGACAATTACTCAGAGTATGCAATCGAAGCATAGTCGGTCCATTCCTCAGGCTCTACAGGAAAGACCGCTTTGATACCATAATGTAATACCCTAACTACCAAAGCTCCCGCTTCCGGCTGCGCGACTCTGATAGCTCGGACATTACGACGACACTTATACTATTTAATACTAAAATATGAGCCTGTTTAAAACTTTAAACCGTAATACCGCTCCCAAAAATACTTTCGCTATACAACGTACATCCATACATACCATACAACTTACAGAAACTCATAAAAAGTACATCCATATATATATGCATAAATATATATAAATAACATTACAAGCATTAACCAATACAATTCCTATCCCTCTTACAGAATATATCAAGATAAAGGTGAGGGTACAATAAATAATCTAAAGCAACACAGAGCATTTCAACAACAATTAAATAAACTCTTCGTGACTTCTGCGCCCATATCCTGAAAGGGGAAAAATGTAGGGGGGTGAGAACATCATCCTCGAAAGGGTTCTCAGTAGAGGCTTTTTGGGAATTACTGTAATAGGATACGTGAAGATAAACCGTACCAGTGATTAATAACCGTCTTATGCCTCCTTTTCAAAAACAATGGTTTACAATAAAAGTAAAGTCTAAAAATCCTTTCTGAAAGAAGAACCGTTCAATTCTCAAAAACTCAAAAGCCTTTCAGAAAATGTTTATCTATGCTGTACCAAAATAGCTTTGCATATTTTTCCAAACTAGAAACACAAAACCGAAATCAACCATCGGTTCATCTCATTTCAACCACGGCCCTAGGCCCCAAACAGTCCGACCATCAACCAATCACCACAGTCCAACAGAATCCCAGTAGCAAACACAAATAGGAAGATGCAAGCACAAACAAACAGTTATTGCAAGTAGAACAATTAGCAATTATTCACATAGGCAAACCAAGTATAATATGCACACATAAATAATGTCACATAGATGCATATGATGCATGCTTGTCCCTAGTGGCTAATGATATCATCTGTCGGTTACCAAGCCAACCCAACGTGTCCGGTAGCTAACCCGGACACAGTCTCTCTGTTGCGTATTATTATCATTAGAGGGTATCTGCGCCCTGTCGCCATTACAACCAGAGATAAAACACAAGCATTTTCACATACAACATTCATCTCGGCCATCCGGCTCACGGTTCAATCCAGAACCAGCCAATTTATCAATAAATACAGCCCTTCGGCTTAAACTCATAATTCATAATCAGCCATGCGGCCCATAACTCATTCGACAACCAACCATAAATCAATATCATACACAGCCATTCCGGTCCATAACAAACAGCACTTCCACCATTCAACATCATCAAATTCATAAAACCGGCATTTAAGCCATAAATCACTTTTCTCAAGCCATTTCACTTTGAAATCAAATTTCAACTCTTTTCAGCTTTGGCTTTAAAGATCTCATTTCTCAAATCATCTCAGGCTCATAAGCCAAACTTACTCAAAGTGAGTTCCCTTTTTAAAACAAAGCCGCTCTCGGCATCCTCTTTCCAAAACTTCCAAAACCATGGAAAGTTAAAGATTCACTTTGGGAACATTCAAAATCACCCATCCCACAATGGGATTTTATAACAAAGTTTCTTGGCAGAGTCCCAAGTCTTTAGGGGAGAATAACATAACTCATTTCGCCAAGTTCATTTAAATTCATTAAAAACCTTGGCTTCCTGATTTGAGTAATAAAATAGGATCTAAGCCAAACCGAGTCATATAATCTTTCACTTCTTTCAAATCCGTTTCCTTTACTTAGGCAAAACCAGCTTCAACCCCCATGATAAATTCTAGAACGTTTCAACGACTCAAAATTATTTTAGTCTTGCAAGAATTCAGAATTCAAAGAGTACTTAAAACCTTTCTCAAAACATTTTAAAATGAAACTTGTCAATAGACATTCAGATTCTTTCAAAGTCATTGAAACTCCTTTAATTGAAACTCTCAAGTCAAATTCAAAGGCATAGCCATTGTCACAATTGAAACAGCTTTTAAAATATAAGTTTCATCTAAATAACTTTCTCCCAAAAGAGATACAATGCTTTTCTTAAGAAGCAAGGCTAAATCACAATTTCCTCTTTAATAATTCATTTCAAAAGCATGAATCATCCTTTTCTTGATAATTCAAATAAAAAAGTAGAACTCTTTAACTCATCATTTTTCCCGACAACCTTTCAATAAAGACTCGGGTTTTATAGAAATTTTGGCAGCACCTCCCCTAAAACTTGGACTTTGCCACCTGGTTCGGGTCCCAACTAAACCGTTTCATAATCCTTTTCAACAGCTCAAAACCATAAATCAATTCAAAAGCAAGCTAAATGCCCAGTGGCATATCTCAAGGAAACCATTTCAAAATTAACTCAATATCAACCGATTTAACCAATTCCCAAAGTTTAAAAGGATCAGTTCAGCAATAAATCATTTATTAAAACCAAATCAATTAAAGCAACCCAGGCTGAATTTCAAGAGTATTCTATCTTTCACATCATCAAAGTAATTGACTCACTTCAAACCAATCCTCAACGGATTAAACTGATATTTCAAATCTTTAAAGAATCAATTTCCAAACATTACATTTCCCAAAGCCGCACAACAATTCAGCCAAACAGACATTCATAAGCTTTCGAGATAATCAAATAATACATAAGGCCGATAGAATCACCAAATACCCATTTTCTCACATCAGTATCCATATGTAATAATTCCAATACATAAAGTATAGTTTTGGAAAGCGCCCCTACCTCAAAACACAAATTCCATAATCCAAACGTCTCACAGAGTCCTTTCCGCCTCAACCCGAACTGACGGCAACCAAAACCTCAGCTCCCAGTCACGTTCGCAATAACCATAGCAATACTAATCGCAACATACAATAATCAGGACTCAACCCCACGTTATCAAAACTCATATTCATTAACCGAACACAACAGAATACTAACGCGAGGCTTTTCCAAAATATAAATACTTACTGAACTAGCGAAACGAAGTAGCTGCGATTTCGAACAGGCCCGGCAATAGCTCTGGCGGTGGCCAGAAGCTTCGGTGGATCAACTATAAAAAACCGCGCAGCATCAAAATCTTTTCGAAACCCAAAATGACAGAAACCACAAATTTAACACCCTTACCGCAAAGTCGAAACTCGCAGAAATCACTGAACATAGCAGCTCCATCAACGGCAGCTCGTACCGCAGCGACCCAGGCAGCGGCATCAGCTAAACAGCAGCTCCGATGATGCTATTCCAGTGAGTTTCCTTACTTTGGCAGTAACACGGTGACTCAGAATCAGCATAGCCGCACGCAATCATCAACGGTGACTCGGTTAGCAACCACCATAGCACCCTGGCCTCAGCAGCGGCTTCCAAAGGCAATGGGGGCGGCAGGGGAATCCGGTGGCATGAACCCCTTTTCTGACGTAGCGGCTCAATGGCGGAACGGTTTCTCCCTCGCGTTCTGTTCTTCCCGCACTGCTCTCTCCTCCCCGGCGACAGTGACGGAGGCAATCCCCAACAGCGGAGGCAGCAAGGCTGACTCAACTGCAGCAGAGGAGTTGGAAGATCATGCTTTTCCACTGCTTCCATGTCTTCCCTGATCTCTCGCTTCCTTTTCTAGCCACGGTTCATGGTGGCGATAGCAGCGCCGTTGGAAGACATGGAAGCAGCGGCGACAGCAGTGCCGTCCTCCACTCCCGCGCGTGTGCTCTCGGCTCGTGGGTCACCAAGGACAGCGACGACGGTGCAACCTCAGGGAGTGACGGCGCTTCCCTCCGCGGACCCTCTCTCTCTCTCCATCGCATCTCTCTTCAGCTGGCGTCGATGAAGACAACGACACGATGACGGGCTCGGCGGTGACTGATGAGCGGATATTTTATACGCTTTTTGGGGATAATTCCATATAGTTTTGAGTATGTTTTAGTTAGTTTTTAGCCTACTTTAATTAGTTTTTAGGAAAAATTCATATTTCTGGACTTTACTATGAGTTGTGTGTTTTTCTGTAATTTCAGGTATTTTTCTGGTTGAAATTGAAGGAGTTGAGCAAAAATCTGATTCAGGCTGAAAAAGGACTGCTAATGCTGTTGGATTCTGACCTCCCTGCACTCAAAGTGGATTTTCTGGAGCTACAAAACTCGAAATGGCATGCTTCTAATTGCGTTGGAAAGTAGACATCCAGGGCTTTCCAGCAATATATAATAGTCCATACTTTGCACAAGGATAGACAACGTAAACTGGCGTTCAACACCAGTTCTATGCCCAATTCTGGCGTCCAGCGCCAGAAAAGGATCAAAAGCTGGAGTTGAACGCCCAAACTGGCATAAAAACTGGCGTTCAACTCCACAAATGGCCTCTGCACGTGAATTGCTTAAGTCTCAGCCCAACACACACCAAGTGGGCCCCAGAAGTGGATCTCTGAATCATCCATCATAGTCTACTCATACGTTGTAACCCTAGGCTACTAGTTTAGTATTTAAACAACTTTTAGAGACTTATTTTGGGGACCTCATGACATTTTAGATCTAAACTTTGTATTCTCTGACGGCATGAGTCTCTAAACCCCATTGTTGGGGGTGAGGAGCTCTGCTGTGTCTCGATGAATTAATGCAAGTATTTCTGTTTTCCATTCAAACACGCTTGTTCCTATCTAAGATGTTCATTCGCGCTTAACTGTGATAAAGGTGATGATCTGTGACATTCATCACCTTCCTCAAACAACGAACGTGTGCCTGACAACCACCTCCGTTCTATATCCGATTGAATGAGTATCTCTTAGATTCCTTAATCAGAATCTCCGTGGTATAAGCTAGAACTGATGGCGGCATTCATGAGAATCCGGAAAGTCTAAACCTTGTCTGTGGTATTCCGAGTAGGATTCAAGGATTGAATGACTGTGACGAGCTTCAAACTGCTGAAGGCTGGGCGTTAGTGACAGACGCAAAAGGATAGTAAATCCTATTCCAACCAGATCGAGAACCAACCGGTGATTAGCCGTGCTGTGACAGAGCGCGTGAGCGTAGTTTTCACTGGAAGGATGGAAGGTAGCCATTGACAACGGTGATCCACCAACACACAGCTTGCCATAGGAGGACGTGCGTGCGTGAATCAGAAGACAGAGGAAAGCAGAGATTCAGAAGGCAAAGCATCTCCAAAACTCCAACATATTCTCCATTACTGCATAACAAGTAACCGTTAATCCATGCTCTTTTGTTTATTCACAATTCAACTGATAAACATAATTGACTTCCTGACTAAGATTTACAAGATAACCATAGATTGCTTCAAACCAACAATCTCCGTGGGATTCGACCCTTACTCACGTGAGGTATTACTTGGACGACCCAGTGCACTTGCTGGTCAGTGGTACGAGTTGTGAAAAGTGTGATTCACAATTCGTGCACCAAGTTTTTGGCGCCGTTGCCGGGGAATTGTTCGTGTTTGAACAACTGACGGATTATTTTGTTGCTTAGATTAGGAAAAAAATTCTCTTTTTTTTTTGGTTTAGAGTCTTTTATTATTTATCCCTTGTTAAAACACTTTAAATTTATAGCTCAGTTAGTTAGAACGTGGTGTTTATGTTCATGTTAATTGGCTATCATATTTTTAAAACCTTCTTCAAAAATCATTTTTCTATTAAATCCTGTGCCAAACTTTAAGTTTGGTGTTTTCCTGTTGATTTCCTTTGATTTTCGAAAATTTTGGTTTGGTATTGATCTTAAAATTTTTAAGTTTGGTGTTCCTTGGTGTTTTCTCTCCAAATTTTTCGAGAACAAGGAGCACTAGATCTAAAAATTTTAAATCTTGTGCTATCCTATTGTTTTTCTCTTTCCTCACTAAATTCAAAAATATCTTTTCTCTCTACTTTCAAAACAAATTTTCGAAAATTAAATAAAAAAAAAAAACTTAAAATCTTTTCCAAATCATATCTTTTTCAAGACTTCCTAACCACTTTCTCTCTCCTCATTTTTTCGAAAATCTTCACCTAATTTTATTTATTTTATTTTAATTTATTTTATTTTCGAAATAAAAAAATAATAATAAATAAATAAAATAAAATAAATAAAAAGGTAAATCAATCCAAGTTATATCCCTTTATCCATCATGGACATAAGTGGAAATGAATAGTCCAGGAGGACTCTGGGGTCATATTCTAACCCCTCTACTGCTTCATATGGGAGTAGCATCTGCATACCCTCCATTGGAGTTAGTAGCTTTGAGTTGAATCCTCAGCTCATTATCATGGTGCAGCAAAGTTGCCAGTATTCCGGTCTTCCACAGGAAGAACCTACAGAGTTTCTGGCACAATTTTTACAAATTGCTGACACAGTGCATGATAAGGAAATAGATCAGGATGTCTACAGACTATTACTGTTTCCATTTGCTGTAAAAGATCAAGCTAAGAGGTGGTTAAATAACCAACCTAAGGCCAGCATAAGAACATGGAAACAGCTGACAGAAAAATTCCTGAATCAGTATTTTCCTCCAAAAAGGATGACACAGCTAAGGCTGGACATCCAAGGCTTTAAACAAGGAGATAATGAATCTCTTTATGATGCCTGGGAGAGATACAGAGAGATGCTACGAAAATGCCCCTCTAAAATATTTTCAGAGTGGGTTCAGTTAGACATCTTCTACTATGGGCTTGCAGAAGGAGCTCAGATGTCTCTAGATTACTCAGCTGGTGGATCTATCCATATGAGGAAGACAATTGAAGAGGCTCAAGAGCTCATTGATACAGTTGCCAGGAATCAGCATCTGTACCTAAGCAGCAACCCTTCCATGAATGAAGAGGTTAAAACAGTAACTGCTGAATTCAGTACTGTAAAACAAGCTGCTGAATTCAATCAGCAATTGGATTTTCTAACAAAGCAGCTAGCTGAATTCAAGGACAGGCTACAGGAGACAAGGATAGCTAATATACATATGGACGAACAGTTTAAGCAAACAAAGCAGCAGCTATCAAGGCAAATAGCAGAAGAATGCCAAGCAGTTCAATTAAGGAGTGGGAAAACATTAAAGACCCCACCTCAAGGCATCAAAAATTCAAGAAATGAGCAACCCACCAAAGATTCACCTGAGGACAGTAAGAGCCCAGGGAAAAATAATTCTAGCGCTAAAAGGCCAGAAAATGGGTGGAAGGCTGGCGCTGAACGCCCAGACCATGCCCAAAACTGGCGTTCAGCGTCAGAAACAAGGCAGGATTGGCGTTCAACGCCAGAAATGGGCAAGAATCTGGCGTTGAATGCCCAAATGGGGCAGAATCCAGCGTTGAACGCCCAAAATGGGCACATTTCTGGCGTTCAGGCGCCAGGAACAGACAGTGAGCTGGCGTCTAACGTCACTCTAGCTTCTGACTTTGGCACTCAATTGCCAGTGAGGGATCAGACACACACAAGTGCTGATAACAACCCCTCTAAAAAGGCTTCTTTAACCACTAAGGTTGAGGAATATAAAGCCAAGATACCTTATCCTCAAAAACTCCGGAAAGAGGAGCAGGATAAGCAATTTGCTCGCTTTGCAGACTATCTAAGGACTCTTGAAATAAAAATTCCATTTGCAGAAGCACTTGAGCAAATACCTTCTTATGCCAAGTTCATGAAAGAAATCTTGAGTCATAAAAAGGAGTGGAGAGAAACAGAAAGAGTTCTCCTCACTGAAGAATGCAGTGCAGTCATTCTGAAAAGCTTTCCTGAAAAGCTTAAAGACCCTGGGAGTTTTCTAATACCATGCATATTAGAAGGTGATTGCACCAAGACAGCCTTATGCGATCTTGGGGCAAGCATCAACCTGATACCTGCATCCACTATCAGGAAGCTTGGCTTAACTGAAGAAGTTAAACCAACCCGGATATGTCTCCAACTTGCTGATGGTTCCACTAAATACCCATCAGGCGTGATTGAGGACATGATTGTCAGAGTTGGGCCATTCACCTTTCCCACTGACTTTGTTGTGCTGGAAATGGAGGAGCACAAGAGTGCTACTCTCATTTTAGGAAGACCCTTCCTAGCAACTGGACGATCCCTCATTGACGTCCAACAGGGTGAAATAACCCTGAGAGTCAACGATGATGAGTTCAAGTTGAACGCTGTCAAAGCCATGCAGCATCCAGACACATCAACAGACTGCATGAAAGTTGATCTTATTGACTCTTTGGTAGAAGAGATCAACATGGCTGAGAGTCTCGAATCAGAGTTGGAAGACATCTTTAAAGATGTTCAGCCTGATTTGGAGGATTCAGGGGACATGAAAGAGCCTCTGAACTTTCTTCTGAAAGAGGAAAAACCTCCTAAACCCGAGCTCAAGCCACTACCACCATCCTTGAAATATACATTTCTGGGTGAAGGTGACACTTTTCCAGTGATCATAAGCTCTGCTTTAAATTCACAGGAAGAGGAAGCACTTATTCAAGTGCTAAGGACACACAAGACAGCTCTTGGGTGGTCCATAGGTGACCTTAAGGGCATAAGCCCAGCTAGATGCATGCACAAAATCCTACTGGAGGATAATGCCAAACCAGTGGTTCAACCACAGAGACGGCTAAATCCAGCCATGAAGGAAGTGGTGCAGAAAGAGGTCACCAAACTACTGGAGGCTGGGATTATTTATCCCATTTCTGATAGCCCCTGGGTGAGCCCTGTTCAAGTTGTCCCAAAAAAGGGAGGCATGATAGTGATTCATAATGAAAAAAATGAACTGATTCCTACAAGAACAGTCACAGGGTGGCGCATGTGTATTGACTACAGAAGGCTCAATACAGCCACCAGAAAGGATCATTTTCCTTTACCATTCATAGACCAGATGCTAGAAAGACTAGCAGGTCATGAGTACTACTGCTTTTTGGATGGCTACTCAGGCTATAACCAGATTGCAGTAGATCCCCAGGATCAAGAGAAAACAGCATTCACATGTCCATCCGGAGTGTTTGCTTATAGGAGGATGCCATTTGGGCTATGTAATGCGCCTGCAACCTTCCAGAGATGCATGCTCTCTATTTTCTCTGATATGGCGGAAAAATTTCTGGAAGTCTTCATGGATGACTTCTCAGTATATGGAGACTCATTCAGCTCCTGTCTTGATCACCTGAAACTTGTTCTGAAAAGATGCCAAGAAACCAACCTAGTTTTAAACTGGGAAAAGTGTCACTTCATGGTGACTGAAGGAATCGTTCTTGGGCATAAAATCTCAAACAAGGGAATAGAGGTGGATCAAGCAAAAATAGAGGTAATTGAAAAATTACCACCACCTGCCAATGTTAAGGCAATCAGAAGCTTTCTAGGACATGCAGGATTCTATAGGAGGTTTATAAAGGATTGTTCAAAAATCGCAAAACCTCTAAGCAATCTGCTAGCTGCTGACACGCCATTTGTGTTTGACACAGCGTGCCTGCAGGCGTTTAAAACGCTGAAAGCTAAGCTGGTCACAGCACCAGTTATTTCTGCACCAGACTGGACA
This sequence comes from Arachis ipaensis, assembly GCF_059453495.1. NCBI lineage: Eukaryota > Viridiplantae > Streptophyta > Magnoliopsida > Fabales > Fabaceae > Arachis > Arachis ipaensis. The sequence continues at coordinate 57,248,842 of NC_142440.1, forward strand.
TTACCATTTGAGCTAATGTGTGATGCCAGTGATCATGCTATTGGTGCAGTATTGGGACAGAGGCATGACAAGCTTCTGCATGTCATTTATTATGCTAGTCGCATTTTAAATGATGCCCAGAAAAATTACACAACCACAGAAAAGGAATTACTTGCAGTGGTTTATGCCATTGACAAGTTCAGATCCTACTTAGTAGGATCAAAAGTGATTGTGTACACTGACCATGCTGCTCTTAAGTATCTACTCACAAAGCAGGATTCAAAACCCAGGCTCATCAGATAGGTATTGCTTCTGCAAGAGTTTGATATAGAAATAAGAGACAGAAAAGGGACAGAGAACCAAGTGGCTGATCATCTGTCCAGGATAGAGCCAGTGGAAGGGACGTCCCTCCCCTTTCTTGAGATCTCTGAGACGTTCCCTGATGAGCATCTGTTTGCCATTCAGGAAGCACCATGGTTTGCTGATATTGCAAACTATAAAGCTGCAAGGTTCATACCCAAGGAGTACAATAGTATACAAAAGAAGAAATTAATTACTGATGCAAAGTACTACTTGTGGGATGAACCCTATCTCTTTAAGAGATGTGCAGACGGAATTATCCGTAGGTGTGTCCCCAGAGAGGAAGCACAGAGAATCCTGTGGCATTGCCATGGATCTCAATATGGAGGCCACTTCGGAGGTGAGCGAACAGCCACCAAGGTCCTCCAATGTGGCTTCTATTGGCCCACACTCTATAAAGATTCCCGAGAGTTTGTACGTAATTGTGACAGTTGCCAAAGAGCTGGTAATCTGCCTCATGGTTACGCCATGCCTCAACAAGGAATCTTGGAAATTGAGTTGTTTGACGTATGGGGAATTGACTTCATGGGACCTTTCCCACCATCATACTCAAACACTTATATTCTGGTGGCAGTTGACTATGTATCAAAATGGGTTGAGGCTATTGCCACACCCACCAATGATACTAAAACAGTGCTAAAGTTCCTCCAGAAACATATCTTCAGCAGGTTTGGTGTCCCTAGAGTGTTAATCAGTGATGGGGGCACTCACTTCTGCAATAAACAGCTTTACTCTGCCATGGTTCGGTATGGAATTTGCCACATGGTGGCCACTCCATATCATCCACAAACCAATGGGCAAGCTGAAGTCTCTAACAGAGAATTAAAGAGAATCCTGGAACGGACAGTAAATACCCGTAGAAAGGATTGGGCACGGAGCTTGGATGATGCTCTGTGGGCTTACAGAACAGCATTCAAGACCCCTATAGGGACCTCTCCATACCAACTCGTGTATGGTAAGGCATGTCACTTGCCCGTGGAACTGGAACATAAGGCCTACTGGGCAACCAGATTCCTAAACTTTGATGCCAAATTAGCAGGAGAAAAACGATTGCTCCAGCTAAATGAGCTAGAGGAATTCAGATTCACAGCTTTCGAAAATGCCAAACTTTATAAAGAAAAATAAAAAAAATGGCATGACAGAAAGCTGTCATCTAGAATCTTTGAACCAGGACAGAAGGTTCTGTTGTTTAACTCTAGACTCAGGCTATTCCCCGGGAAACTGAAATCCGGGTGGAAGGGACCATACGTGATTACAAGTGTATCACCATATGGTTATGTGGAGCTTCAAGATATTGATTCTGATAAGAAGTTCATTGTCAATGGACAGAGAATCAAGCATTATCTTGAAGGCAACATCGAGCAAGAATGCTCAAGGCTGAAGCTAGATTAAAAGCTCAGCAAGGTCCAGCTAAAGACAATAAAGAAGCGCTTGCTGGGAGGCAACCCAGCCATGGGGCAACAATCCTCTAAACATTTTGCCCTATCTCTATTTTTATTTTTATTTGTTTATATAGAATTCATTGACAAAAAGGTAAATAATCATTTACAGAAGACCCCGGCACACAAAACAGAGTAAAAGAGCTCAATGGCAAGAAAACGCCAGTAAAGGGGCATTTTGGGCGTTCAGCACCCAAAATGGGCATCCACTGGGCGTTGAACGCCAGTAATGGTAGCAATCTGGGCGTTCAATGCCAGAAATGGCCACCCACTGGGCGTTGAACGCCAGTAATGGCAGCAACTGGGCGCTGAACGCCCAGGAGATCAGCATTTGGGCGCTGAACGCCCAAAACAAGCAGTGTTTGGGCGTTCAAACGCCAGGAAGACAGGGAGGAGCCAATTCCATTTATCCCACACGTATTTCCATTTTAATTTCAAATTTTATGCTTCAATGCATGATTTTCTACATGAACATGTCAAGAACCCTGATTTCTAAAATCCTTAATTTCTAAAAATCCATCTTTCCAAATTCAATCCAACTCTTTTCAAAATCTTTTCTGAAAACAAATCTATCTTTTTCACTCAAAAATCTATTCAACTAATCCATATCTTTTTCAAATATCCATATTATCTTTTTCAAAATTCAGAGTTATCTTTTTCAAAAATCTATCATATCTTTTCAAAATTAAACTCTATCTTCTATCTTATCTTTTTCAAATCAATCTTTTTATCTTATCTCTTCTAATTTTTCGAAAACCCACCCCCCCACCCCTTTAAAATTGGGTTCGGCCTCCCCCCTCCTCCATCAACAAGTGCACCTCGATCTCCTTCTATCCCTCTCCTTTCTTTTCTTTTGCTTGAGGACAAGCAAACCTCTAAGTTTGGTGTGTTTATCCGAGATCACTAAGATCATGGCTCCCAAAGGAAAATAATCCACTCCAAGAGGCAAGAAAGAGAGCGTTCCAAAACCACTTTAGAACCAAGGGAAGTTCTTATCTAAAGAACATTCAGACCATTACCTTAAAGTAATGGGTCTGAGATCAGTGATCCCGGAAGTTAGATTCGATCTGAAAGAAGATGAATATCCGGAGATCCAGGAACAAATTCGAATCAGGAACTGGGAAGTCCTGGCTAATCCTGAAACGAAAGTAGGAAGGAACATGGTCCAGGAGTTCTATGCTAATATGTGGCAGACTGATAAGCAAAGACTATCTGGAACTGCCTGCTACGAATTTCGGACCATGGTCAGGGGAAAGATTGTTCATACCACCCCTGACAAGATCAGAGAGATATTAAAGCTACCTCAGCTAAAGGATGATCCAGACTCCTTCAACAGGAGGATGATGAGAGCAGACATTGGCCTGGATAAGATTCTAGAGGACATATGTATCCCTGGAGCCAGGTGGACCACCAACACAAAGGGCGTCCCAAATCAACTCAAGAGAGAGGATCTCAAACCAGTTGCCAGAGGATGGCTGGACTTCATTGGGCGTTTTCTGTTGCCCACTAGCAACCGTTCTGAAGTCACAGTTAAAAGAGCAGTGATGATTCATTGCATCATGACGGGGAAGGAAGTGGAGGTTCATCAGCTGATCTCCACTGAACTCTACAAGATTGCTAATAAAAATTCAAAAGAGGCCAGGTTGGCTTATCCAAGCGTGATTTCTCTGCTCTGCAAGGACGCTGGAGTAAAGATGGGAATAACTGAATATATCCTAATTGAAAAGTCAATCACCAAAGCATCAATGGAGAGACAACAAGCACAGGAGGATCCCATCAAGAAGAGAGCACAGGAATTCCTCCCAGAGATACCTCAAGCTGAATACTGGGAATATCTTGAGACGTCCATCACCAAGATACAGGAAGCTATGGAGCAAATAGTAAAAGAACAGAAGGAACACAGTCAAATGCTGACCTATATGTTTAAAGAACAAGAGGAGCAGGAGCGTGACTTAAGGGAACTGAAGCGCCAAAAGTCTTCTCTTGTAGGACCAAACACCCCAAGGATCAGAGGAACCCCCGTGCCCCCAGAATAAAGGTTGTTAATTTTCAATTTCTGCCTTAACTCTGTGACAGTGTCCTTATAAAAGTTTACCTTAGAAGTCATATAATAGTAATTAGTATCCATTTGATTTTATCTCCAATTAAGCTATAGTTTATTTTTCTCATCATCATTAAACATGAATAAAATAGTAGATCTTTTGAATAAGAAGCAATAAAATTTCGAGTTTTAATAAGAAAAATTCTAATTAGTAACATGTGGTGGCAATGCTTTCTATCTTCTGAATGAATGCTTGAACAGTGCATATGTCTTTTGAATTTGTTGTTCAAGACTGTTAAATATGTTGGCTCTTGAAAGAATGATGAACATGAGACATGTTATTGATAATCTGAAAAATCATAAAAATGATTCTTGAAGCAAGAAAAAGCAGCAAAGAACAAAGCTTTCAAAAAAAAAAAAAAAGAGAGAGAAAGCAAGCAGAAAAAGCCAAGAGCCCTTAAACCCAAAAGGCAAGGGTAATAAAAAGGATCCCAAGGCTTTGAGCATCAGTGGATAGGAGGGCTTAAGGGAATAAAACCCCGGCCTAAGCGGCTAAACCAAGCTGTCCCTAACCATGTGCTTGTGGCGTGAAGGTGTCAAGTGAAAACTTGAGACTGAGCGGTTAAAGTCAAGGTCCAAAGCAAAAAGAAGAGTGTGCCTAAGAACTCTGGATACCTCTAATTGGGGACTTTAGCAAAGCTGAGTCACAATCTAAAAAGGTTCACCCAATTATGTGTCTGTGGCATTTATGTATCCGGTGGTAACACTAGAAAACAAAGTGCTTAGGGCCACGGCCAAGACTCATAAAATAGCTGTGTTCAAGAATCATCATACTGAAATAGGATACTCAATAACACTATCTGAATTCTAAGTTCCTATAGATGCCAATCACTCTGAGCTTCAATGAAGAAAGTGAGATGCCAAAACTGTTCAGAAGCAAAAAGCTATTAGTCCCGCTCATCTAATTAGAATCTGAGCTTCACTCAAAAACTCTGAGATATTATTGCTTCTCAACTTATTAGTCTTCTATTTTATTTGTCTAAGTTGCTTGAGGACAAGCAACAGTTTAAGTTTGGTGTTGTGATAAGCGGATATTTTATACGCTTTTTGGGGATAATTCCATATAGTTTTGAGTATGTTTTAGTTAGTTTTTAGCCTACTTTTATTAGTTTTTAGGAAAAATTCATATTTCTGGACTTTACTATGAGTTGTGTGTTTTTCTGTAATTTCAGGTATTTTTCTGGCTGAAATTGAAGGAACTGAGCAAAAATCTGATTCAGGCTGAAAAAGGACTGCTGATGCTGTTGGATTCTGACCTCCCTGCACTCAAAGTGGATTTTCTGGAGCTACAGAACACGAAATGACATGCTTCCAATTGAGTTGGAGAGTAGACATCCAGGGCTTTCCAGAAATATATAATAGTCCATACTTTGCACAAGGATAGACGACGTAAACTGGCGTTCAACGCCAGTTCTATGCCCAATTCTGGCGTCCAGCGCCAGAAAAGGATCAAAAGCTGGAGTTGAACGCCCAAACTGGCATAAAAACTGGCATTCAACTCCACAAATGGCCTCTGCACGTGAATTGCTTAAGTCTCAGCCCAGCACATACCAAGTGGGCCCCAGAAGTGGATCTCTGCATCATCCATCATAGTCTACTCATACGTTGTAACCCTAGGCTACTAGTTTAGTATTTAAACAACTTTTGGAGACTTATTTTGGGGACCTCATGACATTTTAGATCTAAACTTTGTATTCTCTGACAGCATGAGTCTCTAAACCCCATTGTTGGGGGTGAGGAGCTCTGCTGTGTCTCGATGAATTAATGCAAGTATTTCTGTTTTCCATTCAAACACGCTTGTTCCTATCTAAGATGTTCATTCGCGCTTAACTGTGATAAAGGTGATGATCTGTGACATTCATCACCTTCCTCAAACAACGAACGTGTGCCTGACAACCACCTCCGTTCTATATCCGATTGAATGAGTATCTCTTAGATTCCTTAATCAGAATCTCCGTGGTATAAGTTAGAACTGATGGCGGCATTCATGAGAATCCGGAAAGTCTAAACCTTGTCTGTGGTATTCCGAGTAGGATTCAAGGATTGAATGACTGTGACGAGCTTCAAACTCCTGAAAGCTGGGCGTTAGTGACAGACGCAAAAGGATAGTAAATCCTATTCCAACCGGATCGAGAACCAACCGGTGATTAGCCGTGCTGTGACAGAGCGCGTGAGCGTAGTTTTCACTGGAAGGATGGAAGGTAGCCATTGACAACGGTGATCCACCAACACACAGCTTGCCATAGGAGGACGTGCGTGCGTGAATCAGAAGACAGAGGAAAGCAAAGATTCAGAAGGCAAAGCATCTCCAAAACTCCAACATATTCTCCATTACTGCATAACAAGTAACCATTAATCCATGCTCTTTTGTTTATTCACAATTCAACTGATAAACATAATTGACTTCCTGACTAAGATTTACAAGATAACCATAGATTGCTTCAAACCAACAATCTCCGTGGGATTCGACCCTTACTCACGTGAGGTATTACTTGGACGACCCAGTACACTTGCTGGTCAGTGGTACGAGTTGTGAAAAGTGTGATTCACAATTCGTGCACCAGTGACGCTCCTCGCGGTTCTGGCGACTCTCTCTCTCTCTCTCTACACGCGGGGAACTCCTTTCCTTCTCCCTCAAATTCGTTTCTTCCTTCCTTCATCTTGCAACTACTACTGTGGTAGTATTGGTTTGAGGAAAGGGAGAAAGCAATTGTGTTGCTGCTGCTAGGTTGGGTGAGGAGGAAACCGGGTCATGGGTTAGGGTTTTTGAGAAAATTAGGGCTAGGGGCATTTTAGTAATTTCTAATAAAATTATGGATAATATAGTAATTGAACCCCAATTTAAATCCAACACTAATTTCATATAGAAAATATTATTTGCTCATCAATCTTACAAATTATTTTCCATTAAAAGCCCAAATCAAAATAATTGGAAATAATATAATTAAACCCTTTATTTTCCAAAGTAACAGTATTAATATTTAGAATATTAATTATCAAACCCAAATCATATAAAAATCCTTATTATTTTATAACTACCAACTTTATAATATAATTATAGAAAATAATCCAATAATTGTAAAATTGGATAATAATCTCAATTTATTTCAAATTCAATAAATCAAAACTTGCTTTAATTTTCTTTAATAGAGAAGTTTCTGAAATTAAAGCTACAGAAATACTGAATTTGAAATTAGCTAATGATAGCCCTCTTTCAAAGGTTTTGGGTCTTACAAATATCGCTCAAAAAAATACCTTTGCTATGTAACATATATCCATACATACCATACAACTTACAAAAACTCTCAAAGAGTACATACATATATATATATATATATATATATATATATATATATATATATATATATATAACTTTACAAGCATTAACCAATAAAATTCTTATCCCTCTTACATAAAGTATAAAGATAAAGGCGAGGGAACAATAAATAGTAACTAAAGCAATACAACACATCTCTAGATAAACTCTTCGTGACTTCTGCGTCCATATCCTGAAAGGGAAAAATGTAGGGGGTGAGAACATCATCCTCGAAAGGGTTCCCTGATAGATGAAAATTGCTCGATGGTCTAGATTTTCTTCTTATAGAAAAGAATTACTTCGTTGTAAGCATAGCTCCAAACTAACAAACAATTCTCACATAAAAAATTTTGGTTGTCACAAAGAACAAACCCCAAATAAGAATTAACCGAAGTATTTAGACTCCGGGTCATCTCACGAGAAATTGCAATGAAGTGTATGCTTATTGGCTATGAAGGAACAAGGGGGTTTGATTTATAAGGGGCGGAAAATAAATGGCAAGAAAAGTAAATCAAACAAGCAATTAAAGAAAGAAAAATAAAGAAAAGCAATTAATAAAGAGAGACATTTGATGAACTTGATTCTTGCTAGTAGAGAAATTCACAAAAATAATCGCATTGTAAGTATAGTTTCTAAACCAGCAGAGAATCCTTTCGTACAAAAGTTTTGGTTGTCATTTAAGCAAACCCAACAAAATTTATAACCGAAGTATTTAAACCTCGGGTCGTATCTCAAGGAATTGCAGGGAAGTATGATTTATTATTGGTTATGGACAAATGGATATTTTTGAGTTTTTGAAATAAGGAACAAGTAATTTAAATGGCAGAAAAAATAAATTAATAATTAGAAAAACTCTTGGCAAGATATGAGAACTGGAAATCCCATCCTAGTTATTCTTATCAGGTGTGATGAGAATTGTTGTTGCTCCCACGTAGTTAACCCTTACTAAATAAAGGAAAGTCAAGTGGACTAATCAACTTGATTCCTCAAGTCCTAGCAACTCCTATGGAAAGACTAGCTTTAGAGGGATCCAAATCAATAAGCAATTTCCAATTTTCAATCAACTGATGAGTTTGACAACTCAAGTGTCACCAATTACTTAATCGAAGCCAAAAGGGAAAAATCCAAATTATTTATATCATGAATAGAATAAAACAATCATAAATCTGAAATACCTCAAATTGTATTAAATAGAATATTCAAATCTAACATGAAGAGTTCATAAGCCAATTTGGCAACATAAGTAATTAACAAGTAAATGCATTAGAATAAATAAAGATAGAAGAGAACATAAAGTAAAGGAACATTGAACCTGATATGAATAATGGTGCGTGGCAGAAGTTAGGCCAATTAAGAGATTTTAAATAAGAGAACAACGTTGCAAGTATAGCCCTTAACCAGCTAAAATCCGCCTCACTAATTTAGAAAGGTGTCACAAAAATTTAGAATAAAAATACTGGGAGTATGAATCCCAGGTCGTCTCCCAACGAGTTGCGAGAAAGGATGCTAATTTATTAATTAGAAATTTTCTGAGAGAGTTTGAGTTTGGTTGATAAGCAATTAAATAATTGTAAATTAAAGCAATAAAAACTAAGAATGATTATTAATATTCTAGATAAAAAGCCTTGACTGGGGGAATGATTAATTGGAAGTTCTATCCTTGTTGGGGTCTCTTAAGTGTAGTATTAAAAAGGTTGCTGTTTTCACTTAGTTAACCCTTACTAAATAAAGAAAAGTCAAGTGATTTAGCTAACTCTTATTCGCAAATCCTAGTCCTCTCCCTTGGGAAGGTCTAGCATTAGTAAATACAGAACTAGCCAACAACTTCCAGTTAATCAGCACTTAAGTCTTCCAACTCAAGTGTCTCCTTTTAATCAACCCCCATGTCAAGTATGCAGTCTACTCCATTGACATGAATATAATGCTCATAAAAATATAAGAAGACATGATGAATTAAATAAAATAGGGATTCAAAATTAATTAAAAATAAAAGTAATTTTCTGCATTAACAATTGATGAAAATAATCCAATTACTACTCTAAGCAAGAATTAAGAATATAGAATAAATAAAAGAGTAAGTAAAGAAACAAACTAGAATAATGTCTTCAACAGAGGTAATGACTCTTCAATATCCGAAAGCAAAAGCAATGAATGTAAAGTGAACCTAGAGGGAAAGTAACCCTCTCTAAATTCAGAACTAAAAACCTAAAAACTATCCTAATGTATCTAAAACTGTATGTCTATTGTGTCTCAGATGTGTGTTGAGTCTCTGCATGTTCCCTGGCTTTATTCTGTGTTTCTGGGCCAAAAACTGGGTTAAAATGCGGCCCGAAATCGCCCCCAGCATTTTCTGTTAATTTTGCAGATCGTGCAGGTCACACGTATGCGTCAGTCATGCGTTCGCGTCATTCAGCGATTTTCCTTGTCACGCGTATGCGTCGTCCACGCATTCGCGTCATTCGTGCAGACTCCAATCCGCGCATACGCGTCAGGCACGCGCACGCGTCGCTGCAATTTTTTCCATTCCGCACGCACGCGTGATCCATGTGTGCGCGTCAGTGTTCGCTGGTCATCTCCTTAGTTTCTTATGTTCCTTCTATTTTTGGAAGCTTCCTCTTCATTCTCTAAGCCATTTGATGAGCGGATAATTTATACGGTTTTTGGCATTGTTTTTAGTATGTTTTTAGTAGGGTCTAGTTACTTTTAGGGATGTTTTTATTAGTTTTTATGTTAAATTCACATTTCTGGATTTTACTATGAGTTTGTGTGTTTTTTGTGATTTCAGGTATTTTCTGGCTGAAATTGAGGGATTTGAGCAAAAATCAGATTCAGAGGTTGAAGAAGGACTGCTGATGCTGTTGGATTCTGACCTCCCTGCACTCAAAGTAGATTTTCTGGAGCTACAGAAATCCAAATGGCGCGCTCTTAACGGTGTTGGAAAGTAGACATCCAGGGCTTTCCAGCAATATATAATAGTCTATACTTTGCCCAAGTTTAGACGAGCCTCTACACGTGTAAACTTCAAGCTCAGCCCAAGCACACACCAAGTGGGCCCCGGAAGTGGATTTATGCATCAATTACTTACTTCTGTAAACCCTTGTAACTAGTTTAGTATAAATAGGACTTTTTACTATTGTATTTACATCTTCGGATCATCTTTGGATTATCTTTTGATCTATTGATCACGTTTGGGGGCTGGCCATTCGGCCATGCCTGAACCTTCATTACTTATGTATTTACAACGGTATAGTTTCTGCACTCTATAGATTAAGGTGTGGAGCTCTGCTGTTCCTCATGATTTAATGCAAAGTACTACTGTTTTTCTATTCAATTCAACTTATTCCGCTTCTAAGATATCCATTCGCACCCAAGAACATGATGAATGTGATGATTATGTGACGCTCATCATCATTCTCACTTATGAACGCGTGCCTGACAAACACTTTTGTTCTACATGCAAACAAGCAAGAATGAAGATATCTTGGATATCTAATACAGGGGACCGAGTCCGAGTTATTAGTGTCTTCGTGGTATAAGTTAGAACCCGTAGATGGCCATTCCTGAGTTCCAGAAAGTCTAAACCTTGTCTGTGGTATTTCGAGTAGGATCTGGGAAGGGATGGCTGTGGCGAACTTCAAACTCGCGAGTGCTGGGCATAGTGACAGACGCAAAAGGAGGGTGAATCCTATTCCAGTATGATCGAGAACCTCCAGATGATTAGCCGTGCCGTGACAGAGCATTTGGACCTTTTTCACAGAGAAGATGGGATGTAGCCATTGACAACGGTGATGCCTTATAGAAAGCTTGCCATGGAAAGGAGTAGGACTGATTGGATGAAGACAGCAGGAAAGCAGAGGGTCAGAGGAACGAAAGCATCTCTATACGCTTATCTGAAATTCTCACCAATGAATTACATAAGTATTTCTATCTTTATTTTTTGTTTATTTATTATTATTATTCGAAAACTCCATAACCATTTGATATCCGCCTGACTGAGATTTACAAGATGACCATAGCTTGCTTCATACCAACAATCTCCGTGGGATCGACCCTTACTCACGTAAGGTTTTATTACTTGGACGACCCAGTGCACTTGCTGGTTAGTTGTATCAAAGTTGTGACAAATTATGAATTAAGATTAGAGCACCAAGTTTTTGGAGCCATTACCAGGGATCACAATTTTGTGCACCAAGTTTTTGGCGCCGTTGCCGGGGATTGTTCGAGTTTGGACAACTGACGGTTCATCTTGTTGCTCAGATTAGGTAATTTTCTTTTTGTTTTATTTTCAAAAATTTTTCAAAAATCTTTCAAAAATTTCTCATCTGTTTTTGAAAATTATTCTAAATTTTTAAGAATGAATTCTAGTGTTTCATGAAGCATGTTGAAGCCTGGTTGGCTATAAAGCCATGTCTAATTCTTTTGGACTGTGGCTTCCAACCATCAGCATAGAGGCAAGTTAATTGGAATATCAGCTGTTGCATGCCTGATTTATATCCTAAAGCTGGCTGGCTATTAAGCCATGCCCAACCCTTGGATTAGAGCTTTAGGCCAACATTGAAAGATTCCTGGGATTCTTATTAAAAATTTTGAATTTCTTATTTTCTTTTTCCTATATGTTTTTCGAAAAAAAATTTAAAAGAAAATACAAAAAAAATCATAAAATCATAAAATCAAAAATATTTTGTGTTTCTTGTTTGAGTCTTGAGTCAATTTCAAGTTTGGTGTCAATTGCATTTTTTCTAAAAATTTATGCATTTTTTCGAAAATTCATACATTCATAATGTTCTTCATGATCTTCAAGTTGTTCTTAGTAAGTCTTCTTGTTTGATCTTTAAATTTTCTTGTTTTGTGTCTTTTCTTGTTTTTCATATGCATTTTTCGTTTGTTAGAGTCCAAGCATTAAAGATTTCTAAGTTTGGTGTCTTGCATGTTTTCTTTGCATCAAAAATTTTTCAAAAATATGTTCTTGATGTTCATCATGATCTTCAAAGTATTCTTGGTGTTCATCTTGACATTCATAGTGTTCTTGCATGCATCATGTGTTTTGATTCATAATTTTCATGTTGTGAGTCATTTTTTTGTTTTTCTCTTTCATCATTAAAAATTCAAAAATAAAAAAAATATCTTTCCTTTTTTCTCTCATAAATTTCGAAAATTTGGATTGACTTTTTCAAAAATTTTCAAAATTCAATTGTTTCTTATGAGTCAAATCAAATTTTCAATTTAAAAATCTTATCTTTTTCAAAAATGAAATCTTTTTCATTTTTCTTATTTATTTTCAAAAATTTTAAAAATATTTTTCAAAAATCTTCTTCTTAATTTTATCTCATAATTTTCGAAAATATTATCAACAATTAATGTTTTGATTCAAAAATTTCAAGTTTGTTACTTACTTGTTAAGAAAGATTCAAACTTTAAGTTCTAGAATCATATCTTGTGATTTCTTGTGGGTCAAGTCATTAATTGTGATTTTAAAAATAAAATCTTTTTCAAAACTAATTTTAATCATATCTTTTCAAAAATATATTTTTATCTTATCTTTTTCAAAATCATATCTTTTTAATCATACCTCTTCATATCATATCTTTTTCAAATATATTTTCTAACTTCTTATTTTCTTATCTTTTAAAAAACTGATTTTCAAAATTTTTTTCAACTAACTAATTAACTTTTTGTTTGTTTCTTATCTCTTTCAAAACCACCTAACTACTCTTCCCTCTCTAATTTTCAAAAATACCTCCCTCTTTTTCAAAAAATTCTTTTTAATTAATTAATTGTTTTAAATTTTAATTTTAATTTTATTTTCCCTTTAATTTTCGAAAATCATCAACTCCTTTTCAAAAATTATTTTCGAAAACTTCTATCTCATCTTCTTCTATTTATTTAATTACTTACTAACACTTCTCTTCATCTCATATCTCTGCTCTCCTCACCCTTGTGTTTGGATTCTCCTCCCTTCTCTTTCCTTACATTACATTCTTTTCTTCTTCTACTCACACAAAGGAATCTCTATACTGTGACATAGAGGATTCCATATTTTCTTTGTTATTCCCTTCTTTATCATATGAGCAGGAGCAAGGACAAGAACATTCTTGTTGAAGCAGATCCTGAACCTGAAAAGACTCTAAAAAGGAAACTAAGAGAAGCTAAAATACAACAATCCAGAGACAACCTTACAGGAATTTTCGAACAGGAAGAGGAGATGACAGCCGAAAATAATAATAATGCAAGGAGGATGCTTGGTGACTTTACTGCACCTAATTCCAATTTACATGGAAGAAGCATCTCAATTCCTACCATTGGAGCAAACAACTTTGAGCTGAAACCTCAATTAGTTTCTCTGATGCAGCAGAACTGCAAGTGTCATGGACTTCGATCTGAAGATCCTTTTCAGTTCTTAACTGAATTCTTGCAGATATGTAATACTGTTAAGACCAATGGGGTTGATCCCGAGTTCTACAGGCTTATGCTTTTCCCGTTTACTGTAAGAGACAGAGCTAGAGTGTGGTTGGACTCTCAACTCAAAGATAGCCTGAACTCTTGGGATAAGCTGGTCACGGCTTTCTTAGCCAAGTTCTTTCCTCCTCAAAAGCTCAGTAAGCTTAGAGTGGATGTTCAAACCTTCAGACAAAAAGAAGGTGAATCCCTCTATGAAGCTTGGAAGAGATACAAGCAACTGACCAAAAAATACCCTTCTGACATGCTTTCAGAATGGACTATCCTGGATATATTCTATGATGGTCTGTCTGAATTAGCTAAGATGTCATTGGATACTTCTACAGGTGGATCCATTCACCTAAAGAAAACGCCTGCAGAAGCTTAAGAACTTATTGACATGGTTGCTAACAACCAGTTTATGTACACTTCTGAGAGGAATCCTGTGAGTAATGGGACGCCTCAGAAGAAGGGAGTTCTTGAAATTGATACTCTGAATGCCATATTGGCTCAGAATAAAATATTGACTCAGCAAGTCAATATAATTTCTCAGAGTCTGAATGGAATGCAAGCTGCATCCAACAGTACTCAAGAGGCATCTTCTGAAAAAGAAGCTTATGATCTTGAAAACCCTACAATAGCAGAGGTGAATTACATGGGTGAACCCTATGGAAACACCTATAATCCCTCATGGAGAAATCACCCAAATCTCGCATGGAAAGATCAACAAAAGCCTCAACAAGGCTTTAATAATGGTGGAAGAAACAGGTTTAGCAATAGTAAGCCTTTTCCATCATCCACTCAGCAACAGACAGAGAACTCTGAACAAAATACCTCTAATTTAGCAAACTTAGTCTCTGATCTATCTAAGGCCACTCTGAGTTTCATGAATGAAACAAGGTCCTCCATTAGAAATTTAGAAGCACAAGTGGACCAGCTGAGTAAAAGGATCACTGAAACCCCTCCTAGTACTTTCCCAAGCAATACAGAAGAAAATCCAAAAGGAGAGTGCAAAGCCATTGAAATGACCATCATGGCCGAAACCACAAAAGAGGAGGAGGACGTGAATCCCACTGAGGAAGACCTCCTAGGATGTCCAGTGATCAACAAGGAGTTTCCCTTTGAGGAACCAAAAGAATCTGAGGCTCATCTAGAGACCATAGAGATTCCATTAAACCTCCTTACGCCCTTCATGAGCTCTGATGAGTATTCCTCTTCTGAAGAGAATGAAGATGTTATTGAAGAGCAAGTTGCCAAGTTCCTTGGTGCAATCATGAAGCTGAATGCCAATTTATTTGGTAATGAGACTTGGAAAGATGAACCTCCCCTGTTCACCAATAAACTAAATGCATTGGATCAACTGAGATTGCCTCAGAAGAAACAGGATCCTAGAAAGTTCCTAATACCTTGTACCATAGGCACCATGACCTTTGAGAAGGCTCTATGTGACCTTGGGTCAAGAATAAACCTCATGCCACTCTCTGTAATGGAGAAACTGGGAATCTTTGAGGTGCAAGCTACTAGAATCTCATTAGAGATGGCAGACAATTCCAGAAAACAGGCTTTTGGACAAGTAGAGGAAATGTTAGTAAAGGTTGAAGACTGGTGCACGAAATTCTGATGTCCAGGCTCGAACAATCCCTGGCAACGTGAGCAACTTGGTACACGTAATCGTGATTACACTTTGATTATGGAAAATTCATGGCTCTTTCTTTCCATGGCAATGGCGCCAAGAACATGGTACCAATACCATGGTTCACAACTTCGATACAACTAACCAGCAAGTGCACTGGGTCGTCCAAGTAATACCTTACGTGAGTAAGGGTCGAATTCCACGGAGATTGTTGGTATGAAGCAAGCTATGGTCACCTTGTAAATCTCAGTCAGGCGGATATAAAACAGTTATGTAGTTTTCGAAATTAATTAATAAGATAGGGATAGAGATACTTATGTAAATCACTGGTGAGAATTTCAGATAAGTGAATGGAGATAACACGTCCTCTACTTGTCCATAAGCCTGTTTTCTTGAACTGTCTGCCATCTTTAATGAGATTTTAGCAGCTTGCACCCCATAGATTCCCAGTTTCTCTATTACAGAGAGGGGCATGAGGTTTATCCCTGAACCAAGGTCACACAGAGCCTTAAAGATCATGGTGCCTATGGTACAAGGTATTATGAACTTTCCAGGATCCTGTCTCTTCTGAGGCAATGTCAGTTGATCCAGATCACTTAGTTCATTGATGAACAAGGGAGGTTCAACTTCCCAAGTATCAATGCCAAATAATTTGGCATTCAGCTTCATGATTGCACCAAGAAACTTTGCTGTTTGCTCTTCAGTAACATCCTCATTCTCTTCAGAAGAGGAATACTCATCAGAGCTCATGAATGGCATAAGGAGGTTTAATAGGATCTCTATGGTCTCTAGATGAGCCTCAGAGTCCTTTGGTCCCTCAGAGGGAAGCTCCTTATTGATCACTGGACGTCCCAGGAGGTCTTCCTCTTTGGGATTCACGTCCTTCTCTCCTTCTTTGGGTTCGGCCATGGTGCTTATATCAATGGCCTTGCACTCTCCTTTTGGATTATCTTCTGTATTGCTTGGGAGAGTACTAGGAGGGATTTCAGTGATTCTTTTACTCAGCTGGCCCACTTGTGCTTCCAGATTTCTAATGGAAGACCTTGTTTCATTCATGAAACTTACAGTGGCCTTAGATAGATCAGAGACTAAGTTTGCTAAATTAGAAGTATTTTGTTCAGAGTTCTCTGTCTGTTGCTGAGTGGATGATGGAAAAGGCTTGCTATTGCTAAACCTGTTTCTTCCACCATTATTAAAGCCTTGTTGAGGCTTTTGATCCTTCCATAAGAAATTTGGATGATTTCTCCATGATGAGTCATAGGTGTTTCCATAAGGTTCACCTAAATAATTTACCTCTGCTATTGCAGGGTTTTCAAGATCATAAGCTTCTTCTTCAGAGGATGCCTCTTGAGTACTATTGGATGCAGCTTGCATTCCATGCAGACTCTGAGAGATCATATTGACTTGCTGAGTCAATATTTTATTCTGAGCCAATATGGCATTCAGAGTATCAACTTCAAGAACTCCCTTCTTCATAGGCGTCCCATTGCTCACAGGATTCCTTTCAGAAGTGTACATGAACTGTTTATTAGCAACCATGTCAATGAGTTCTTGAGCTTCTGTAGGCATTTTCTTTAGGTGAATGGATCCACCTGTAGAAGTGTCCAGTGACATCTTTGATAGCTCAGATAAACCATCATAGAATATATCCAGGATGGTCCATTCTGAAAGCATGTCAGAAGGACACTTTTTGGTCAACTGTTTGTATCTTTCCCAAGCTTCATAGAGGGATTCACCTTCTTTCTGTTTGAAAGTTTGAACATCCACTCTAAGCTTGCTCAGCTTTTGAGGAGGAAAGAACTTGGCTAAGAAAGCCGTGACCAGCTTATCCCAAGAGTTCAGGCTATCTTTAGGTTGAGAGTCCAACCATATTCTAGCTCTGTCTCTTATAGCAAAAGGGAAAAGCATGAGCCTGTAGACTTCAGGATCTACTCCATTAGTCTTAAAAGTATCACATATCTGCAAGAATTCAGTTAAGAACTGAAAAGGATCTTCAGATGGAAGTCCATGAAACTTGCAGTTCTGCTACATCAGGGAAACTAATTGAGGTTTAAGCTCAAAGTTGTTTGCTCCAATGGCAGGAATGGAGATGCTTCTTCCATGTAAATTGGAATTAGGTGCAGTAAAGTCACCAAGCATTCTCCTTGCATTATTATTATTTTCAGCTGCCATCTTCTTTTCCTGTTTGATAATTTCTGACAGGTGCTTGCTGGTTTGTTGTAATTCAGACATGACAAGCCTAACATGCTCTATCCAAAACAATTAGACATGGCTTTACAGCCAGCCATGCTTCACATGCTTCATGAAACACTAGAATTCTTGGTGCACGAAATTGTGATGTCCAGGCTCGAACAATCCCTGGCAACGTGAGCAACTTGGTACGCGTAATCGTGATTACACTTTGATTATAGAAAATTCATGGCTCTTTCTTTCCATGGCAATGGCGCCAAGAACATGGTACCAATACCATGGTTCACAACTTCGATACAACTAACCAGCAAGTGCACTGGGTCGTCCAAGTAATACCTTACGTGAGTAAGGGTCGAATCCCACGGAGATTGTTGGTATGAAGCAAGCTATGGTCACCTTGTAAATCTCAGTCAGGCGGATATAAAACAGTTATGTAGTTTTCGAAATTAATTAATAAGATAGGGATAGAGATACTTATGTAAATCACTTGTGAGAATTTCAGATAAGCGAATGGAGATGCTTTTCGTTCCTCTGAACCTCTGCTTTCCTGCTATCTTCATCCAGTCAGTCTTACTTCTTTCCATGGCTGGCTTTATGTGATACATCACTATTGTCAACGGCTACTTTCGGTCATCTCTCGGGAAAATGATCGAATGCCCTGTCACGGCACGGCTAATCGTCTGGAGGCATCACCCTTGTCAATGACTTCATCTTATCCTCTCAGTGAAAATGATCAACGCACCCTGTCACGGCACGGCTATTCATCTATCGGTTCTCGATCATGCTGGAATAGGATTTACTATCCTTTTGCGTCTGTCACTAACGCCCCGCAATCGCGAGTTTGAAGCTCGTCACAGTCATTCAATCATTGAATCCTACTCGGAATACCACAGACAAGGTTTAGACTTTCTGGATTCTCTTGAATGCCGCCATCATTCTAGCTTATGCCACGAAGATTCTGATTAAGAGATCTAAGAGATACTCATTCAATCTAATGTAGAACGGAGGTGGTTGTCAGGCACGCGTTCATAGGGAATGATGATGATTGTCATGTTCATCACATTCAGGTTGAGGTGCGAATGAATATCTTAGAAGCGAAATAAGATGAATTGAATAGAAAACAGTAGTACTTGCATTAATCTTTGAGGAACAGTAGAGCTCCACACCTAAATTTATGGAGTGTAGAAACTCTACCGTTGAAAATACATAAGTGAAAGGTCCAGGCATGGCCGAGATGGCCAGCCCCCAAAACGTGATCACAGGATCAAAATTCAATCCAGGATGTCTAATACAATAGTAGGAGGTCCTATTTATAATAAACTAGCTACTAGGGTTTACAGAAGTAAGTAATTGATGCATAAATCTACTTCCGGGGCCCACCTGGTGTGTGCTTGGGCTGAGCTTGAGTGTTGTACGTGTAGAGGTCCTTCTTGGAGTTGAACGCCAGTTTTTGTGCCAGTTTGGGCGTTCAACTCTGGTTTTGGATCTTTTTCTGGCGCTGGACGCCAGATTTGGGCAGAGAGCTGGCATTGAACGCCAGTTTGCGTCGTCTAAACTTGGCCAAAATATGGACTATTATACATTGCTGGAAAGCCCTGGATGTCTACTTTCCAACGCAATTGGAAGCGCGCCATTTCGAGTTCTGTAGCTCCAGAAAATCCACTTTGAGTGCAGGGAAGTCAGAATCCAACAGCATCAGCAGTCCTTCTTCAACCTCTGAATCTGATTTTTGCTCAAGTCCCTCAATTTCAGCCAGAAAATACCTGAAATCATAGAAAAACACACAAACTCATAGTAAAGTCCAGAAATGTGAATTTAACATAAAAACTAATGAAAACATCCCTAAAAGTAACTAGATTCCACTAAAAACATACTAAAAACAATGCCAAAAAGCGTATAAATTATCCGCTCATCAAAGACCTTTACATCCCTGCTGATTTCATAATCCTAGACACTGAGAAGGAAGAGGATGAATCCATCATCCTTGGAAGACCCTTCCTAGCCACAACAAGAGCTGTGATTGATGCAGACAGAGGAGAATTGATCCTTCAAGTAAATAAGGATAACCTTGTGTTTAAAACTCAAGGATCTCCTTCTGTAACCATGGAGAGGAAGCATGAAAAGCTTCTCTCACTGCAGAGTCAACCAAAGCCCCCACAGTCAAACTCCAAGTTTGGTGTTGGGAGGCCTCAGCCAAACTCTATGTTTGGTGTTGAACTCCAATATCCAAACTCTAAGTTTGGTGTTGAGAGTCTATAAAATTGACTTGATCACCTGTGCGGCTCCATGAGAGCCCACTGTCAAGCTATTGACATTAAAGAAGCGCTTATTGGGAGGCAACCCAATTTTTATTTATCTATTTTTATTTTTATTTTTATTGTTCTCTCATGTTTTATTATGTTCATGATCATGTGGAGTCACAAAATAAATAGAAAAATCAAAAACAGAATCAAAAACAGTAGAAGAAAAATCACACCCTGGAGGAAGGGCTTACTGGCGTTTAAACTCCAGTAAGGAGCATCTGGCTGGTGTTCAACGCCAGAACAGAGCATGGATCTGGCGTTGAACGCCCAAAACAAGCAGCATCCTGGCGTTCAGACGCCAGGAATGCACACTGAGGAAAGTTGGCGCTGAACGCCAGAAACAAGCACCAATTCGGCGTTTAAACGCCAGAATTGCATGCAAAGGCATTTTACATGCCTAATTGGTGCAGGGATGCAATTCCTTGACACCTCAGGATATGTGGACCCCACAGGATCATCTCAGCATCTGTGGACCCCACAGGATCCCCACATACCTCCACTCACCTTCCCTCCTCATAATCCTATATCACCCTCTCTCTCTCCATTCACAGTCATCCCTTCTGTTTTCCATTCACCACTCACATCCATACACCCCACCTACTTTCAAAATTCAAAATCTCTTTCCCACCCAAGCCCACCCATATAGCCGAATACACACACCCCTCCATCTCCTCCATATCTTCTTCTTCTTCTACTATTCTTTCTTCTTTTGCTCGAGGGCGAGCAACATTCTAAGTTTGGTGTGGTAAAAGCATAGTTTTTTTGTTTTTCCATAACCATTGATGGCACCTAAGGCAAGAGAAACCTCTAGAAAGAGGAAAGGAAAGACAAAAGCTTCCACCTCCAAGTCATAGGAGATGGAGAGATTCATCTCAAGGGTCTATAGCTCAGTGGTAGAACATTTGACTGCAAATCAAGAGATCCCTGAGATACCTCAGGGGATACATTTTCCTCCACACAATTATTGGGGACAACTAAGGGTGGAACATCAAGAGCACTCCATCATCCTCCATGAAATTAGAGAAGATCAAAGAGCAATGAGGGAGGAGCAACAAAGACAAGGAAGAGACATAGAAGAGCTCAAGGACATCATTGGTTCCTCAAGAAGAAAACGCCACCATCACTAAGGTGCACTCATTCCTTATTCTTAAATTTTCTATTTTTCGTTTTCTTATGTTAAATGTTTATCTATGTTTGTGTCTTTATTACATGATCATTAGTGTCTAAGTGTCTATGCCTTAAAGTAGTGAATATGAATCCATCACCTCTCTTAAATGAAAAATGTTTTAAAAACAAAAGAACAAGAAGTACATGAGTTTCGAATTTATCCTTGAACTTAGTTTAATTATATTGGTGTGGCAACACTTTTTGTTTTCTGAATGAATGCTTGAACAGTGCATATGTCTTTTGAAGTTGTTGTTTATGAATGTTAAATATGTTGGCTCTTGAAAGAATGATGAAAAGGAGACATGTTATTTGATAATATGAAAAATCATAAAAATGATTCTTGAAGCAAGAAAAAGAAGTGAATACAAAGCTTTCAGAAAAAAAAAATAGCGAAAAAAAAAAGAGAAAAAGCAAGCAGAAAAAGCCAAAAGCTCTTAAAACCAAAAGGCAAGAGCAAAAAGCCAGTAGCCCTTAAAACCAAAAGGCAAGGGTAATAAAAAGGATCCCAAGGCTTTGAGCATCAGTGGATAGGACGGCCTAAAGGAATAAAATCCTGGTCTAAGCGGCTAAACCAAGCTGTCCCTAACCATGTGCTTGTGGCGTGAAGGTGTCAAGTGAAAACTTGAGACTGAGCGGTTAAAGTCAAGGTCCAAAGAAAAAATAGAGTGTGCTTAAGAACCCTGGACACCTCTAATTGGGGACTTTAGCAAAGCTGAGTCACAATCTGAAAAGGTTCACCCAATTATGTGTCTGTGGCATTTATGTATCCGGTGGTAATACTGGAAAACAAAGTGCTTAGGGCCACGGCCAAGACTCATAAAGTAGCTGTGTTCAAGGATCAACATATGGAACTAGGAGAATCAATAACACTATCTGAACTTTGAGTTCCTATAGATGCCAATCATTCTGAACCTCAATGGATAAAGTGAGATGCCAAAACTATTCAAGAGGCAAAAAGCTACAAGTCCCGCTCATCTGATTGGAGCTATGTTTCATTGATAGTTTAGAATTTATAGTATATTCTCTTCTTTTTATCCTATTTGATTTTCATTTGCTTGGGGACAAGCAACAATTTAAGTTTAGTGTTGTGATGAGCGGATAATTTATACGCTTTTTGGCATTGTTTTTAGTATGTTTTTAGTAGGATCTAGTTACTTTTAGGGATGTTTTTTATTAGTTTTTATGTTAAATTCACATTTCTGGACTTTACTATGAGTTTGTGTGTTTTTCTGTGATTTCAGGTATTTTCTGGCTGAAATTGAGGGACTTGAGCAAAAATCAGATTCAGAGGTTGAAGAAGGACTGCTGATGCTGTTGGATTCTGACCTCCTTGCACTCAAAGTGGATTTTCTGGAGCTACAGAAATCCAAATGGCGCTCTCTCAACGGCGTTAGAAAGTAGACATCCAGGGCTTTCCAGAAATATATAATAGTTCATACTTTGCCCAAGTTTAGAAGACGCAAAAGGGCATTGAACGCCAGTTCTACGCTGCAGTCTGGAGTTAAACGCCAGAAACACGTCACGAACCAGAGTTGAACGCCAAAAACACGTTACAACTTGGCGTTCAACTCCAAAAGAAGCCTCTGCACGTGTAAACTTCAAGCTCAGCCCAATCACACACCAAGTGGGCCCCGAAAGTGGATTTATGCATCAATTACTTACTTCTGTAAACCCTAGTAACTAGTTTAGTATAAATAGGACTTTTTACTATTGTATTTACATCTTCAGATCATCTTTGGATTATCTTTTGATCTATTGATCACGTTTGGGGGCTGGCCATTCGGCCATGCCTGAACCTTCATTACTTATGTATTTACAACGGTAGAGTTTCTGCACTCCATAGATTAATGTGTGGAGCTCTGATGTTCCTCATGATTTAATGCAAAGTACTACTGTTTTTCTATTCAATTCAACTTATTCCGCTTCTAAGATATCCATTCGCACCCAAGAACATGATGAATGTGATGATTATGTGACGCTCATCATCATTCTCACTTATGAATGCGTGCCTGACAAACACTTCCGTTCTACATGCAAACAAGCTAGAATGAATATCTCTTGGATATCTAATACAGGGAACCGAGTCCGAGTTATTAGTGTCTTCGTGGTATAAGTTAGAACCCGTGGATGGCCATTCCTGAGATCTAGAAAGTCTAAACCTTGTCTGTGGTATTTCGAGTAGGATCTGGGAAGGGATGGCTTTGACGAACTTCAAACTCGCGAGTGCTGGGCGTAGTGACAGACGGAAAAGGAGGGTGAATCCTATTCCAGTATGATCGAGAACCTCCAGATGATTAGCCGTGCCGTGACAGAGTATTTAGACCTATTTCACAGAGAGGATGGGATGTAGCCATTGACAACGGTGATGCCTTACAGAAAGCTTGCCATGGAAAGGAGTAGGACTGATTGGATGAAGACAGCAGAAAAGCAGAGGTTCAGAGGAACGAAAGCATCTCTATACGCTTATCTGAAATTCTCACCAATGAATTACATAAGTATTTCTATCTTTATTTTCTATTTATTTATTATTATTATTGATGTGTGGAAAATGATTCAACACGAAACTAACTTGCAAGTGCACCGGGTCGCATCAAGTAATAATAACTCACGTGAGTGAGGTCGATCCCACAGGGATTGAAGGATTGAGCAATTTTAGTTTAGTGGTTGATTTAGTCAAGCGAATCAAGATTTGGTTGAGTGATTTGTGATTAACAGAATTTAAATTGCATGGAAAATAAAGAGAATAGGTAATTTGCATGAAATTAAAGAGAACAGAAAATTAAAGTGCTGAATCTTAAAGAACAAGAAATTAAATGGCAGAAACTTAGAACGCAAGAAATGTAAATTGCAGAATCTTAAAGTGCAAGAAATGTAAATGGCTTGAATTGTAAATGGAATTGGGAATTGGATTTGTAGAAATTAAGCAAGGAAAAGTAAATTGCACTAAATTGAAAAGTAGAAGAAGAATTGAATTGAACCGGATCTAAAACGGAAATGTAAATGAACATGAAAAGCGTTAAACAGAGAAAGTAAAATGATAATTCAGATCTCAGGGGTTAAGAGACTAGAAAACTAAGTCTAGATCTCACTACCTTCCTTGATCCAACAAGAGCAGTTGCAAAGGGAATAGAGAAAAGCAAATTGCAGAAAGAGTAGAAGAAGAAGCAATTAACAGAAATGGAAATTCAATTATGCAGAAAATTAAACAAGATCTCAAGGTGAGATTGAAACAGAAGTTCTTCAATTCTCCACCCAAGATCCAAAGCAAGAAAAGTAAAGAGTGCTGAGCAAGAACAAGGAAGAAGAGAGATCAATTCTCCTTCCTAATTCTCTTGAATTCTAAAGACAACAACTAAAATGTAAAGGTGAGCTCTCTCTCTAAGTGTTCTAAGAATTCTAAAAGAAAAAGCTCTCCGGAAAACTTAAATCCTAAGCTATTTATACACTTTCTTCAAATGGTCTTCAAGCCTTGAATTGGACCTTTGCTCTTGATGGATTTGGGTTGATAAAAGCCTCTGTTGATTGCACTTGGAGTTGGAGAGAAACCCATTGTGAATCGGGACATAAAGCACAAAAGCTTGAGTCAAAGTTTGAGGTAAACTTTGGCTCAATCTTTTTATACCAGCCACCCCCTTTTGCTGCTATCCACGTTTGAGCTAAAGTTTGAGGTCAAACTTTAAGCCAAACGTTGATCACCTTGTATGCATGTGTGGCGCCAACGTTTGCCAAAAAGCTTGAGGCAAACGTTGGCGCAAGCTTTTTCTCTCCTGGGTATGTTGGTGTGGCGCCAACGTTTGCCAAAAAGCTTGAGGCAAACGTTGGCGCAAGCTTTTTCCTCCAAGGTGTTTGTTTTGTGGTGCCAACGTTTGCCAAAAAGCTTGAGGCAAACGTTGGCGCAAGCTTTTGCTCAAGCTTTTTGTTCTCTCTTGCTCCTTGCCATTTCTTCTTTCTTCAACCTTCTTCAAAGCTCTTTTCACCTATCATCAATCAACCAAGCACATCAAAGCTATGCTCAAAATCATGAGATTGTTATTCTTTCATAATATATGACAATTTTAGCACAAAATCTCATGAAATTGCATTAATTTATCCATGGTTAATTGAATCAAAGGAAACATGAAATTCTACCCAATTGGCTTACTTATGGCTCAAGAAAGTGCATAAATTCAATTGAAAACACAAGAAAAAGATTAGTGAAACTAGGCTAAGATGACTTGTCATCACAACACCAAACTTAAAGCTTGCTTGTCCCCAAGCAAGAAAAGAATTTTTGAGAAGAAAGAATGAAATGGAAGAAGATGTTCATGCTAGCAGCGTATTTTTGGTAGCTCATGGGGTTTCATGTAGATTTGTAAACACTCACTTCTTATTGATATTTAGGCCTAGAAAGTCTCCTCCAAGCATCAAGCAACACACTGCTATGACCTCTCATTATTCCTTTGTCCCTGACCATTATTATTTTTTTTTATAAGCTTTAGTTTAGTGTCATGTGTAACAAGCTCTTTTCTTTCTTTATGCTTGACACATTATTCACTATAGACACTTGGCTCACATTCCTTCTTAGAACATTGATGCCCAGCACCTCTTTGGGTTACTAAATGTATTGTAGTTAGGTTGCTCTTGATAGTGGACTTTCAGTTGATGATCCCGGGTTAGTTAACCCAAGTCACCAAGTGTTGATGCACTCCAAAGAACTTAATAATCCAAGCAGATCCTAGTACAAAGACACCACAGGCATATATTCTAAGGTTCAAGCTATTGGTGTCTAGCTTTTTTTCTTTTTATTTTTCTTTTGTTCTGTTGCCATTTTTGGCTTTTTCTTTTCTCTTTTTGTTTTTCTTTTTAACCTAGGACTTTTATTTTATTGAGATTCATAGACAGTGAGCTACCTTCTACTTAAAAGGGGACAGTCTAGTTCTTTTATTCACTAAAAGTGAGCTATCATACAATCACACATACATACCACCACTTACTTTTATTGTACTTCCAGTTAACAAAGAACTATCTCATTTCACATTCCAAACATTTATTTTATTAAATTAAAGATGCAGGGGACAAAGCATACTTTTAGTTAAGTGAAAGTAAACACACAAGCACACACTTAGACTAGCTTACTTATTTTAAAGAGTGATTTTTGCCTATACTAGATGAACACTTTAGCAAGTCATAAATCGAAGCATTTCTCAACCGCAAGAGTTAAGTATAGATACAACCTATTGGTTCGCTGTTCTTTTTGTTCTTCCTTCTGTTGTGCCCCTATTGAGTTATGGTGCATGATGTCTTCATTAGGTGGTTAGTTCCCTGCACAATTCTCAAAAGTTGCTTGCTTCTCAAGCCCTTAAGTGACTGGTCAGTATGTATGAATTGAGTGTGGTTTTTGGATTTAATTTGGTGTGGGAACACCAAACTTAATTCCTTGCCACTTCCTCTGATGCAACAGGTTGACTATATGTAAAATCTTGTGTCCTTGCTAAAGGTTATGGAGTTAAAACTAGAAAGCAGTTAAGTAGTTGAATAATCTGTATGATTGCTTAGAGCTAGTATTGTGCAGGAGGTGAGAATGTGCTTTTAAATGAGGTTTTGGTGGAACACCAAACTTAGAATCCTTCATTCTCCCTTAAATTGTTTTGGTGTGCAACACCAAACTTAGCTCCTTGCAATGCATACCAATTATTCAACATTTTTATTGAAAAGACTATGAAAAGAAAACTACCTCAGGTTGGGTTGCCTCCCAACAAGCGCTTCTTTATTGTCACTAGCTTGACATCTTGTTCTTTGATCATGGAGGCTGATAAGCATAGTGCCTTAGCTTTTCTCCTCTTACTGTGAACTTCCTTCCGGTCTCCTCTTTGATGATTTCTAGGTGTTCAAGTGAAAGGATCCGGTTCACAGTATAGCATTCAGATGATTGTGGGGACACCTTCATTGGTTGGGTGTTTAACACTACTTTATCCCCTGGTGAAAAGCCTGTAGGGATCTTCTTGTTTCTCCACCCTCTTGGCCTCTTCTTCTTTTCTTTCTCAAAAGATACTCCCTGCCTTGGTGGTTCCTTATCTGAGATGTTGAATTTCTCATCTGGAGGTTTTGGATCTAGTTCCTCCTTGATTTCTTTGGTCTATTGCACCATCTCTACTTCTTTCAAGCATGGATTTGGAAATCTTGGAGTTAACTCATTGACTACATCCTTCAAACTTTGATCTCTGGCCTTATCCTCCGTACAATCTTCTTCTTGAGTGGGCTCATGTAGGGTTTTAAAAACATGGAATGCTAGGTGCTTATCATGCACTCTCAGCAATAATTCCCCTTTTTCAACATCTATCAATGCTCTGCCCGTAGCAAGAAAAGGCCTCCCCAGGATGATGGGAGTGTTAGGGTCCTCCTCCATATCCAGGATGACAAAATCAGTTGGGAGAAGGAATTTCCCCACTTTTACCAGCACATTCTCTACAACTCCGAGTGCTTGCTGAATGGACTTGTCAGCCATTTAAAGAGCTATTCGAGTGGGTTTCAGTTCAAAAATTTGAAGCTTCCTCATAAGAGATAGAGGCATCAAGTTTATGCTTGCACCAAGGTCACAGAATGATTTCTCAATAGTTATGTCTCCTATGATACAAGGTATATAAAACCTTCCAGGATCATCCTTCTTCTCTGGTAGACCTCTTTGGAGAATAGCACTACACTCCATTGTCATTTCAACAATTTGTCCTTCCTTCAAGGGTCTTTTCTTTGTTAGCACTTCTTTCATAAATTTGGCATATAATGGCATCTGTTCAAGTGCTTCTAAGAAAGGAATATTGATGCTAAGTGTCTTGAATATGTCCAGGAACTTTGAATATTGCTTATCCTCATTTTCTTTTTTGAACCTCTGAGGGTACGGAAGTTTGGGGACATCTGGCTTCACCCCTTCCTTCTTCTCCTGTAGCTGTGTTTCAAGGATGTTCTTGTCTCTCTTTGAGCTTTTTGCATTCTTGGTCCTTCTATCCTTTTCTCTTCTCTCTTCTGTCTCTTCTTGTGAAACTTCTCTGTTGTGTTCTTCCTGATTGATGACTTCTTTCCCTCCAGTCTTCTTACTTCCCACTATGATTACCTTGCACTCCTCCCACTTTGTAGCTTTTCTTTTGTCCCTTGGGTGGTCTTGAGTGGCACTAGGGGATGCATTTGATTGCTTCTCACCCATCTCTACAATTTGTTTAGCCATTTGCTCCATATGCCTCTCAAGATTTCTGATTGAAGCTTCTTGGTTTTTACTTGTTGTGGCTTGATCTTTTCTTGCTGCTTCTTGATCTTTTCTTGCTGCTTCTTGATCTTTTCTTGCTGCTTCTTGATTTTTCATGAGTTTCTCCATCATTATCTCTAGACTAGAGATTCTTTGGGAGTCTGGATTTGGTTGTGGTTGTGTAAAATGAGATGGTTGTTGCTGGAAGTTGTTTGAACTATTTGTGGGATTATTTTGTGGGTGGAATGTGGATGTGGAAGGTGGATGATGGTTATTTTGGGGTTTTCCATATGGATTGTGGGTTATGTTTTGCTGGGTGTTGTTCTGGTTATTTCTTGAGTTGTTTTGGTTTGAATTTCTTTGCCATGGTTGTTGGTTTTGAGTGTGGTTATCTCCCCATCTGAGATTTGGATGGTTCTTCCAGGATGGATTGTAGGTGTCACCATAAACATCATTTTGGCCGCAGCTTTGGTTGTGCACATATTGAGGTTGTTCCTGCTGCTGATCTTCTTGGTTTTCTTCATTTTGCCCCCATTTGGTTGATGATTGGCTTGTGTCGATTGCTGCAACTTGGAGACTATCAATCCTCTTGGCCGTTTGATCAAATTATTGTTGAATTTGCTGCTGCATCATTTTGTTTTAAGCCAGAATTGAGTCCACTCCTTCTAGCTCCATTACTCCTCTCCTTTGTGATGGTTGGCGTTGCCTTTGATGCATAAAGAAATACTAATTATTAGCCACCATGTCAATAAGATTTTGAGCTTCTTCTGCAGTTGTCATCAGTTGCAATGATCCTCCAGCTGAGTGATCAAGTGCCTCTTGAGCCTTTAGAGTGAGTCCTTCATAGAAGTTCTGTAGCTTGTCCCACTCAGTGAACATTTCTGGTGGACATTTCCTCAGCAGAGCCTTATATCTCTCCCATGCCTCATACAGATTTTCAGCATCCAATTGTGTGAATGTCTGCACCTCAGTCTTCAACCTGATGATCCTTTGAGGGGGGGGTAAAACTTGGCAAGAAACTTGCTCACCAAATCATCCCAAGTGTTAATGCTTTCCTTCGGAAATGTTTCTAGCCATTGAGTGGCCTTGTCCCTGAGAGAGAATGGGAATAACAACAGCTTGTATATGTCAGGATGCACTCCATTGCTTTTAACTGTGTCACAAATTCTCAAGAAAGTGGATAAATGTTGGTTTGGATCCTCCAATGGTCCTCCTCCAAACGAGCAGTTGTTTTGGACCAATGTGATGAGTTGTGGCTTCAGTTCAAAGTTATTTGCATTGACATTAGGGGTGAGAATGCTGCTTCCACAATGTCTAGCATTTGCAAAAGTATAGGAGGCCAGTACTCTCCTCTGTTGTGGGTTATTGTTAACCCCTCCTCCTGGATTAGATGGATCTCCTTCCATCTCATGATATTCTTCCTCAGATTCTTCCTCTCCAACAATATATTTCCCTCTTTCAGCTCTTCTTAACCTTCTAAGAGTTCTCTGGTCAGTTTCAGATAAAACAGGAGTGGCTCTCCCTGTACCTGACATACAAACAAAACAAAAGAAACACCACCAGCAACACTTCAATCTATTGCTAGAATGAAGTTTTAGTTAGCTTAAGCAAAATTTCAAACATTTAGTGTGTCAGTCAAAAATTAGAGAAACAGAAAAGAAAAAGTGCTTGATCTAGACTACCACCTCACTTAATCATTGTCAATCTATTCAATCCCCAGCAACGGCGCCAAAAACTTGATGAGTATTTTTTGAAAACGAAATTCCAACACCCAAATCTCTCCGGCAAGTATACCGGGTCGCATCAAGTAATAAAACTCACGGGAGTGAGGTCGATCCCACAGGGATTGAAAGATTGAGCAATTTTAGTTTAGTGGTTGATTTAGTCAAGCGAATCAAGAGTTGATTTGAGTGGTTTGTATTTGACAGAAGCTAAATTGCATGAAATTAAAAAGGAGAGGGATAATTGGCAAGAATTTAAAGTGCAGAGAAATTAAAGAGGCTGAATCTTAAAGTGCAAGTAATATAAATTGCTTGAATTGTAAAGGGAATTGGGAATTGGATTTGCAGAAATTAAGCAAGGAAAAGTAAATTGCACTAAACTAAAAAGTAGTATAAGAATTGAATTGAACTGGATCTAAAACGGAAATGTAAATGAACATGAAAAGTGTTAAACAGAGAAAGTAAAATGATAATTCAGATCTCAGGGGTCAAGAGACTAGAAAACTAAGTCTAGATCTCACTACCTTCCTTTATCCAACAAGAGCAGCTGCAAAGGGAATAGAGAAAAGCAAATTGCAGAAAGAGTAGAAGAAGAAGCAATTAACAGAAATGGAAATTCAATTATGCAGAAAATTAAACAAGATCTCAAGGTGAGATTGAAACAGAAGTTCTTCAATTCTCCACCCAAGATCCAAAGAAAGAAAAGTAAAGAGTGCTGAGCAAGAACAAGGAAGAAGAGAGATCAATTCTCCTTCTTAATTCTCTTGAAATCTAAAGACAACAACTAAAATGTAAAGGTGAGCTCTCTCTCTAAGTGTTCTAAGAATTCTAAAAGAAAAAGCTCTCCGGAAAACTTAAATCCTAAGCTATTTATACACTTTCTTCAAATGGTCTTCAAGCCTTGAATTGGGCCTTTGCTCTTGATGGATTTGGGTTGATAAAAGCCTCTGTTGATTGCACTTGGAGTTGGAGAGAAACCCATTGTGAATCGGGACATAAAGCACAAAAGCTTGAGTCAAAGTTTGAGGTAAACTTTGGCTCAAGCTTTTTATACCAGCCACCCCTTTTTGCTGCTATCCACGTTTGAGCTAAAGTTTGAGGTCAAACTTTAAGCCAAACGTGGATCACCTTGTATGCATGTGTGGCACCAATGTTTGCCAAAAAGCTTGAGGCAAACGTTGGCGCAAGCTTTTTCTCCCCTGGGTATGTTGGTGTGGCGCCAACGTTTGCCAAAAATCTTGAGGCAAACGTTGGCGCAAGCTTTTTCCTCCAAGGTGTTTGTTTTGTGGTGCCAACGTTTGCCAAAAAGCTTGAGGCAAACGTTGGCGCAAGCTTTTGCTCCATCCAGGGTGTTTTCAACTCTTCCAAAAGTTTGAGCTAAAGCTTGAGGCAAGCTTTTGCTCAAGCTTTTTGTTCTCTCTTGCTCCTTGCCATTTCTTCTTTCTTCAACCTTCTTCAAAGCTCTTTTCACCTATCATCAATCAACCAAGCACATCAAAGCTATGCTCAAAATTATGAGATTGTTATTCTTTCATAATATATGACAATTTTAGCACAAAATCTCATGAAATTGTATTAATTTATCCATGGTTAATTGAATCAAACGAAACATAAAATTCTACCCAATTGGCTTACTTATGGCTCAAGAAAGTGCATAAATTCAATTGAAAACACAAGAAAAAGATTAGTGAAACTAGGCTAAGATGACTTGTCATCAATTATTCGAAAACCTTATAACCATTTGATATCCGCCTGACTGAGATTTACAAGATGACCATAGCTTGGTTTATACCAACAATCTCCGTGGGATCGACCCTTACTCACGTAAGATTTTATTACTTGGACGACCCAGTGCACTTGCTGATTAGTTGTATCGATGTTGTGACAAATTATGAATTAAGATTAGAGCACCAAGTTTTTGGAGCCATTACTAGGGATCACAATTTTGTGCACCACCATTCCTGCCCTATAAATCCTGAAACACTTAACACACGGATCACGGCATCGAATGGTATAAAGGAGAATTAAAATATTCTAATTAAAGATCTCTAGGAAGCAAGTTTTCAAACATAAAACAATACTAGGAAGGAATTATAAAATCATGCAATTAGTATGAATAAGTGGGTGAAGACTTGATGAAACCATTCAATTAAACACAAGATAAACCATAAAATAGTGGTTTATCAAAGAAATAACCATAAAATAAGAGAAATCCTAATTCTAAAACCTAAGAGAGAGGAGAGAGCCTCTCTCTCCAGAGAACTACATCTAAAACCTAAAATTGTGAATAATGAATGTTCTCCCTTTGATTCCTCTATTCTCCAGCCTCTATTCTGTGTTTCTGGGCTTGGATCTGGGCTGAAAGAGGGCCCAGAAATCGCTGAAGGCGTTTTCTACAGATTCCTGCACGTGGCGTCCATCACGCGTGTGCGTCAATTGGAGATTTTCCCTGTCACGCGTACGCGTGGGTCACACGTAGGCGTCGCTCGTGTTTTGTGCTAGGCACGCGTCCGCGTCGTCTATGCGTGCGCGTCGCTGCCATTTTCTTCAAAACTCCTTTTTGTGCGTTCCTTCTATTTTTGCATGTTTCCTTTCTATCCTCTAAGCCATTCCTGCCCTATAAAGCCTGAAATTACTTAACACACAGATCATAGCATCGAATGGTAATAAAGGACAATTAAAATTAATATTTTTAAGGCATAGGAGACATGTTTTTACATATATCATAGAATAAGGAAGGAATTATAAAATCATGCAAATCTTATGAATAAGTGGGTAAAAAATTGATAAAAACACTCAATTGAGCAAAAGATAAATCATAAAATGGTGGTTTATCAACATTCATGGCAAGAATTGAGATTATAGGCCTTCCATCCTAGTCATTAATAACAATAATTAACACGAATTTATCTTATTACGTCATCCCCAATGATGGAAGAAGATATAGGTTATCTTCCATGAGAGAAAGTCTAACAAGACTAGCTAATCTCAAATCAAAAATCCCAATCAACTCACTAATTAAATTAGCAAGAGATTAGAGTCATTGAAAATGATATTGACTAACAACTCTAGATCACCAATCTAAATTGGGTATTAATGACTCAAGATTACCTAATTACTCTTTCCAAGCCAAGAATGCTCAAAGTCTACTCTAAAGCCCAACCAAGCATTTTATCAAATACTTGATGGGTAATGAAGGAAAGCATGGTAAATATGCAAGAATAATAAAATCTAACAACTACCAATTGCAAGAAAAGTAAGATCACAACTCATATCAACACTAAAAGAACATCAAACATTAAATTGCATTAAAAGGGATCCAAATACAACAAGAGCATCCATGAACATAAAAGAGAGCATAAAAGGAAAATTAACACTAAAAACCATGAAAATCAAAGAGTAGAAGCAAGAATTCATAAAAGAAGCAAGATGAAAACATGAGATTGAACCTAGATCTAGAAGAGATTAACCTAGCCTAACCTAATTTTAGAGAAAAGAGGGAGCTTCTCTCTCTAGAAACTACTCTACATGATGCTAACACTTCAAACGATTGATCCCCTATTGCCCAAGCTTGAATTCTGCATGAAATAGCATTAGAAATGAGTTGATTGGGCCCAAAATTCTCTACAATTTGCTGGCCAAGATTTCACTTTAGTGAATCATGCTGCTCCATCGGTGCGCATGCGTACAGTGCACGTGCGAGTCCCTAAACGTGAAAAAACTATGAAAAATTTTATATTATTTTGAAACCCCAGATGTTAGCTTTCCAATGCAACTAAAACCGCCTCATTTGGACCTCTGTAGCTCAAGTTATGATCGATTGAGTGCGAAGAGGTCAGGCTTGACAGCTTTACGGTTCCTTCATTTCTTCATGAGTTCTCCCACTTTGCATGCTTTTCTCCTCACTTCTTCCATCCAATACCTGCCTTATGAACCTGAAATCACTCAACAAACACATCAAGGCATCAAATGGAATTAAAGTGGATTGAATTTAGCTATTTTAAGGCCTAAAAAGCATGTTTATACATTTAAGCACAAATTTAGGGAGAATTACAAACCATGCTATTTCATTGAATAAATGTGAGAAAAGGTGATAAAATCCCCCAAATTAAGCACAAGATAAACCACAAAATTAGGGTTTATCATTTCCACCATAGGGTTGTAGAATTACTATAATAGGATACGAGAGATAAAATCGTTACAGTGATTGATAATCGCCTTATGTATCTTTTCAAAAACAACGGTTTATGATAAAAGAGAAATTTAAAATCTTTTCTGAAAGAGGAACGGTTCAATTCTTGAAAACTCAAAAGCCTTTCAAAACGGTTTATCTATGCTGAATCAATTAGCCTTTCATACTTTTCCAAACTAGAAACACAAAACCGAAACCAACCATCGGTCCATCTCACTTCAACCACGGCCCTAGGCCCAAACAACCCAACTAACAACCAATCACCACAGTCCAACAGAGTCCCAGTCACAAACACAGATAGGAAGTTCAAGCACAAACAAACAGTTACAACAAGTAGAACAAATAGCAGTTAATCACAAGTAATCACAAAGGCAAACCAAGTACAATATCCACACCCAAACAATGTCACATAGATGCATATGATGCATGCCTGTTCTAGTGGCTGATGAAATCATCTGTCAGTTATATAGCCAACCCGACAAGTCCTGGTAGCTAACCATTGGACTATCCCTTTGTCGCGCATCCCCAACTCGAGTTATACTCGATCATCATTGTGATCATAATCATAATCCATATCCAACACCCTCACTGGTGTATATTCACGGGGGCGAGCTCATCCGGGACTTTCACAGTGCCCGGCCACACTTATAACATAGGGTCAGCAAAGTATCAAGTCTCAACCTGGAGCACGTGGTGGCTAGCCACTGCTACTACCCAGGGAAACCTGTATCTCAGATAGTGGAAGTGCAAAATCACAATTATCAATATTTCAGCATATATGCATTCATTCTCAGCCATGAATCAATATTTATCTCAGCGATTCCGGCTTAAATTCATAATTCATAGTCAGCCATTCGGCTCATAGTTCAATCCAGAACCAGCCAAAATTCATAATCATACACAGCCATTCCGGCTCATAACAAAATAGCACTTCTACCATCCAACATCATCAAATTCATAAAATCGGCATTCAAGCCATAAATCACTTTTTCTCAATTCATTTCACTTTGAAATCAAATTTCAATTCTTTTCAGCCTTGGCTTTAAAGATCTCATTTCTCAAATCATCTCAGGCTCATAAGCCACTCTTACTTAAAGTAAGTCCCCTTTTTAAAATGAAGCCACTCTCGACGTTCTCTTTCCAAAACTTCCAAAACCATGGCAAGTTAAGGATCTCTTTGAAATATTCAAAATCACCCATCCAACGAGGGGATTTTATAACAAAAGTTCCTCGGCAGAGTCGCAAGTCTTTAGGGGAGAATAACATAACTCATTTCCTTAAATTCACTTAAAATCATTAAAACCTTGCTTCCTGATTTGAGTAATAAAATGGGATCTAAGCCAAACCGATTCATGTAATCAATTACTCTTTTCAAAGCCGCTTCTTTCACTTAAACAAAACCAGTTTCAACCCCATGGTAAATTCTAAAGCGTTTCAAACTGGCCAGAAATCGTTTTAGTCTTGCAAAAATTCAGAATTTAAAGAGTACTTAAAACTTTCCCAAAAAATTTTAGAATGAAAATTGTCAATAGACGTCAGGTTCTTTCAAATCAAATTCAAAGGCATAAACCCTTTTCACATTTAAAACAGCATTAAAGCATAAGTTTCATCCAAATAACTTGTTCACAAGGGAAATATAATACTTTTCTTAAGAAACAAGACTAAATCACAATTTCCTTTTTGATGATTCATTTCAAAAGCATAAGTCATCCCTTTCTTAATAATTCAGATAAAATAGTAGAAGTCTTTAACTAATAAGTTTTCAAATAACATTTCAGTAAAGTCCTGGATTTTACCAGAATTTCGACAGCACCTCCCCTAAAACTTCGACTCTGCCACCCTTTCAGGGTCCCATCCAAACCAATCCACAATCTTTATCAACTGTTCAAAACTCAAAATTAGTCCAAAAACAACTGAATCCAATATTCAATTCATTTCATATTTCGAGGAACCCGTTTCAAAATCAAATCATTATCAACTGATTAACTCATTTCCAAAGCTTTAAAGAAACGGTTCAGCAACAATCATTTATCAAAACCAGATCATTTAAAGCAAACCAGGCTGAATCCAAGAGTATCTTCTATTTTTCACATTATCAAGAAAATCAACTCAACTCAAATCAATTTCCAACGGATTAAACTCGATCTCAAAGCTTTAAAAGAATCAACTTTAAAAGCATTCCATTTCACAAAGCCGCACAACAATCCAGTCAAACAAATATTCATAATCATTCAAGTCAACCAAACAATAAATAAGACCGATACAATCACCAAATATACCATGTCTCACATCAGTATCCATATGTAATAATTCCAATATATATAATAGAGTTTTCGGAAAAAGCCCCTACCTCAATACGCAAAACCATAACCCAAGCGCCTCACAGAGCCCTTTCCGCCTCAACCCGAATTGACGGCAACCAACAACTCGGCTCCACTTGCTTTTCTCAACAACCACAACGACTCCAGTCGCAACACATAATAATCAGGACTCGATCCCATGTTACCAAAACTCATATTCATTAACCAAACACAACAAAATACTAACATGAGGCTTTTTCGAAATATACTTACATACCGAAATAAAAAAATAAGGCATCTGCGATTTTGAACCGACCCGGTAACAGCTTGAGTAGCGGCCAAAAGCTCTAGCGGATCAACTATAATAACCACGCAGCATCAAAACCTTCTCAAAATTCAAAAGGATAGAAACCACAATTAAAACCCTTACCGGCAGAGCACTTTCCGGCAGCAGAGGCAGCCTCAGCTCCAACTACTCGTAACAGCAACAACAGCTCTAACCCCGACAGGCAAATAACTTGAACTCAGCCCGCAACGAGGAACGAGAACGGAGCAGCTCAGGATAGGCCCATCGCATTTCTTTTCCTATCCGCAGGCTGCCTTCCTCCCGACATGTCACAACAGCGACGGTAGACTTGGCTTGACGGTGCCTGGGCAGCAGCTTGGACGGCACCCCGGAGCTGACAGCAGTGGCGGCGCTAACCCAACACCAGCACCTCCCGCTCGCACATCCTCTTCCCTGCATCAACCGACGATGGCAACGGAAGGCACGGCGGCGCCTTCCCTTTCCCAGCGGATTAATGTAACAGAAACGGAGGGGGGTTCATTGCTTCTCTCTCGCCGCTGGCAAGGACAACGACTACCCACCTTCGACGACGGCGAACCAGAGCAGCAGTGGCCTCAACTGGCGATAGCGACGAAAAAGGTCCCCTACCACTCTTGTCGCATTCTGTCTCTTCCCTCTACCCGAAACCCACACACCACGACGGCGGCGGCGGCGCTCCTCGCGACTCCCTGGACGGCAATGAGCTCGAACGGCAGCATATGCAGGGCACCACAGTGGTGGCTCCCTTCCCCTGTCCCCTGGCTCGTTCGCAGTTCTCCCTCTCTATGACATGACGATGACGGAGCTGGTTCGATGTGCACGGCGCGACATTGGCGACGATGGGACGCGGTGCGGTAGCGACGAGGTGTGGGTCAATGGTGGGGCGCGGTTCCATCTCTCTCTATCTGTGAGCTCTTTCTTCTCCCCTTCCACCTCTGTGTGTGTGTGTGTTGTGATGAGGGTGACGGCAGTAGGGGTTTGCGGCACTGATTAGGGATTGAAAGTGAGTGTGGTGCTGAAGGGGATGAAACTGGGGTGGGGGTGTGGTTGTGTCAAAAGGGGATGAAAGGAAACTGGGTAGCCGGGTAGGGTAGCGAGTCACTGGGTTAGGGTTTTAGGGTTAGGATTAATTTGGTAATTTTAAAGGAAATTGGGAATAATATAGTAATTGAAACCCAAATTAAATCCGACACTTATTGTATACAGAAAAATACTATTTGCTCATCAATTTTACAAATTATTTTCAATAAAATGTTCAAATCCAAAAATTAGAAATAATATAATTAATTTTTCTATTTTCCAAAACAGCAGTATTAATACATTAAAATATTAATTATTTAGTCCAAATTATATAAAATCCTTATTATTTCACAACTACCAACTTTACAATTTGAATATAGAAAATAATCCAATAATTGTAAAATTGGATAATAGTCTTAATCTATTTCAAATTCAATTAATTAGAACTTGCTTTAATTATCTTTAATAAAGAAATTTCTGAAATTAAAGCTACAGAAATACTGAATTTTGAATTAGCTCATGATAACCCTTTTCCAAAAGTTATGGGTCTTACAGTTTCCGATCCATCGAAAGAGTATTCTTTTTTTTATTATATTTTTGATTCATTATCAATTAATATAGCAGCTAATGCTTCCCTTACCTCCTCATTACTAATTTTGTTTATCTTTTCTTTTGTTTTGCAGTTGTTAGCGTAATGACCTGATTTCTTTCATTTGCCACAAATTATGTGTTTTTATGTCACCTTTCTTTTTATTACTCCATTTTTATTTTTTCCTGTAGTTTTCCTTTGGCTTGTTTCTTATGCTATAAGATTTTTTATATTGGAACCTATTTCCATATTTCTTTGTATTTCTTTTCTTAATAATTCTATTTTGGTTACTACGTACTTTTTTGGCGGCAATGCCATATTATTGACAAAAATTTCCTAATTCTCGCTTACTACTAATATTGTCTCTTCTTATTTTTTCTTGTAGTCTAGTATCAGTACAGATTTTCACTCCAGTTTCTACTACTATATTATGTATTTGACCAAAGGTTAGTCCCTCATATGGTATTTATGCCCCAATTGGGGATTGTAATTTTTGTAATATTTTTTTTGCAAAAAGTTTGGGTAGAGATGCTATAAATCTTTCTTTCCAAAAGGGAGCTGATGCATCATCTCTCATAATTACTTTAGAGATGAAGACATCTTTATACCATCTATAGTCAGAGATGGTAGGACATATTAAATTTATTAGCTGAGTTTCTATCCTATCTTTAAAAATATTTGGATCTCCTACAAAACTTTTTATGATCATAAAAACTAAGGTTGCCATAGCATCTTGTGTTTGGTCTTTAGGTTTCAGACTATTTAGGATTAAATCTTTTTTTGATATGGTGAGAAATTTATCCCACCATCCTTTTAACTGTCCTGTAAATCCTTGGGTAATCATTACTACAGCTTCTTTATCACTAGCATATTTTGCCTTATACGCAGTTGCTGCTATAGTCATACTACACATTAGGTCTAAGATAGCTTGCTCACTTAATCCATCTAGATTTTATTCTACCAAATCGAACCCCATAAAACTATTTTCTACTAACTGTGTTCTTTCTTCAAGACTTACATCAGTTGGGGTTGGTCTTGGATATTAATTTCTTAGTTTTGGATAATATTCGTTCTTATGTGTCATCTTAATAACTTCTATTGTATTTACAGTTATCTTTCTTTGGTTTATAGATTTAAGTTTTTTTTAGTTCATCTATATCGACTTCCACATTTTTTCTTAGTTTAATTATCTTTGGGTTGTGGAACTTAAATATAGGTTTTTGTATAGGTTTGTTCTGTTAGTGTTTATGTTCAATCCTTTCTAACTGATTCTTCATATCATTTAAGATTGTATTAGTACAGTTAAGCTGCTGATGAACTTTTATAATATCTTTTTTGTCTATATTTCTTTCTATTCCACTGTCCTTATAAAGGGTGGCTTCTAGTTCCAAATATTAGATCACTTGTAATTTTATGGTTTCTTTAGGTGGAATTATTGAGACTCTACCAGTTGTCCTGTGCTAGTTTTCTAAATATTGGTTATTTTTGTTAAAAGACAAAACTCTTTTCTTAAATCTTAAAAGTAGTAATTTAACCAATCAAAGAAATATAAATTGATTTTATTTCTTATTAAATAGTCATAAATTTATTTTCTTATTTTTGTGGTTTCTTTTTCAAAATATCTAGTAAAATACAATTTTCTTAATTTGTTATTATATTCTGCATATGAATCTTCACTAATCCAAATCTTATCCATTTTAAAAATTTATTCTATTATTATAACTCCTAAGATTTAAGAGGAAGTTCGAGAGTAATTAGCTTCTGTCTCGTATACAGGTGTTGCTATATTCGATCTAATGTTGTTTATTCCTATGACTTCTTTAGTTATAAAATTATCTACAGAATGCCTATAAGTAATTTCTTCTTTGTTACGGTAATCCGTTATTCTAATATATTGCGATTTATTCCTTCTTAACCTAATGTTATAGCCTTCTCTAACGATTTCTTTGATTTTGGTGTTTTCTATTTTTTCTTCTTCTATAACATCCTCAATAATCCATTCTTCAGGAATATTTTCCATTAGTTCTTCATGTTGAAACTTTTTAGGTATTTGAACAAAGGATCTTCTTAGATTAGTATGAATAATAATATTTTTATCTTTTGATGATTCTCTTCTAACTTTAAAATCGTATTTTACTCTTGTAATTTTGTAATATATTCTATAAATTAATTCAAAAGAATCATATTTTTTATCAATGATATCTTTGGGTGTCTTAATATATAATTTAAGAGCTTCAGAAATATATTCATTTTTAAAACTCATGGAAAAGCTTGGATGACAATTAAAAAATACTAGACCATGAAGACAATTACTTTCAGGTATAGAAATTTGTGAATCTCTAATTTTTTTGAATCATGTATCCTGTAAAATCATTAAAATAGGAATATTGATTCCTACCCTAAGATTAGGCTTGGCGGCTATTTGGATAAGTCCTATATGAATAAAATTATAATCTTTTTCTTGGTGTTCTTTTAGTTTTTCTTCTTCTAGAATATTTATAATATGGTTATTACTAGTTCCTGGGTAGCTATATTCTAACATATGTATTTTATTATCTTTTTGTTCCCAAAGCACTTGTCTTTTATAAACTTTGTATTTACTTATAAGAGGTACAGACCAATTATGAAACTTTTCTTCTAACTTTACTACTTGTAATTTTGATGATGAATGGGAGGCTTCATTATCATTACTTCTTACTATTATCGAACTATTCTTTCCTTTGTTTAATTCAGCTAAAGTTTTTAAAATTTGATCCATTATATCATTTCAAAGACTTATGCTCTGGGATCACCCTAGCTGACCAATGGATTTGCTGCCTTCAAGGAAGACTTACCACTAGGCATGCTGATGAGTCCATATTTTTCGGTATATTTTGGTTTAATTCGAATGGATTTTATCATATAAACCCATATTTATTCATTTAAATAGCATGTTTTTGTGTTCTCTCCCGTAATTGAGCCTAAATGTGAAAACATACTATTTTGTGCTTATTTGGATCACTTTTATCCCACTTTTATGCCATTCGATGCCGTGACATGTTTGTTGAGTGATTTTAGGTCCTAAAGGCAAGTTTGGCAAGGTAAAAGTGGAAGGAAGCATGTACAAAGGGAGAAAGCATGAAGAAAATAAAGGAGAAGCACACATTGGAGTGTGCGTGCGCACAACCTAGTGTGCGTACGCCAAAAGCCACAAAATTATGTGTGCGTACACACGACAACCTGTGTGTACGCACAAGAAGAAAATCAGCATGTGTGTGGATGCACACACCTGTGCGTCCGCACACGTCCCAGCGCGTGACTCATTTATTGCAAATTGTTGAGGGCGATTTTTGGGCCTCCAGGGCCCAATTTTGGGACATTCTGAAGCTGATTGAGTGCTATGTGAAGGAAGGCTGATGCACCAATATTTCGAGGTACATTTTGTACTTAATTGAGTGGATTCTATCCACTAAACTCACACTTATTCATATAATTCGCATGTTTTACATTTTCCTTCCTAATTCTGTGCTATGATTGAAAACATGCTTCTTTTGTCTTATATTTGCTAACTTTAATCCTCACTTATTACCATTCGATGCTTTGATTTGTTTGTTAAGTGATTTCAGGGTTTATAGGGCAGGAATGGCTTAGAGGATGGAAAGGAAGCATGCAAAAGTGGAAGGAATACAAGAAATTGAAGGAATTGCTAAGCTGTCAAGCCTGATCTCTTCGTACTAAATCGACATTAACTTGAGCTATAGAGGTTCGAATGAGGTGGTTCTAGTAGTGTTGGAAAGCTAACATTCGGGGCTTCGAAATGATATAAAATGTGCCATAGTTGCCCAGCGTTTAAGGATGCGTATGCGTGCATCACGCGTACGCGTGGATGGAGAGGCAGACAAGCGACGCGTACGCGTGACCGAACCACGTGCTGTACGTATCAGAAATCGATGGGGGTGATTTTTGGGCTCCTTTTGGCCCAGTTTCAAGCCCGAAAAAAATAGATTAGAGGCTGCAGAATGGGGGAATCACATCCATTCATTCATACAACATTAATTTAGATAATTTTAGGTTTTAGATGTAGTTTTCTAGAGAGAAAGGCTCTCTCCTTTCTCTAGGTTTTAGGTCTTAGTTTTATTCTTTTTAAAATTATGAATTCTATCTTATTTCAATTTAGTTTCTCTTCTACTTTTAATTGTTCTAGCATCCTAGTTTATTTATTTTCTTTGTTGATGCCTTTATTTTCCCAATTTGGTTTATGAACTCCATGTTAGATTTGATTTTCTATTTAATGCAATTTGAGGTATTTCATATTTATGATTGTTTTCTTCAATTTATGTTAGTGATACCTTTAATTGGTTGTTTGGATTTTATTATCTCTTATTGCTTTTCTATGTTTTTATGTTATGCCTTCCAAGTGTTTGATAGAAAGCTTGGGAGGGTTTTAAATTAGATTTTTGCACTTTTGGCTTTGGTTGAGTAATTGGAGACTCTTGAGTTATCAAACTCCTTTGTTGATTGATAATTGAAATTTGCTAGTTGATTTGGATCCCTCTAAAGCTAGTCTTTCCTTAGGAGTTGACTAGGACTTGAGGAATCAAATTGATTCATCCACTTGACTTTCCTTCATAGTTAGTGGTTAACTAAGTGGGAGCAATGGACAATTGATGTCACAATTGATAAGGATAGCTAGGATAGGACTTCTAATTCTCATACCTTGCCAAGAGCTATATTAGCTATTAGTTTAATTCTTGTAATTTACTTTTCTTGTTCCTTATTCAAACCCCAAAAAGATATAATCTCATAATCAATTATAAGTACACTTCCCTGCAATTCCTTGAGAGACGACCCGAGATTTGAATACTTCGGTTATTATTTTTATAGGGGTTTGTTACTTGTGAAAACCAAATTTTTGTATGAAAGGATTCTTTGTTGGTTTATAAACTATACTAGCAACGAGAATTTTTGTGAAATTCTAAACCGTCAAAAATCCGTTCATCGAAAATGGCACTGTTCCCAGGGAATTGCAAACGTGTTCCTTATTATTGGTTATTGTAAATATTTTCTTTTTGCTTGTTTGTTAGTCTTTGTTAGTTTTAGGACTTAGTTGCTTATTTTTATTAGTTTTTGCTTTTATTTGCTACTATGAATTCTCACCCCTTTGGCTATGAGTTTAGTTCAAACTATGTTGCAGGAAATGGAAGCTACAATGAAGATATGCATCAAGGATGGAACAATCAAGGTTGGGAGGAGTGATGAGTGGATAATTTATACGCTTTTTGGCATTATTTTTACATAGTTTTTAGTATGTTTTAGTTAGTTTTTATTATATTTTTATTAGTTTTTAAATAAAAATCACATTTCTGGACTTTACTATGAGTTTGTGTGTTTTTCTGTGATTTCAGGTATTTTCTGGCTGAAATTGAGGGACCTGAGCAAAAATCTGATTTAGAGGCTGAAAAAGGACTGCAGATGCTGTTGGATTCTGACCTCCTTGCACTTGAAGTGGATTTTCTAGAGCTACAGAAACCCAATTGGCGCACTCTCAATTGCGTTGGAAAGTACACATCCAGGGCTTTCCAGCAATATATAATAGTCCATACTTTGTCCAAGTTATGATGATGCAGATTGGCGTTTAACGCCAAGTCTTTACCCTATTCTGGCGTTAAACGCCAGAAACAGGCTACAACCTGGTGTTTAACTCCAAACAAAGCCTCTACACGTGTAAAGCTCAATGCTCAGCCCAAGCACACACCAGTGGGCCCCGGAAGTGGATTTCTGCACTATCTGCACTTAGTTACTTATTTTCTGTAACCCTAGCTACTAGTTTAGTATAAAAACAACTTTTAGAGATTTATTTTGCATCTCATGACATTTTACATGTTTCATATTGTATTTCTGACGGCATGAGTCTCTAAACCCCATGGTTGGGGGTGAGGAGCTCTGCTGTGTTTCGATGAAT
Source organism: Arachis ipaensis (assembly GCF_059453495.1). NCBI lineage: Eukaryota > Viridiplantae > Streptophyta > Magnoliopsida > Fabales > Fabaceae > Arachis > Arachis ipaensis. The sequence goes on from NC_142440.1 coordinate 57,293,069, forward strand.
TAATGCAATTACTTTTGTTTTCTATTCAATCACGCTTGTTTCTGTTCTAAGATACTCGCTTGTACTTAACCGTGATGAATGTGATGATCTGTGACACTCATCATCATTTTCAACCTATGAACGCGTGCCTGACAACCACTTCCGTTCTACCTTAGATTGAGTGTGTATCTCTTAGCCTCTTGGTTCATGATCAGAGTCTTCGTGGTATAGGCTAGGATTATTGGCGGCCATTTCTGAGATCCGGAAAGTCTAAACCTTGTCTGTGGTATTCCGAGTAGGATCTGGGACGGGATGACTGTGCCGAGCTTCAAACTCATGAGTGCTGGGCGTAGTGACAGACGCAAAAGGATCAATGGATCCTATTCCAACATGAGTGAGAACCGACAGATGATTAGCTGTGCGGTGACAGCGCATTTGGACCATTTTCACTGAGAGGACCGATGGTAGCCATTGACAATGGTGATCCACCAACATACAGCTTGCCATGGAAGGAGACCTGCGTGCGTGTAGAAGAAGACAGTAGGAAAGCAGAGATTCAGAAGACAGAGCAACTCCAAAACCTCAATCTGTTCTCCATTACTGCATAACAAGTACTATTTAATTTATGCTTTTTACTCTTCATAAATATAATCACTCTTATCATTGATTTTCTGACTAAGAATTACAAAATAACCATAGCTTGCTTCAAGCCGACAATCTCCGTGGGATCGACCCTTACTCACGTAAGGTATTACTTGGACGACCCAGTGCACTTACTGGTTAGTGGTACGAGTTGTGAAAAGTGTGATTTACAATTAGTGCACCAAGTTTTTGGTGCCGTTGCCGGGGATCGTTCGAGTTTGGACAACGGACGGTTTATTTTGTTGCTTGGATTAGGAAAAAATTATCTTTTTGATTTGGAGTCATTAAATTAGAGTCTTTTATTTTCTCTTCAAAAATCTTTCAAAAAAATTTTTATTTTTCTTTATTAATTTCTAATTTTTCTTTGAGTCTTCTATTTGAGTTTAGATTCATATTTTAAGTTTGGTGTCAATTGCATATTTTTATTTTCCTTTAAATTTTCGAATTTGTGTTCATAGTTCTTTCTTGATCTTCAAGTTGTTCTTGCTATTTTTCTTGTTTGATCTTTAGTTTTTCCTGTTCTGTGTCTTTTCTTATTTTTCTTTCAGTATTCAAAAAATTTATATACATTAAATACTTTTTTTAAAACACGTTAAATTTATAGCTCAGTTGGCTAGAGCGTTGTGCTTATATTCTTGGTAATTGGGTATCTTCCTTTTAAAACTTTTTCAAAAATAATTTTTCTTTGATTAAATCTTGTGTCAAACTTTTAAGTTTGGTGTTCTCTTGTTATTTTTCTTTAATTTTCGAAAACTTATTTTTAGTTTTCTAAAAGTTTTAAGTTTGGTGTTCTTTTTATGTTCTTGAGTCCTTGAATTTTATTCTTGTTGTTCTTGTGAGTCTTCAAGGTATTCTTGAGTCTTCTTTGTATTTTGATCTTAAAATTTTTAAGTTTGGTGTTCCCTGGTGTTTTCCCTCGAAAATTTTCGAAAAACATGGAGCATTATATTTAAAAATTTTAAATCTTGTGTCTTTTGTGTGTTCTTCTCTTTCCTTATAAAATTCAAAAATAAAAAAAATAATATATCCTTTCCTTTAATTGCTCATAATTTTCGAATTTATTAGGTTGATTTGATCAAAATTTTAAAAATCATATCTTTTTCAAAATCTTATCTTATTTTTCCAATCTCAAATTTAAAATTATACCTTTTTCAAATCTTTTTAATTTATATTTTAATTTTCAATTTCCTTTTTATCTATTTTTCTAATTTTCGAAATTATAGTTAATTTTTTTAATTATTTTATTTATTTTATTTTCCTTTTAATTTTCGGTATTCAAAAAAATATTTAAAAAATAATAACAATAATAATAATTTTTTTTATATTTTACAATCCACATCATCTCCCTTTCTCCATCATGGATCTAAGTGGAAATGAACAGTCCAGAAGGACTCTGGGGTCATATGCTAACCCCATTACTGCTGATATGGGAGTAGCATCTGTATACCTCCCATCAAAGCAAGCAGTTTTGAGCTAAATCCTCAGCTCATTGTCATGGTGCAGCAAAATTGCTAGTATTCCGGTCTTCCACAGGAAGAACCTACTGAGTTTCTGGCGTAGTTCTTGCAAATTGCTGACACAGTGCATGACAAAGAGGTAGATCAGGATGTATACAGACTATTACTGTTTCCGTTTGCTGTAAAAGATCAAGCTAAGAGGTGGTTAAATAACCAACCCACAGCAAGCATATGAACATGGAAACAGTTATCACACAAATTCCTTAATCAATATTTCCCTCCAAAAAGGATGACACAGCTAAGGCTGGACATCCAAGGCTTTAAACAAGAGGATGATGAATCCCTCTATAATGCCTGGGAGAGGTACAGAGGGATGCTAAGGAAAAACACACAAACTCATAGTAAAGTCCAGAAATATGAATTTTGCCTAGAAACTAATAAAAATATACTAAAAACTAACTAAAACATGCTAAAAATAACATGAAATTACCTCCAAAAAGCGTATAAAATATCCGCTCATCAATCTTGAGACGCATTCTAGGCTAAATTCTATAAAAAGTACTTTTCCAATTCAATTAGGACGGCTAAGGAGCTTGAACTATTGCAAATGAGGCAGGGTCAGATAAGAACTTTCTCGGAACTGGTGAATAAGAGTAGGGTGGCTGAAAGCGGCATTGGAGAAGGGAGGCCACAGAGTACCCTTTCAGCAAAATCAACGGAGGAATTTTGAACCTAGGGGACGACGGTCTTTTAAGCATAGAGGTTATGTTCCTCAACAACCACAAGGCTAGAACAAATTTCGGATGCTCAATGCCAATAATCATCAAGGAAGAAGGTTTGTGAAGCAGCCTCAGAATGAAATGACTTGCAACAGGTGTGGAAGTTACCATTCGAGGACTCTGTGCATGGCTGGACTGGGCTTATGTTATTTCTGTGGTGGTGCTGGGCATTTTTCTTGGTACTGTCTAGAGAAGAAGAAGCATGATGCTGGGAGAACTCAGCAACAAGGACGGGTATTTACTATGTCGTCTGAAGGCACTAAGAGATCGGATATACTGATCAAAGGTAACGACGAAATTGTTAGTAGAATTTTGATAGCCTTGTTTGATATTGGAACATCGCTCTCATTTCTAGCATTTGAGAAAGCTAGTGAATTAGGATTGAAAATAACTATGTTGGCCTATGATTTAGAAGTACATACCCCTACCACTGAAACTGTTGTGACTAGATTTGGCTGTCAACAATTTCTGTTCCGAATTAAACATCAAAATTTCATCCATGATCTAATCTATTTGCTGATGATAGGCCTCGATCTAATTATGGGATTGGATTAGTTATCAAAGAATCATGTTCTGCTCGACTAGTCTGAAAGATCATTGCATTTTATGTCAGAAGGCTCAGAAGGACCAGTGGTGGTAAAGGGATACTGTGAACTCCGTTATAGTAAACTGTAGTGGAAGTGAATGTCAGGGTCTTCTGCTCTTGGTTGTAAGTATATCGGGCAAGAAGCAAAGTTTAAATCAGATTTCGGTTGTAAATAAGTTTCCTGAAGTATTCCTAGAAGACATTCCTGAATTCTCTCCTTCTCAAGAAATCGAGTTTGTGATTGAGTTGGTTCCTGGAAGAAGACCAATCTCGATTGCCCCTTACCGAATATTGCCGTTGGAGCTGGCTGAACTTAATGCTCAGCTGGAGGAATTAATGAGCAAAGACTTCATCCGACTAAGTGTTTCTTCGTAGGGGAGCGCCGGTGATACTGGTGAAGAAAAAGGATGGAAGTATACAGCTGTGCATGGATTATAGACAATTAAACAAAGTCACAGTGAAGAACAAATATCCGTTGCCAAGAATCGATGACTTGATTGACCAATTGTAGGGAGCTGGGGTATTTTCTACGATTGACTTGAGGGGCGAAGACATTCTGAAAACTGCTTTTAGAACCCGCTACGACCACTATAAATGCACGGTAATGTTGTTTGGCTTAACCAATGGCGTTGTTTATTGACTACATGAACCATATCTTCCATATCTTCTTGGAAAAATTCATCGTCGTCTTCATCGATGATATCTTAATTTACTCTAAGACTGAAAAAGAACATGTGAGACACTTACAAATCGTGCTACAGATTCTGAAGGAAAAGAAGTTGTACGCTAAACTTTCTAAGTGCAAATTCTGGAAGAGTGAGGTGAAATTTCTGGGACATGTAGTGAGTCAGCAAGGAATAGCTCTGGATCCTGCTAGGGTTGAGGCTGTAATGGTTTGGGGGCGACAACCTCAGTGACAGAAATCAGCAGCTTCCTAGGTTTTGCAGGCTATTATCGAGGGTTTAACAAAGGCTTTTCAAAACTTGTATTGCCTTTGACTAGGCCAACCAGAAAAGACAAGCCGTTTGTCTGGACGGCAAAATGCGAGGAGAGTTTTCAAACTCTGAAGCAGAAACTAACTATTGCACCTGTACTTGTGTTACCTGAGCCTAATGAGCCTTCTGATTTATATTGTGACGCGCAATTGAAAGGCCTGTGGTGTATGCTGATGCAACACCGTAATGTCATGGCATATGCTTCTTGACAATTGAGACCGCACGAAACGAACTATCCAACTCATGATCTAGAACTCGCTGCGGTTGAGTTTGCTCTGAATGTGACAGAAATCAGCAGCTTTCTAGGTTTTACGGGCTATTACCGAAGGTTAAACAAAGCTTTTCAAAACTTGTATTGCCTTTGACTAAGCAAACCAGAAAGGATAAGCCGTTTGTCTGGACGGCAAAATGCGAGGAAAGTTTTCAAACTCTGAAGCAAAAACTAACTATTGCACCTGTACTTGTGTTACCTGAGCCTAATAAGCCTTCTGATTTATATTGTGACGTGTCATTGAAAGGCCTGTGGTGTATGCTGATGCAACACCGTAATGTCGTGGCATGTGCTGCTTGACAATTGAGACCGCACGAAATGAACTATCCAACTCATTATATAGAACTCGCTGCGGTTGAGTTTGCTCTGAAGTCTAAAAGCATTATCTGTATGGAGTCAAGTTTCAAGTTTTCTCTGATAACAAGAGTTTGAGATATCTTTTCAATCAAAAGGAACTGAATATACACCAGAGGAGGTGGATAGAGCTGCTGAAAATTATGACTTTGAATTAAATTACCATTTAGAAAAAACTAACGCTATGGCTGATGCTTTAAGCTGGAAATCATCATATGTCGCATAGATGATGCTCGAAGAGGAAAGGTTGCTGAGGCAGTTTGAAGATTTAAATTTGGGCGTAAGGGAAGTAGTAGGTAAAGTATATTTGAGTCAGTTGCACATCTCGAGTGACTTTATGGCTGAGATTTAGAAAGCTCAGCTGAAGGATTAAGAGATGTGGAAAATGTTACAAAGAGTTGAACAGAAGAAACCTGAAGAGATCACCCAAGATAGAGAAGGAGTGTAGATGTATAAAGGGAGGATCTGTGTCCAATATATGGATGACTTAAGGCAAAATGTGTTGATAGAAATTCACTGGAGTAAGTTCTCGATCCATCTACGAAGTACCAAAATGTATGATGACCTGAAGATGATGTTTTGGTGATCAAGAATGAAGAATGATGTAGCGTTGCATGTTTCTAAGTGCCTAAACTGCCAGAAAGTTAAAATTGAACACCAGAGACCATCCGGAACCCTTCAATTGTTAGAAATTTCACAATAGAAGTGGGAAAGCATCGCAATGGATTTCGTGTCAGGTTTGCCGAGGAGTTGGGCTAGATTTGACGCTGTTTAGGTGATTGTGGATCGACTGACAAAGTCAGCTCACTTTCTGCCCATTCGAATGAATTATACCTTGGAGGAGCTAGCACGCTTGTACATCAAGGAAATTGTAAGGCTTCATGGTGTGCCTTCCACCATAATCCCTGACAGAGATCCTCGTTTCACTTTAAGATTCTAGGAGTTTCTTGGTGCGCGAAATTAGAACTCGCACAACTTAACCGGCAAGTGCACCAGGTCATCCAAGTAATACCTCAGGTGAGTGAGAGTCGATCCCATGAGGATTGTTAGACTTAGCAAGCCATGGTCGTCTTGTTGGACTTAGTCAAGCAAACAGTAAAAAGAGTTGTATTGTTGTAAACGCATAAACAAGTGAACAAGAAAATAAAGAAAGCAATTAAAGGGTTTGGTGTAAACCAATGATGCGAAATCGATTACGGTTCCAGAGATGTTACTTTTTCCGGATTAAAATGTCTTACTAACTATTTTAACAATGAATAATTCATTCTATGGCTAACCATAAGTGATTCAACCCTAATTTCTTAGCGATTTAATCTCCTCTAATCCTCATCAAACGCCACTCTTGTGGTCACTCACTTCCGATTAGAGTGTTAAGTTCAGAAAACTAGTTTAACGCCACAAAAAACCCTAATTACCCAAAGCTAACAAGATTCTATGTCACATATCCCAATTAGTTCGTGTAATTAGAAATTTAGGAGGAATTTGTTTTCAAGCTGTAGTTCAAGCGAGATAACTCTCTCGAGAATCACAAGAGCTCAAGTAGAAAGGGAACACACTCTCATTCCACCCAGTTCATAAGATTAAGAATGAAAACAATCCTTAGAATTGAATTAAAATATTAATTAAAATAGAATAATAATTGTTCTAATCCATAGAAATAAACAGAGCTCCTAATCTTAACCAAGAGGTTTAGTTACTCATAACTTACAGAGAAAACAGGATTCTAAAAAGTGCAGAAGGAAGAAGATCGTAAACGTAAGTGATCTTTTCCTTTAAATACTAACCTAATAATAAATGATATACCTAAAAGATATTATTTGTAAATAGAAATTACAAAAAGAAAATAAAAAAAATTAATAAGTGCTAAATCCACTTGGAGGCCCAAAGAGGTGTGAAATGGGCTGCTGCTAACGTTCAACTTCAGGAATGGGTGTGAGATGCCAGGGAAGAGTACAACGTTGCTGGCCTATGCCCACCTGCTGGCACCAAACTCCAGGTGGGCGTTTAGCGCCCAGGGAGGGTGTTGCTAGCATTTTCCTTTCTTGCTCCAGACTCCTCCAAACTGCGCCAAATTTCACCTAAAACCATAAAAACAGAAGAAAAACTCAAAGTAGCATCCAAAGGTGATTTTTGCACTAAAATCAAGTAAAATTAAATAAAATCTAACTCAAAACAATATAAAAATAACTATAAAAAGGGTATAAGATGCCCATGCATCATTTTTCAGAGAGCGTTTGTTACTCAATTGAGCTTAAGTACAACGTATCATCCTCAAAATGATGGCCAATCGGAGAGGCCCATTCAAACCCTAGAAGATATATTAAAGGCTAGTGTTCTAGACCAACTAGTTAGCTGGGATTGGTATATGCCATTAGTAGAGTTTGTGTGCAATAACAGTTACCATGCGAGCATTAAAATAGCTCTGTATGAGGCTCTGTATGGGAGAAAGTGTCAATCTTCCCTATGTTGGTATGAAGCAGGAGAATCAAGTTTGTTGGGGCCTGAGTTAGTAGCTAGAACCACTAAATAGATTAAGAAAATCTGAAGTAAAATGCCTACTGCTCAAAGCCACCAGATTTGCTACGCTGATCAAAGATGGAAACCTTTAGAATTTAATAAAGGGGATCATGTATTCCTGAAGGTTATCCCAACAACAGAAGTGGGTAGAGTGATGACTGCGCATCATGTTATATTTTTCTATGCTTTTTCATATCAAAATTTAATTCATTTTGTTTAATTAATGAGTATTTTTGTTCTTAAGTTGTATATTGCTTTGATTTCTTTGAATTGTTTAACTTTATAGAAAATGGTGGAAAAAGAAGCAAAAAACACAAAAGAAGCAAAGGAAGCTGGCGTGCCACTTGGTGCTCTGGGCGTGGCACTCCAGGCTTATGAAACAGAAAGGGTGCTCAACACTACACAATGGGCGTGGCACGCCAATTATATTTTTCAGAGAGAAGGGATGAAGTCTCATCACTTTGGGCATGCCACATGGTGCTATGGGCGTGCCACGCCAAGTTTGTGAAACCAACTCTCATCAATGGGCATGCCACTTGGCGCTATGGGCATGACACACCAAGTTTGTGAAGCCAAGATCTCAAAGAGGGCATGCTACTTGGTGTTTTCGGCGTGGCACGCCAGGCTTGAGTTCCAGAGAAGTGATTTTGAGCCCCACTATGGGCGTTGCACGCCAAGCATTGGCGCTGCATGCCGGGGCATATGCCAGCTTGACCTCTTCCCATTCAAATGAAGATATCTTGAGCTATACAACTTCAAATAAGATTATTTTAGTACCATTAGAAAGTAAACATCAAGAGCTTTCTAACTATATATAACACTTTATGATGGACAATGGAATTAGGGAAGATATTGACCCTGAAAACACAAGGAGCACAACACGTTCCTGCAGAGTTACCAGCCTGACCTCTTCATCTTAAAAGGAACATAACTTAAGTTACAAAGGACCAAATCATGTGATTTTGATGATGCTTGAAATCGGACATCAAGTGCTTTCCAACGATATATAACACTCTATCGTGGACGTTAAATATAGAGGTGAAAAAAGACTATTGTTTTAGCATTGCAAACCTGGGCATGGCACGCCAGCTTGAGAGTGTGGCATGCCAGCTCGAGCGCGTGGCATGCCAGTTCTAATGGCCAGAGAGGAAGATTTAGTACATCATTGAAGGCGTGTCACGCCAAGAATGGGCGTGGCATGCCAGTTTTACAACACAGGGGTCGTGGCACGCCAAGAATGGGCGTGGCACGCCGCGGTATTTGACAGACTGATCTCTTCATCTTCAAATGGGATTAACCTGAGCTACAGAGGTCCAAATGAGTTGATTCCAGTGGAGTTAGAAAGCTAACATTTAGGGCTTTCTAAAAATATGTAATACTTTATAGTGAACATTGTATTTGTTGCCCAAACAACTCCATACTTTCAACGTTGCAAAGTGTGTCACAATCCAAAGAGCAAATTCTATTGGGTGTGGCACTTGAAACCACACGCCAACTTCTCGTAGCAGCCCCCAACCTTCAACCAAGCCCACTCCAACTCTTATTCAAGCCACAATTGTCAACCAATTAAGGCCTGACGTGGCAGAAATTGGCTAATTAAGAATTGATATAAGTTGTGCGTTGCAAGTATAGTTCTTAACCAACCAGAAATCCGCTTATCAATTTAGAAAGGTTGTCACAAAAATTAAAATTTAAAATACTGGGAGTATGAATCCCAGGTCGTCTCCCAACGAGTTGTAGAAAGGTGTGCTATTTTATTAATCAGATATTTTTAGAAAGAGTTTGAGTTGAATAAACAGGAAATTAAATTGGGAAAATTAAGTAATTTAATTAAAAGCCTTGACTGGGAGTAGATTAGTTGGAAGCCCTATTCTTGTTGCAGTACTCTCAAGATTAATTGATAATTGAAGGTCGTTCTGTTTAGTTATCCCTTACTAAATAAGGGAAAGTCAAACAAGTTGGAGTGATGTTTCTACTCACAAGTCCCAATCCGCTTACTTGGAAGGATTGGCGTTAGTGACTAGAGAGCCATCCAACAATAAACCCAATTACAATTTCTCCTTTGAACATTCCAACTCAAGGGTTCCTTTCAATCAACTCCCCATCAAGTCAGGGAACTACTCGCTCATTGTGAATGTAGAACTCATAACATAGGAAAGGGAATTAAAGAAAGACATGATAAATAAAACTCAAGGAAATCAATTAAAAATAAAAGTAACTCTTGTATTAATAAATTCTAAAATAATCCAATAGTAAAATTGTGTAAATTAAAGGACATGGAAGAGTAAAGCCAATTAAAGAAAATGAACTAGAATGACAAAGTCTTGATGAGATAATAACTCTTCTCAATATCTCAATGCAAAGAGCAATCAAAATAAAAATCCTAAGAACTATGAATGTTTTGAGAGAAAACCTAGAGGAGGAGTAAAACTAGATCTAAAAACTAAAAGCTGTGTAGAATGAATGTTGTTTTTGGTTTCTACATGTTCTCTGGCTCTAGTCTGCTTTTCCGGGCCGAAAACTGGGTCGAAACAGGGCCCAAAATCACCCCCAGCGAATTCTGCAGATTATGCAGATCGCGCATGTCACGCGATCGCGTCATTCATGTGGACGCGTCATGCGGCGTTTTGCTTTGCCATGCGGGAGCGTCGTCCACGCCTCCGCGTCACTTGTGCTATTCCAATCCGCGCGGTCGAGTGAGCCATGCGACTGTGTCACTGCGATTTCCTCTCTTCTGCGCGGTTGCATGAGCCATGCGGCCGCGTCACTTCTCGCTGGTCATCTCCTTAATTTCTTGTGTTCCTTCCATTTTTTGAAAGCTTCCTTTCCAATCTCCAACTCATTCATGCCCTGTAAAGCCTGAAACACTTAACACACAGATCACGACATCGAATGGAATAAAGGAGAATTAAAATACATAATTAAAAGTCTCTAGGAAGCAAGTTTTCAATTATGTAATAATTTTAGGAAGGAAATATAAATGCATGCTAATCATATGAATAAGTGGGTAAAAATCATGATAAAACCACGCAATTAAACACATTACAAACCATAAAATAGTGGTTTATCAAGGCCACAAGAAGCATCTAGAATAGTTCAATTTTCATTTCATTGTAATTTGCTTTTAATTTCATTTAAGTTTGTAATTTAAGAGAGCTTATATAAAGGCCTTAGTTTCTTAGAAATGATAACAACTTTTGCTAGGGAGGGGTCTTCGGACTCCCTCTTCTCACCCACACTTCTCTCCTCTTCCACTTTCTTACTTGTAAATATTTTAGTTATAAATCACTAACTCTTTCCATTAGGAAAGAGAGCTCTATTATTTTTCAATGGATTAGATTGTTTTTATTCTTCTTCTTCTCTTCATCTCTCTTTGATTTAATTGAAGGATTTTTGTTCTTCATGTTGGCATTCAATTATCTTGGAAAAGAGATTGAATGTATTTGGGTTTTATGTGAACCTTGGAAGAGGAATCATAAAACCATGCTTGAAATTCCTTCTCACACTTGAGTAGACATGGGTTTTGGGTTGGATATTGTGACATTTAATCTACCCACTACTTTGATCTATGAGGATGTGTGGTATAATTGGGAAACAAGCTTCATCTCCTCTCATGGGCAACTAGACCAAGGAATTGGCTATTCATCAAGATTATGGAGATTGAGTTACCAAGGAATTGGGACTCAATCACTCATGATTGCTAGGAGATCATTGAGTTGCATGATTGAAGATGAGATGAAATCAATAAATCCGGAGAATGCAATATCTCTTGATCCCAATGTTTTTCTTATCTTTCTTTCTTTTATTTACTTTATGGTTATTTACACTTTCTGCACTTTAAATTTCCAGCACTTTACTTTCTTTTACTTTACTTTCCTTGCCATTTACTTTCTTGCACTTTATTGCTTTCCTTTACTTTTATGTCATTTACATTTTCTTATTGCTCATCATCCAATTATAATATTCTAACTAGGCTAATCAATCAACTTTTGCTTGCTTAATCCGTTAATCTCTGTGGGATTCGACCCCACTCCTAGTGGGTTATTACTTGACGATATTTGGTGCACTTGCCAAAGAACAGATTCATGTTATATGGTGAGTGAAATCCGGTCATCAAGTTTTATGGTGCCGTTGCTGGGGATTAATTGTGATTGACAAACTACCGGTCGGTTGATTACCTAGATTAGACATTTTTCTTTTGTTTTTGTTCGTTTGATCTCTTTTGTTTCTTTATTTTCTCTTGCTAACTAACTGTTTGTGATATTTCCTCACTAAGAATCCCTCATTTGTGACAAGGGGGATTCCAATTTCTTTTGGTGATTGTTGTGTTATACAGAGATTTTGCAAGAAAGAATGGATTATCCATCATATTTTGGTCAGTCAAATTTCACAGGAAACTTTCCACCACCATAAAATAATTCATGTTATTATACTCATGGTGGGTGGGAGTATCAAAAACTTGAAATGGGGTGCTTCCCAGGGCCACAAAATGGTCCATATTTTGATGAGTGTAATCACTACTCATGCTGTGGCTGAAAAGATCAAAATCAAAGAGATTTCACTCATTCATACCTCATTCATCAAGAGCCATCACATCTTAATTATCCAAATTTTACATGTCCAAATTCTTCATCACTTGAGCATGCCTCAACACAAATTTCCTTTCCAAATTCATACAATTCATTTCATAATCCACAAATTTATTCCACTACACACAAGATTCTTTTCATAGTCCACAAAACTCATTCCATCACCCACAAAGCTCATACCACTCCCAAAATATGCAACCACAAAACAACAAATTCCATCCACAAGCCAACTCTAACCAACCTACACAACCTTCATTAGACACCCAAAGATTCTCCAGGATTGAAGCCCTCCTTGAAAGCATGAGAAAGAATATAAAAATCATTATAGAAGGGGGAGAGAGGATGGAAACTAGTATGGAGGATTTCATCCAATAGTCTAAAAAATTTAGAGAGGAACAAGATATCACTTTCAAGAACATTTAAGTGCATATTGACCAATTTGTGGGTGAAAAGGAGGAATTTGAAAAACAAGAAAAAGAGGCACCCATACCAAGTGAGATTCCTATGAAGAAGGAGGAGGTTGTGAGAGTATATAAGCCCAAAGCTCCATACCCACAGAGGCTACTAAGGGTGACAAAGGAACATGCAAACTCACTCCCAAAGAATGCAATGCAAGACCTTAAAGAAGAAAGAGAGGAAGTCAATAAAGAAAATCCACACTCCAATGAAACAGAGAGTTTCATAAAAGGTGAGTTCATTAAACCACCAATTCAAGAAACTCTTGACGAAAAAGACACTCCAACCAGCAGACAACAACCAAGTCTTGAAAGAAAAGAAATGAAGGCAATCAAAAAAAGCACTGAAAAGCGGATGGTGACCAATGAAAGAAGGACCATATCCATGAAGAAGAAAAGGTCAACCAAAAGTAATCCCAACCCTACCTCAACAAGCAAGTTCACTCAAGCTAACAACAAAAGAAAGCTTGCTGGGAGGCACTCAAAACAGGGGACATTAGCTGGCTCCTCTTTCCTCTTGAGGTCATTCCTCTTAACAAACTGGAAGAAGAGGAAGAAAGTCATGAACAACATGTCAATCTAATGACATTAAAAGAGTGCTTGTTGGGAGGCTGTTGAGCGGATAATTTATATGCTTTTTGGCATTGTTTTTAAGTAGTTTTTAGTATGATTTAGTTAGTTTTTAGTATATTTTTATTCATTTTTACATAAAAATTACATTTCTGGAATTTACTATGAGTTTGTATGTTTTTCTGTGATTTCAGGTATTTTCTAGCTGAAATTGAGGGACTTGAGCAAAAATCTGATTCAGAGGCTGAAGAAGGACTGTAGATGCTGTTGGATTATGACCTCTCTGCACTCAAAGTGGATTTTCTGGAGCTACCGAAACCCAATTGGTGTACTCTCAATTGCGTTGAAAAGTAGACATCCAGGGCTTTCCAGCAATATATAATAGTCCATACTTTTCCCGGGTTTTGATGATGCAAACTGGCGTTCAAACGCCAACTTCCTGCCCTATTCTGAAGTTAAACGCCAGAAGCAGGTTGCAAATCAGAGTTAAACGCCAGAAACAGGCTACAACCTGGCATTTAACTCCAAGAAGAGTCTCTACACATGAAAGCTCAATGCTCAGCCCAAGCACACATCAAGTGGGCCCGGAAATGGATTTCTGCATTATTTACTTATCTTATGTAACCCTAGCTACTAGTTTAGTATAAAAACTACTTTTATTGATTTATTTCACATCTTTTGGATAATTTTATGTTCAGAGATCACGTTTAGGGGGCTGGCCATTCGGCCATGCCTTGACCACTTTCACTTATGTATTTTTCAACGGTGGAGTTTCTACACCCCATAGATTAAGGTGTGGAGCTCTGCTGTTCCTCATGAATTAATGCAAAGTACTATTATTTTTCTATTCAAGTCAAGCTTATTCTTATTCCAAGATATTCACTCGCACTTCAACCTGATGAATGTGATGATCCGTGACACTCATCATCATTCTCACCTATGAACGCGTGCCTGACAACCACTTCCGTTCTATCTGTAATTACTTGAGTGTGTATCTCTTAGCCTCTTGGTTCACGATCAGAGTCTTCGTGATATAAGCTAGAATCAATTGGCGGCCATTCCTGAGATCCGGAAAGTCTAAACCTTGTCTGTGGTATTCCGAGTAGGATCTGGGATGGGATGACTGTGACGAGCTTCAAACTCACGAGTGCTGGGCGTAGCGACAGACGCAAAAGGATCAGCGGATCCTATTCCAGCATGAGTGAGAACCGACAGATGATTAGCCGTGCGGTGACAGCGCACTTTGACCATTTTTATTGAGAGAACGGATGGTAGCCATTGACAACGGTGATCCCCCAACATACAACTTGCCATGGAAAGGAGTGTGAATGATTGAATGAAGGCAGTAGGAAAGCAGAGATTCAGAAGGAGCAAAGCATCTCTATACGCTTATCTGAAATTCTCACCAATGAATTACATAAGTATTTCTATCTTATTTTATATTTTATTTATATTTTAATTATCAAAATCCCATAACCCTTTGAATCTGCCTGATTGAGATTTGCAACATGACCATAGCTTGCTTTAAGCCGACAATCTCACGTAAGGTTTATTACTTGGACGACCCAGTGCACTTGCTGGTTAGTTGTGCGGAGTTGTGAAAAGGAGTTGAGATTATAATCGTGCGCACCAAGTTGTTGGCGCCGTTGAGATCACAATTTCGTTCACCAGAGGCAACTCAACCGTAGGTAATATTTTCTTTTCTTGCTTAGTTTACTTTCAATAATTTGGCATATGATTGCATTCTAAGTTTGGTGTTGCCATACAACAATTTGATTTTCAATCTTCACTGGGTACTTGCATCATTCTAAAATGAAAGTGTCACACTAAGTTTGGTGTTGCCACTTATTTTTCATGCTATGTACCATGCACACACCACTTATTAATGCAATCATATTGTCTCTGTTTTCTTTCTTGTGCCTTATGGTATCTTTAATTTTGCTTGCTTAAGCACATGCATTACTCACATTTCATTGTTTAAGACACTCATAATCTATCATAAACCCTATCACCACTGTTTTATTTGTTGCTTGAGAACAAGCAATAATTCGATGTTTGGTGTGGGAAGGGGAAGAATAGGAGGAAAAGGACAACAATAATGAAGATGAACTACAAGGTGGTAAAGTTCCTTTTTCCTCTTACTTATTTCCAGCATTTTAAATTGCATGATTGTCTTCTATTTTCTTTGTATGCATGTGTGATTACTCCTTGTGAATAAGCATAGATTGATATTTGATTTGTAACATGTTGCTATGATATCATGATTATCATCTTGAATTTTACTTGCACCCAATATCTCTAAGAATGCAACAAAGGAATCATTCTTTTGAAAGGAAAATGTTGAAGAATTTTATAAATCTTGGGGCAAGTGAAAGATTAAGAGGAGTGAAGGTTCTGATTGTATGATTGTGTATTGAGGTTGCTTGTTTGTGAAAACTTGCATGGGAGCTCATAGACAGGAAAGGAAGTTTAGAGAGGTATTATGGAAATTCTCAAAAATCTATTGATCAAGAAGTAGCAACAAAAGGAAACAAAAGAAAAATAAATAAAAAACAAAGAACAAGGTCCAAGGCTCTGAGCATCAATTACTAGGAAGAAAAAGAAAGAAACAAGTACTCAAAGAGATTGTCCTAGTTAAATGCTTGTGGTGGATTTGTGTCAAAGAGAGAGGCTTGAGCAAGTAAATCCTAAGGGGTGCTTCAACACCTAATACCTTTGACTAACTGGTTTGGGAGTATTGATTGAAAGCTTATCTTAAAAAGCCGCTTGAGACATGACACCAAGAGTTGAGGCCAAGATACAAAAAGAAAAGAAAAATGCTAGAAAATAATGCTGCTTCAAAGGTGACAATCTATAAAGAGACTTCCATAATATCATTTGAATGAAAGTCCTAAGATCTAAGACTTCCAAAATGTAAGGACTAATGATCACTGGAATCCTTGCATAAGCATATAAATTGGAGTTTACCCCACTGTCACTTAATCACTTCACCCACTAAGGCATCATAAGCAATTCTTCAATACATTCCAATTAAGAGAATTCTGTGTGCATAGTTCTTTTCTTGCTTGGGGACAAGCAAGATTTAAGTTTGGTGTTGTGATTACTGCATATCATGTTATGTTTTTCTATGCTTTTTCATATCAAAATTTAATTCATTTTGCTTAATTATTGAGTATTTTTGTGCTTAAGTTGTACATTGCTTTGATTTCTTTGAATTGTTTAACTTTGTAGAAAATGGTGGAAAAAGAAGCAAAAAGCACAAAAGAAGCAAAGGAAGCTGGCGTGCCACTTGGTGCTCTGGGCATGGCACGCCAGGCTTATGAAACAAAAAGGGTGCTCAACAATACACAATGGGCGTGGCACACCAAGCATGGGCGTGGTACGCCAATTATATTTTTCAGAGAGAAGGGAGGAAGTTACATCACTATGGGCGTGCCACTTGGTGCTATGGACGTGGCATGCTAAGTTTGTGAAGGCAACTTTCAACAATCGGTGTGCCACTTGGTGCTATGGGCGTGCCACACCAAGTTTGTAAAGCCAAGATCTTAAAGAAGGTGTGCCACTTGGTGTTTTGGGCGTGGCACGCCAGGCTTGAGTTCCAGAGAAGTGATTTTGAGCCCCACTATGGGCGTGGCACGCCGGGGCATATGCCAGCTTGACCTCTTTCCATTCAAATGAAAATATCTTGAGCTACACACTCCAAATGGGGGTGATTCTAGTGCCATTATAAAGTAGACATCCAGAGCTTTCCAACCATATATAACACTTTATAATGGACACTGGAATTGAGGAAGATATTGACCCCGAAAACACAAGGAGCACAACACGTCCCTGTAGAGTTACCAGCCTGACCTCTTCATCTTCAAAGGAACATAACTTGAGTTATAATGGTTTGAATGATGTGATTTTGGTGGCGCTGGAAAGCTGACATCAAGAGCTTTCCAACGATATATAACACTTTATAGTGGACGTTAAATATGAAGGTGAACAAAGACCATTATTTCACCATTGCAAACCTGGGCATGGCACGCCAGTTCTAATGGCCAGAGAGGAAGATTTAGTGCATCATTGAAGGTGTGGCATGCCAAGAATGGGCGTGGCACGCCGGGGTATTTGACAGATTGACCTTTTCATCTTTAAATGAGCATAACTTGAGCTACAGAGGTCCAAATGAGTTGATTCCAGTGGTGTTAGAAAGCTAGCATCCAGGGCTTTCTAAAAATATATAATACCTTATAGTGGATATTCAATTTGAGTCCCAAACAACTCCATAGTTTCAATGCTGCAAAGTGGGTCTTAATCCAAAGAGCGAATTTTATTGGGCGTTACACTTGAACCCACACGCCAACTTCTCCTTGCAGCCCCCAACCTTCAACCAAGCCCACTCCAACTCTTATTCAAGCCACAATTGTCAACCAATTAAGGCCACAAGAAGCATTTAGAATAGTTCAAAGGGCGTTAGTGGTGTTAACGTTAAGTGAAAATGTGGGGTCGAGAACGTTAGTGACAATCACCTTTTTTACTAACGTTCCTAACCCAAAATGGTCCACGTTAACTTCAACGTTAGTGGCACTAACGTGACCACTAACGTTGCCTCTTGGCCCTTCGCAAATGTTACTGGGGTTTACCTTTCCCAATAATGTTGAGAGTACCGCTTTCTCCCTACGTTAGAGTTCACATTAGTATATTTAACGTGACCTTTAACGTAGGCTTGCCAAATCTTCGAGAGCGTTAGTGATACCTACCTTTTTCACTAACGCTCCAAAACGCCCCTTTTCCATGTTAGTGCCTCACGTTAATTACATTAACGTGACCACTAACGTGGTGTTGATTGCCATCTCCAACGTTAGTGACAAAGGTGAGTGTCACTAACATTGGCTCATTATCCCTTTCCTCCACGTTAGCTTCCACGTTAATGTAATTAACGTGGTAACTAACGTGGCTCATGGTGGCTTAGTATAACGTTAGTGACAAAAGTGAGTGTCACTAACGTTAGCGATTCCTTGCTCCTTCCACGTTAGAGTTCACGTTAACTGAGTTAACGTGGCTCTTAACGTGGCCAATTGCCCTTTTTGGAGTGTTAGTGGCACTCACTTTTACCACTAACGCTTGGAGCTTCCTTTTCCTCCACGTTAACTACCACGTTAATGTAATTAACGTGGTATTTAACGTGGGCTATGATGGCTTCGAAGATGTTATTGGCGATCACTTTTCTCATTAACGTTGCAAGCTAGCTCCCATTCCACGTTAGTGGTCACGTTAGTTAGACTAACGTGGCTACTAGCGTGGCTTTTTCTTGCCTCCTTTGTCCTGAAATCAAGCAAATAAAGTGCATCAAAGCTCTAATCCAAGTTATGAGTCAAGCATCATCCAATTTGTCATTAAATTCATGCATAATTCTCATGAAATCATATAAAATTCACAATGTTTGCTTGAATCAAGATGTAAGTGAAATTCTACCCAAAACTTGCTTATTTCCTAAGAAAATTCATGAAACTACCCTAAAACAGTAAAGAAAAGGTCAGTGAAACTGGCCGAAATGCCCTGGCATCACAACGCCAAACTTAAAGCTTGCTTGTCCCTAAGCAAGTACTGAAATATGAGAATGATGAATGAAATGAAATGAGGAATGAATCATTATTGTGGAAGTCATGTCCTTGGTTTTATGGGGTTTCATGCATAGCAACTTAGGTTCATTCCTTTACTGGATTTCAGACCTTTATGATGCCCTGGAATACTCACTTGATTCCACCCTTTGAGACTTTTATTTGTTGATCCCTTTGTCTTTTCAAGGTTCATTGCATCCTTAGGCTAAGTGTTCTGTGAGGGGGCGACTCTTTAAAATAAGCTTTCAGCCAACACTCCCGAACCAGTTGGTTCAAGGTGCTAGGTGTTGAAACACCCCTAAGGACTTACTTCCTCAAGTCTCTCTCCCCCATACATGCACACTACAGGCACATGGTTTGTTATTTTCTTTCCTTGAGGCCTTGGTGTCCAGCACCTCTTTAGGTTACTAAATGTTCTGTAGCAAGGTTGCTCTTGATAGTGGATTTTCAGTTGATAATCCCGGGTTAGTTAACCCAAGTTACCAAGTGATGAAGCACTCCTAAGAACT
This sequence comes from Arachis ipaensis, assembly GCF_059453495.1. Classification (NCBI taxonomy): domain Eukaryota; kingdom Viridiplantae; phylum Streptophyta; class Magnoliopsida; order Fabales; family Fabaceae; genus Arachis; species Arachis ipaensis. Next base: position 57,312,378 of record NC_142440.1, read on the forward strand.
TATTCATCCAAGTAGATCCTTGGTACAAGAGCACCACAGACACATCCCTCAAGATTCAAGCCCTTGGTGCCTAGCCTTATTTCTTATTACTTTTCTTTCTTTTTCAACTCTTATTGTTCTTTTCTTTTTTTTCTTATTAGGATCTTGTTATTTAGCTGGTCTCATGGGGTGTGTTTCAAGCATATGACTTCAGGACAGATAGTTGCCTTCCTACCTTGTTGGTGAACCAACTTAGCTAATCTATTACCACACCACAAACTTAGGAACTTACTCCACAATATGAACCTCACTCTGGTCTTTCATAGCATACATTCTCTTTTTATTCGATTCAAAAGGATAAGCATACAAGTAAGCAAGGTGAAGACGCAGCAGTGACATTAGACTAGCAAGCATAGACCTAAGCAATGACAACTTAAAGACAGAATTTAAAATCCTAAACTACCATGGAAACATGTTCTATTTCATACATGATTTTCCTTATTTAAAGCTTTAAAAAGATGGAACAAAGAGGGAACTCCACCACCTTATACTCATGGGGGTGCTCATATTCTCCCTCTTGTTTGTCCCCTTTGTGTTTTTCTTGAGTGCTTGAACTCCCACTTTCCTTGCCTTTTCCAATCAACTTTTTTCAGAAGCCAGCATCTTCCATCTTCTTTTTCAATGTTTCCTTCTGCTGTTTCACCTTCCTTTCCTCTTGTTCTGTTAGCTCTTTTTGGGCTTCATCATACCTAGGGATTATAGAGTGCAGATTATGCATATGACCAGACATATAGTTCAACTTGGCTTGAGTGTTTATGTTGAACTCCTCCCTATGTAGTTGCCGTCCTTCATTCAGTACGCTGAACTCATTGAATGCCTTCGTCTGAGCTACCTGTCGTTGGTTGAGTTCCTGAAGGCGTTTGTCTTGATGCTCTTGCCTTTCAGTCACTTGATTGATGGCTTGAGTGAGCTGGGAGTAATGTTCCATTTGCTGTTTCTGCCACTCCCCTTGTTAATTCATCCAATTAGAAAGCAGTTCTTCTTGACGATCCATCCTTTGGGCTTGAATATGCAGTTGTTGTTCTTGTCCCTCCATGTAACTCTTTGTTATCTCCTCAATGGCTCCGTGAATGTGATTCAAGTTGATGTTGGTTGGATCATAGTACTCTTCTTGCTGGTATTCTTCTTGATGAGATTCTTCTCGGTGAGGTCCCTCTTGTGCTGTTCTTTTTCCTATTTGAGGCCTTCTTTGTTGTTGGGCGGGTGCCACATAAGTTATTCGCTGTAGCGTGACTGACCTTCCAGGGTTCACCCAACTTGGATTGCTGTCCTCGAAGACTACCTTGGCTTTCGTACGCAGTCTAAGGACGGTGCTGAGGTACCAAAGTCTAGCACCTGGATCATTCTTCTCGGCTGACTCTTGAATCCCCTCAGCTATAATCTCGTGCACATTGATGCCTCCACCCTTTATTAAGCAATGTACCATAGTAGCTCGAGTAGTGTTAACCTCCGAATTGTTCGCGGCTGGGAGGATAGATCTCCTCACGAGCTCAAACCATCCTTTGGCTTCCGGGATGAGGTCTCCTCTCCTGATGAATCGGGGTCTCCTATCCGAATACCTTTCCCAGTCAGATCCTATAACGCACATGTCGTTCACAATTTCTTGAAGTTCATCATTGTCGGGGCCATTACTTATTCTCACATGATAACTGGGCTCATCAAAATGTGGCAATTTCAGCTGAAGAGTCCTTGTTATGGCATTGGGGCTGAAGTCCACCTCTGTTGCTCTCATATAACTTTTGAAAGTGGGGGCCTTGGTTTTGTCTTCTCTGACCACATTTGCATAGAACTCTTTGATGAGGTTTGCATTTATCTTTGCTTCTGGGTTCGTGAGCCTTAGCCAACCCCTTTGTTCAATCTTCTCTCGAATCTGTGGGCACTCATCCTCATTGAACTGGAATGTTAACTCAGGCAATATCTTTTTGAGCTTTATCCGTTCAAATTCGAGTTCATGGAATACAGTTTTGAATCTCCCTTCATCAAAAGGGATGCTCTCCACCGGTTCCTTCCTCTTTTGCCTCTTGGAGCTTGATGATGCCATGAGTGACTTTTTGAGATGTGAAGGGGTTGAAGGGTGTGGATAGATGGTGAAATTCGGCCGGATTAGGATAGGATATAGTTAAGGGAGTGAGTGAGAGTGTTCTTGATGGGGTAAGAGGTATTGGGTGCCAAAAGTTAGAAGTACAAAAAATGAGAATTTGGGATGTGGAAGGGAGTGTGGAATACATACCACTTATATAGAGAAGTGGTGAGTGAATGAAAGGTGTGGATTGATGGAGTGGGTGTGTGATGAACGGATGGGGTTTAGCATGGGATGAGCACAAGGATCATCAACTTTATGATAGGGTTGGTTTAATTTCCAAGCGTGTTCTTCTTCCAATGTTGCATGGCAACATTTCCCAATGCATTCCCCTTTGAGACATGTGTATAGTACTTCTCCTTTTGTGGTGGCCGAATCCTCCTTCTTCAATTGTCCCATTAATTCTCCTATAAATAAAGGGATGTGATTAATGAATTTGTGGAAAATGGTGGCAAAATTTAAAAGAAAAAAAAGAGTAACTACTTTTTAAAATTTTTTTGTTGTTAACTGACTAAGTGATATTCATAAGTACAAACCAACTGACTAATTGATTGTCCATGTACGCAACATTAGTGACACCAAACTTAGTTTGTGGCCATGTGGAGTAAAAGGAATTGTTCAAGGTTCTAAGAGTGACATGATATGAATTACATTCATGTTCTCTTAGTGTGCCTTGAACACCAAACTTGTTCTTCACTATATGTTGCATAAAAGGATTCATTCAAGTATATGTCAGAGTTGATTTGGACTTCATGAACCTTGCATTATTAACTACTTTTAAAAGCATATAAAACATGGGTTGCCTCCCATGAAGCGCTTCTTTAGCGTCACTAGCTTAACGTTCTGCGCTTTGTCAGGGTGGTTGGTAATGCTTCAGATCTTCCCCTCTTGCAGTAAACCTATATCCATTGGCTTCATCAAGGATCTCTACATGTTCTAGGGAGATGACTTTGTTGATGGTGAAAACCTTAGGTAGCTGAGATAGGATGGTGGGGAGATGAGGTGGGATATCTAGGAAGTAAGCTGAGATCACTTTATCCCCTGGAGAGAAATACTCTGTAGGGATCTTCTTGTTCCTCCACCCCCTTGGTGCCTTCTTCTTTGTTCCTTTTGATGTTGCCCTGCTCTTTGTAACCTCTTCTTTCAAGGAAATTTTATTGCTGGTCTCATATGACTCTGGTGGTTTAGGTTCCTCCTGATTTTCCTTGAGCTGTGACAGCTGCTGATTATCTTGTTCATCAACCAAAGGAATTCCCTGTGATTCAATGCTTGTTTCTTCCACCAATGCTTTGTCGTGCTCTTTCCTTGGTTCCTTGCTTTCCTGATCTGCTTCTTGTGAGTGTTTGAAGACATTGAATGCGAGTTGTTCGTCATGTATCCTCAATATTAGCTCTCCTCGCTCCACATCTATGAGTGCTCTGGCTGTAGCTAGGAATGGTCTTCCCAATATGATTGGGTGAAGGTGACTCTCTTCCATTTCCAATATGACAAAGTCTGTAGGAAGGAAGTAGTTCCCAACCTTTACCAACACGTTTTCAACCACTTCCACTGCTTGTTTTTGAGTTTTATCGGCCAGCCTGATGACTACGTCTGTGGGCATTAGCTCATTAATCTGCAGCTTCTTCATAAGGGATAAAGGCATTAAGTTGATGCTTGCTCCCAGGTCACAGAGTCTTTTGTCAAACATTGTTTCTCCTATGGCACAGGGGATGTGAAAACTCCCTGGGTCCTTTCTTTTTGTAGGCAACTCTGGTTGAATGAGAGCACTGCACTCCTTATTCATCACTATTGTTTGCCCTCCCTTGAGTGAGCTTTTCCTGGTCAGCAACTCTTTCATATACTTAATGTATGAGGGCATTTGTTGGAGAGCCTTGATGAATGGTATGTTCACATGGAGAGATGCAAATATGTCAAGGAACTTTGAGTATATTCTCTTTTCTACACCACCCTTGAGTCTTTGGGGAAAAGGTGCATAGAGCCTCAGTAGCTCCTTCTGTGTAAGCTTGGTTTCTTGGTGATCCTCTTCCTGTTTCTCTGCTGATGTATCTCCAGGTTGTTCTAATGGTTTGTTCGGCTCTTCCTCAGTCCCCTTTTCACTTGTGGTGACCATCTTGCAATCTTCCCATCTTACTTTCTTTGCTTCACCTCTCGAGTTTTTCTCTGTGTCACTTGGAAAGCTATCAGTGGTTTGGGAATCTTCTCAGAGAGGTATCCCACTTGAAATTCTAGCTTCTGAATGGTGTCTCCCTGGTTTTTGAGATTAGCTCGCACCTCCTCTTTGAACACCTTGTTATCTTGGATTTCCTTACATATGCCTTCAAGTAGAGTCTCAATCCTTGATAGTCTTTCTTCTGATGATGGTGAGTTGAGATTGGAGGGATGAGAAGGGACATTTTGGCTTTGGTATGGATATTGAGGCGTGTTGTTAGGTGGGTGTTGATATGATCTCTGTGTGGAATGTTGGTGAGCTGCATTGTTGTTGGGGTTGTGGCGTCTCTGATCTTGGCCTTGGTCTTGTTGATTTCTCCACCCAAAGTTTGGGTGGTTCCTCTAACCAGGATTGTGAGTCTTGGATTATGGGTCATGGTTCTGCCTAGGTGGATTTCCAATGTAGTTGGCTTGTTCCTAATTACCCTCTACTTCTTCATTCACTCCTTCTTGAGTTGCTGTTGAGGTGGTGATTACTGCTACTTGACTCCTCTCCATCTTCTTGGTAAGGTCAGCCAGCTGCTTGGTGATCATCTTGTTTTGAGCTAGCAGTGCATCCACATTGTTTAGCTTCATTACTCCTCTAATGTTGCCCCTTTCAGAAGCATAGAAGTAGTCATTCTCAGCTACAGTCTCAATGACATCTATGGCTTCTTCAATGGTCTTCTTCTTGTTCATAGATCCCCCGAATGAGTGGTCTACTGCCTTCTTTGATTCATAAGAAAGACCTTCATAGAAAATGTGTAACTGCACCCATTCATTGAACATATCTGACGGGCACCTTCTTGTCAGATCCTTAAACCTCTCCCATGCTTCATAGAGAGTCTCACCATCCTGTTGCTTGAAAGTTTGAACCTCAGCTCTTAACCTGTTGATTCTTTGAGGAGGATAGAATCTCGCCAAGAATTTGTTCACCACATCTTCCCAGGTTGTTAAGCTCTCCTTCGGGAAGGATTCCAGCCATTTAGATGCTTTGTCCTTGAGTGAGAAGGGGAATAGAAGTAGTCTATAGGTGTCAGGATGAACACCATTAGACTTCACAGTATCACATATCCTCAGAAAGGTGGTTAGATGTTGATTGGGATCTTCTTGAACACTTCCCCCGAATGAACAGTTGTTCTAAATAAGGGTGATGAGCTATGGCTTTAGTTCAAAGTTGTTGGCATGTATGGTTGGCTTTTGGATGCTACTTCCACAGTTTCCTGGGTTTGGATTGATGTAGGATCCTAGAACTCTTCTCTCTTGCCCAGCATGATGCACTGGGCCTTCTCTGCCATGGTTGTGAGCCTCTTCTTCATGATGGTTCTCCATATTCTCATCCATGTCTGGTTCAAAATACATGATGACATGTCATCATATCATGTTTTTCTATGCTTTTTCTTTGGTTTCAATAGGTTTTATGCACTTTCTTGAGCCATAAGCAAGCCAATTGGGTAGATTTTCATGCTTCCTTTGATTTAATCAACCATGTATGAATTCATGCTATTTCATGAGGTTTCATGCTATAATTGTCACATATTATGAAAGAATGAATATCTCATGATTTTGAGCATAGATTTGATGTGTTTGGTTGATTAATGATAGGTGAAGAAAGCTTGGAGAAAGGTTGAAGCAAGAAGGAATGGCTAGGAGGAAGAGAGGACGAAAAGTTTGAGCAAAAGTTAGCCTCAAACTTTTGCACAAACTTTTGGGTGAAAAGTTAGCCCCAACGTTAGCCCCTAACTTTTGGGCTAACGTTGGCACATGCAAAACTCTCCCTGGGCACCAAAAGTTTGCGCCAACGTTAGCCCCTAACTTTTGGGCTAACGTTGGCACATGAAAATCACCCCTGGGAGCAAAATGTTTGCGCCAACGTTAGCCTCTAACTTTTGGGCTAACGTTGGCGCCACACACCACAACAGCTTGAAGGGGTATACTTCCAACAAGAATAACTTGAGCTACAGAGCTCCAAATGAGGTGATTCAAAAAGCAATAGAAAGTAGGAATCAAGAGCTTTCCAAGCATATATGGCACTGCATGATGGACACTAAAATTAAGGGAGAAAACTGCCCCGCAATGTGCATAAACGAACATGGTGGCAACCTGCAGTGAGGCCAACTGACCTCTGCACCTTCAACGGAGTATATCTCGAGCTGTAGAGCTCCAATGGATGTGCTTCCAAAAGCATTGGAAAGTAGACATTCAGGGCTTTCCAAATATGTATAATAGTATGGGGTGGACAATACGTTTGAGCCTCCAGAACTGGCGTTTTCGCCAACGTTTGAGGCAAACTTTACCTCAAACGCTGCACACCAAAGCCAGCAACCATGCCCTCTTCAAATGATCATAACTTGAGTTGTAGATGTCCAATTGAAGTGATTCCAAGTGGGTTAGAAAGCAGACATTTAGAGCTTTCCAACCATATATGATAGTCTATATTGGGCATAAAATTGGCAACATGACAAGAGGACAAAGTTGGCGCCATAAATGTGCATAAGGGAGGCCAACGTTGGAGCAAAAGTTAGACCCCTAACTTTTGCACCAACGTGGGTATCAGCAAAACATGCGGGCTGATATGAAAAGTTGGACCAAAAGTTTGCCTCAAACTTTTGGTCAAACTTTTACTCAAGCTTTTGCAAATTCAAACCCGGTTCACTTCGGTTCCTCCTCATACTCCAAGAGCAATCAACCAAGGCCTCTATCAACCCAATTCCATCAAGAGCAAGGGCCCATGATCATCACTCAAAGGCACAAGAGATAGATAAAATAGGAATTTCATTTAATTGTAATTTCATTTTCATTTCCATTTTGTAAAGCCTATATAAGGCATCATTTTCATATTTGTGATGGAGGCTGGCTCCACTAGGGAGCACGAGGATTTGAGAGCTCTATTTAATTTTCTTTTCTTTGTTTTTGAGTCTTGGGTGGAGAATTGAAGGTGTTCTGTTTCATTCTTCCTCTGAGATTTCTCTCTGCTTTCTTTACTGCTTAATTGAATCGAATTTTCTGTTAATTGCTCTTCATCTACTTTCTCAGCAATTTACATTTCCTTTGCAATTGTTCTTGTTGGATCTAGGAAGGCATTGAGATCTAGACTTGGTTATCTAGTCTCTTGGGTCCTGAGATCTTAATTCCAATTTTACATTCTCTGTTTATTGCTTTTCATGTTTATTTACATTTCTGTTTTGGTTCCGAATCAATCAAATCCATCTTTTACTTCTCTGCTTGTTGAAATTTAACTTTTCCTTGTTTAATTTCTGCAAATCCAATTCCCAATTCCCTTTACATTTAATGCAATTTATATTTCTTGTCATTTAAGATTCTTGTAGTTTACATTTCTTGTTCTTTAAGTTACTTGCCAATTTACATTCTGCAACTTTAAATTCATTGTCATTTACTTTCTGTTGGCTACAATTTCACACAATTCACTAAATGTCAGCTTGACTAAACTAATCACCCACTAAAATTGCTTGATCCATCAATCGCTGTGGGATCGACCTCACTCCCGTGAGTTTTTATTACTTGATGCGACCCGGTGCACTTGCCGGTTAGATTTGTGTGTTTTGGGAGAAATTCATTTTTCCACCAAAATACTCATCAAGTTTTTGGCGCCGTTGCCGGGGATTGATTAGATCAACAATGATTAAGTGGGTGAGAAGTCTAGATTAAGCATTTTCTTTGTTTTTGTTCTCTGCTCTAAGTTGAAACCAAGGTGTTTGAGTTATTGCCTCACTAAGAAATTCATCTCTGAGATATGAATTTCAATTCTCCTTGGTGTTGTGTTTTACAAAATTCAAATGGAGTTCAACTCATCTTATGATCAAACAAATTTTATGGGATATTACCCATCATCACCAAGAGAATACACATTCTGAGCACTCCAATTCATGGAGATTTGCTTCAGAACCACAAGATGAGAAAGAAAATCATATGGGATATTTCCCTCCACCACAAAATGATGCAAGTCATGATTCTAATGGTGGCTGGGAAGGGAATTCTAGGGCTTCATATGATATTCATCCGAAGATATTATCACTTGACCATATTTCAACCGAAAGCCCCTTTCAAAACTCACCACCCACACAAACTTCCATGGACCACTCGAGCCTCTCAAAGATTGAGACCATGCTTGAAAAATATGCGAAAGAAGCACAAATATTCGAGAAAAGGCAAAAAGCTTTCTTAAAAAATATGAATGGAGAAGTAGAGAAAATAAGGAGGAGCTTAGAACCACTGAGCAAGAAAAATGAAGGCCAATTGATGGATATGAAGGAGAAAGTGGAAGAGAAAGATAAGGAGGCCACTGCATCAAGTGAACTTTCAATGAAGAATGAGGTGGTTGAACCTGAAACTTCACTTGAGATGACAAGAGAACATGAAGACTCACAACTCTCACAAACCTCCCTAGACCAAAATGCCTCAACACCTGAATCCATGATTGAAAGGTATGACGAGGAGATGAAGAAATGTTGGGAAGATCGACAAACCTCTCCCATGATAGAGCTATTAAAACAAATGTTGGGTGTAAAAGAGGAAGTGGAGGAGTAAGAAAGTGAAGAAGTCATTCCAAACTCAAGTGAGGCAGAGAAGTACATAAAGGAGGAGTTCATGGAACCACCAATACAAAAGGCTCTGGATGAATACAAAACTCCAACAATCACACAACCACCAAGACTTGGATTCAAAGAAGTGAAGGCAATTGACAAAAGCACCAAGAAGAGGATTGTGACCAAACTACCAAGGACAACATTCAAGAGGAGGTCAACCACAAGCAATCCAACCCCTGGACCAATAGCAAGCAAGCTCAATCAAGCCATGTACAACAGAAAGCTTGCTGAGAGGAAACCAAGACAGGGGGCAATAGCTGAATCTTTTCCTCTCTTGAAGTCATTCCTCTTAACAAATTGGAAGAAGAGGAAGAAAGTAAAGAACAGGTAGACAGTAGGTATATTTCTTCTCCTTGCTTTGTTAAATTTCAATAAAATGGCATATGATCACATTCTAAGTTTGGTGTTGCCTTGCAACAAATTGTTTTCAATCCCGTTTGGATGATTGCATCAATTCTACATGAAGTGTCAGGCTAAGATTCTAAGTTTGGTGTGCCACTTAATTTGCTATGCAATGAATCCAGCAACATCACTTGTCTGCATAATCATATTGCCTTTTACAGTGTTATTTTTTCTTTTTAGTTGGATAATTTTTGTTTTCTCTTTGTTTCATTTATTTACTTGTTTTTAATGCTTTCCTTCAGTAACTGTTTTTGTTAATACATCACCAAGACATCCTTATTCATAACAGACTCATCATTTGGTGATTGTATTTAACATATAACAGTTTCTTTTGTTTAGTTTTAGTTCAAATAAATTGACATATGGTTGCATTCTAAGTTTGGTGTTGCTAGGCAACAAAATTTGGTTCCAATTCTTACAAGATACTTGCATTAATTCCAAGTGAAAGTGTCACACTAAGTTTGGTGTGCCACTATCTTTTACGCAATGTATTGTGCACACCTTCTTATCTATGCAATCATAATGTCTCTGTCTCTTATGCCTTGATTATTATCTTTAATTTTGCTTGCTTGAAACACATGTACTACTAACATTCCTTGTGTAAGACATTCATGATCCATCTTAGCCCCATAGCCACGGTTCTAATAGTTGCTTGAGGATGAGCAAGCATTCTGAGTTTGGTATGGGAAGGAGGAGAATGGGAGGAAATTGACAACAATAGAGAAGATGAACTACAAGGTTGTAAAGTTCCTTTTCCTCTCATTTGTTTCAAGCACTATAAACTGCATGATTGTCTTTACCTTCTCTGTATGCATGTGTGTATGAAAAGGCATAGTTTGATTTCTAAATTGCAACATGGTGCTATGTCATTATGATTACCAACTTGAGTTTTGTGAATTCAAAAGCAACAAAGTATCATGATCATAAACAAACAAGGCATTAAAGAAGATTTTAGCATGTGCATAAAAGTATTGGTAAGCTAGTATGTTTGATTGTTGCTTAATTGCATTAGATTTTATTTAATTGAAGTTTTCATCTAGGACATTTTGTGAAATCTTTTGAAAATCATGAAAACCTTGAAGAAGCAAATGCAAAAATAAAGCAAGAAAAGAAAAAGGGAAAGAGTGAGAAAGCTGAAGGCTCTGAGTACCAATGGCAATTTATTTGCTAAGTACTTGTGGTGTTTATGTATCAAGCCAAATGCTTGAAAACAAAACACTTAGAAGTCAAGGCTAGGCTCAAAGTGCAAAAGCACTCCCTCAAAGCTCAAGGCTCTGAGCATCAATGATTAGAGAGTTAAGAAAAGAAAAGAAAAATGAGCTTAATGAAGTCCTCTAATCAAATGCTTGTGGTGCTTATGTATCAAGTGGTAATACTTGAAAATAAAGCATTTAGAAGTCGTAGCTTTGTTATCAACTCATGGGGCAAAGCACCCAAAAGGAGAAGCTAAATAAAAAAAATCAAAAGCTTGTTTCAAGGAAGAAATATAAAAGAAAGATTTCATAAATTGAGCTAGATGGAAGCATGAATCATTTACATTTCTTTTGTGATTGATGCATGCTTAGAAAACTAGCTTACCATGAACATTGAGTTGCTATTCTTCTTACCTTGGATTGTCAATCTTTATTGCATGATTCTTTTCTTGCTTGGGGACAAGCAAGGTTTAAGTTTGGTGTTGTGATGACATGTCATCATGTCATGTTTTTCTATGCTTTTTCCTTTGGTTTCAATAGGTTTTATGCACTTTCTTGAGCCATAAGCAAGCCAATTGGGTAGATTTTCATGCTTCCTTTGATTTAATCAACCATGTATGAATTCATGCTATTTCATGAGGTTTCATGCTATAATTGTCACATATTATGAAAGAATGAATATCTCATGATTTTGAGCATAGCTTTGATGTTTTTGGTTGATTAATGATAGGTGAAGAAAGCTTGGAGAAAGGTTGAAGCAAGAAGGAATGGCTAGGAGGAAGAGAGGACGAAAAGTTTGAGCAAAAGTTAGCCTCAAACTTTTGCACAAACTTTTGGGTGAAAAGTTAGCCCCAACGTTAGCCCCTAACTTTTGGGCTAACGTTGGCACATGCAAAACTCTCCCTGGGCACCAAAAGTTTGCGCCAACGTTAGGCCCTAACTTTTGGGCTAATGTTGGCACATGAAAATCACCCCTGGGGGCAAAAAGTTTGCGCCAACGTTAGCCTCTAACTTTTGGGCTAACGTTGGCGCCACACACCACAACAGCTTGAAGGGGTATACTTCCAACAAGAATAACTTGAGCTACAGAGCTCCAAATGAGGTGATTCAAAAAGCAATGGAAAGTAGGAATCAAGAGATTTCCAAGCATATATGGCACTGCATGATGGACACTAAAATTAAGGGAGAAAACTGCCCCGCAATGTGCATAAATGAACATGGTGGCAACCTGCAGTGAGGCCAACTGACCTCTGCACCTTCAATGGAGTATAACTCGAGCTGTAGAGCTCCAATTGATGTGCTTCCAAAAGCATTGGAAAGTAGACATTCAGGCTTTCCAACAATGTATAATAGTATGGGGTGGACAATACATTTGAGCCTCCAGAACTGGCGTTTTCGCCAACGTTTAAGGCAAACTTTACCTCAAACGCTGCACACCAAAGCCAGCAACCATGCCCTCTTCAAATGATCATAACTTGAGTTGTAGATGTTCAATTGAAGTGATTCTAAGTGGGTTAGAAAGATGACATTTAGAGCTTTCCAACCATATATGATAGTCTATATTGGGCATAAAATTGGCAACATGACAAGAGGACAAAGTTGGCGCCATAAATGTGCATAAGGGAGGCCAACGTTGGAGCAAAAGTTAGACCTGTAACTTTTGCACCAACGTGGGTATCAGCAAAACATGGGGGCTGATATGAAAAGTTGGACCAAGAGTTTGCCTCAAACATTTGGTCAAACTTTTATTCAAGCTTTTGCAAATTCAAACCCGGTTCACTTCGGTTCCTCCTCAAACTCCAAGAGCAATCAACCAAGGCCTCTATCAACCCAATTCCATCAAGAGAAAGGGCCCATGATCATCACCCAAAGGCACAAGAGATAGATAAAATAGGAATTTTATTTAATTGTAATTTCATTTTCATTTCCATTTTGTAAAGCCTATATAAGGCATCATTTTCATATTTGTGATGGAGGCTGGCTCCACTAGGGAGCACGAGGATTTGAGAGCTCTCTTTAATTTTCTTTTCATTGTTTTTGAGTCTTGGGTAGAGAATTGAAGGTGTTCTGTTTCATTCTCCCTCTGAGATTTCTCTCTGCTTTTTTTACTGCTTAATTGAATCGAATTTTCTGTTAATTGCTCTTCATCTACTTTCTCTGCAATTTACATTTTCTTTGCAATTGTTCTTGTTGGATCTAGGAAGGCATTGAGATCTAGACTTGGTTATCTAGTCTCTTGGGTCCTGAGATCTTAATTCCAATTTTACATTCTCTGTTTATTGCTTTTCATGTTTATTTACATTTCTGTTTTGGTTCCGAATCAATCAAATCCATCTTTTACTTCTCTGCTTGTTGAAATTTAACTTTTCCTTGTTTAATTTCTGCAAATCCAATTCCCAATTCCCTTTACATTTAATGCAATTTATATTTCTTGTCATTTAAGATTCTTGCAATTTACATTTCTTGTTCTTTAAGTTACTTGCCAATTTACATTCTGCAACTTTAAATTCATTGTCATTTACTTTCTGTTGGCTACAATTTCACACAATTCACTAAATGTCAGCTTGACTAAACTAATCACCCACTAAAATTGCTTGATCCATCAATCCCTGTGGGATCGACCTCACTCCCGTGAGTTTTTATTACTTGATGCGACCCGGTGCACTTGCCGGTTAGATTTGTGTGTTTTGGGAGAAATTCATTTTTCCACCAAAATACTCATCAATACTCCTCTTCTTCCTCCGTACCAACTACTCTCTTTTCTCTTGCTTCCCTCCTTAATCTAAGGAAGGTCCTCTCAGGTTCAGAATCAAAGGAAGTTGAAGCCCCGCTTCTTCTACCTGTCATACAACCAACAAGGCAAAAGCAAGAAGAGGGTAGATGCAGAGAGTATTCTTGTTAGAAATGCTGTTAGTGTGAGTGGTGCAATATATCAAATAGTTAGTGGGTTAGTGAACTAAATTGTAAACAACTAAGAAAAGGGTAGGGAAAAAGGAAGAAAACAGCTAAACTGAAAGTGAATTACTCAAATGAAATCAAACAAAATAAAAAAATGCTCAATCAAGTTATCCACCAATTTAATCATTGTTGATGCAAAATCAATCCCCGGCAACGGCGCCATAAACTTGATGCACGAAAACTTGTCTCTCAATAATTTTCCTCGGCAAGTATACCGAATTGTCGTCAAGTAAAAACTCACAATAGAGTGAGGTCGAATCCCACAGGGATTGATTGGTCAATCAACTTTAATTAGAGGAATGTTCTAGTTGAGCTAAGCAGAATTTGATGTGAGAGTTGCAGGAAATTAAATGGCGGAAAGTAAATAGCAGAAAATGTAAATGCCGGGAATAAAGAGCTTAATATAAATGACGAAAAGTAAATTGCAGAATCTTAAATGGGGAATGGGGAATTTAGCATGAAAGTAAATTGCAGAAATTAAAGAGAATGGGTAAGATCAGAAATGGGGAGTTCATTGATCTCCTTGGCAATCTTAAGTGATTGAATTCCAATTCCTTGGTAATTCAATCTCTCAAATCTTGATCAATAGCCAATTCCTTGGTCTAATTGCTCATGAGAAGAGATGAAGTGTGGTCACTGATTATACCACATGCATTTTCAAATCAAAATGTTGGCAGGATTATATGTCACTATATCCATCCAGATCCCAATTTGGTCCAACATGAGAAAGCATTTCTAGCATGATCTCTTCATTCCTCTTCCAAGGTTCCGAAGAGATCCAAGTATGAATAGCTTCTTTTCCAAGATAACTACCCAATTGGATGAAGATTGAAAGCTTTCTAGTAAAATCAAGAGAAAAGAAAGAGGAAGGATAATGAAAACTATTATTGATCCATCAAATTACAACAGAGCTCCCTAACCCAATGAAAGGGGTTTAGTTGTTCATAAATCTAGGAATAGAAAACAAATATGGAGAATGCATTCTGAAAGTAAAACTAGAAGTTGCAGAGAAAGTAAAATTTTATAGTGAGTAGTTCTCCCCCATCCAAAAGCTTCCCTCTAGTTCAAAACTACTCCTATTTATACTACTCTTCTGATCTTTTAGTTGGCTCTTCAAGTCTTGGATATGGGCCTTTGGATCTTGAGTTAAAGCAGTTATCATCTTTAGTGGGCTCAGCTTCACTTGTAGAGAAAGTGTGCAGTAGGCATGGACTTTAGCTTGGGGCGTTAGTGGTGTTAATGTTAAGTGAAAATGTGGGGTCGAGAACGTTAGTGACAATCACCTTTTTCACTAACGTTCCTTACCCAAAATGGTCCACGTTAACTTCAACGTTAGTGGCACTAACGTGACCACTAACGTTGCCTCTTGGCCCTTCGCAAACGTTTCTGGGGTTTACCTTTTCCAATAACGTTGAGAGTACCCCTTTCTCCCTACGTTAGAGTTCACGTTAGTATAGTTAACGTGACCTTTAACGTAGGCTTACCAAATCTTCGAGAGCGTTAGTGACACCTACCTTTTTCACTAACGCTCCAAAACGCCCCTTTCCCACGTTAGTGCCTCACGTTAATTACATTAACGTGACCACTAACGTGGTGTTGATTGCCATCTCCAACGTTAGTGACAAAGGTGAGTGTCACTAACATTGGCTCATTATCCCTTTCCTCCACGTTAGCTTCCACGTTAATGTAATTAACGTGGTAACTAATGTGGCGCATGGTGGCTTAGTCCAACATTAGTGACAAAGGTGAGTATCACTAACGTTGGCGATTCCTTGCTCCTTCCACGTTAGAGTTCACGTTAACTGAGTTAACGTAGCTCTTAACGTGGCCAATTGCCCTTTTTGGAGCGTTAGTGGCACTCACTTTTACCACTAACGCTTGGAGCTTCCTTTTCCTCCACGTTAACTACCACGTTAATATAGTTAACGTGGTATTTAACGTGGGCTATGATGGCTTTGAAGATGTTATTGGCGATCACTTTTCTCATTAACGTTGCAAGCTAGCTCCCATTCCACGTTAGTGGTCACGTTAGTTAGACTAACGTGGCTTTTCCTTGCCTCCTTTGTCCTGAAATCAAGCAAATAAAGTGTATCAAAGCTCTAATCCATGTTTTGAGTCAAGCATCATCCAATTTGTCATTAAATTCATGCATAATTCTCATGAAATCATATAAAATTCACAATATTTTCTTGAATCAAGATGTAAGTGAAATTCTACCGAAAACTTGCTTATTTCCTAAGAAAATGCATGAAACTACCCTAAAACAGTAAAGAAAAGGTCAGTGAAATTGGCCGAAATGCCCTGGCATCAGAAGTATTCACATATCCACCTATTTACACTAACCAACAATATGGCACACATTTGCAACTCCCCGGTAACGGCGCCATTTTGATGAGCTATATTTTTTTGGAATAGAATTCTCCAATGGAATTATGTCGTGTGTATAGTCTAAAGCAACAAACTATAACGCATCAAACAAAGAAAGTGTGTCCACAATTCAAATCATTAACCGAGAGTATTAGTCTCGAGTCGTTCTCCGTAGGAGCTGCCCTAAGGTGTACATTATTGACTAGGAGTCTCTTGGTGTTTGAGGTTGAATACGAGAAATGTAAACAAGCTTGCATAAAAGTAATGAACAAATAACAATGAAACTAAGGGACACAAGGAATTGAAATCAAGTAAGAGTGAACAACAATCAATCAATATAAAGGTCTTGGCTAGGGTTGAGAATTGGAAGTCCTATCATTATTGTCTCCATCAATTGTGACATCGATTGGTCATTGCTCCACTTAGTTAACCTCTGACTATGAAGGAAAGTCAGCTAAAGATAATTAATTTGAATCCACAAGTCCTAGTCTAATCCTAAAGAGAGACTAGAGTTAGTGTCATTCAAATCAATTAGCAATCTCCAATTGTCAATCAACAAAAGACCTGAATAATTCAAGTGTCTCCAATTACCCAACCCCTAAGCCAAGAGTGAAGAACTACTCCATATCCATAGTTGACATTTTATCAAGCAATTGGTGAGCAATAATGGAAGATATCATAAAATTGAGAAGAGAATGTGAATTAAAGCTCTCTATTACAAACAATCAACAATAAATCAAACAACTAACAATAATGAATATGAAATTCATCAATTAATTAATGAAAATCAAAGCAATAAAGTCTAGATCCAAGATCTACAATGCTAGAACTACAAAAGTACTAAATTGAGAGCAGAAGAAGAGGATCTACAATCTAGAGCAATGAAAAATTGAATCAAATTTAGATCTCACCAAAGAATCTAAGTACAATTGGGATTGTGAAGCCAAAAACCTAGAGAGAAGTTAGAGTTTCTCTCTCTAAAAACATGTAACTACCCAAAACTAACTAACAAATGAGTAAAAGATGAGTTCTCCTTCAATCCTTGGTTCTTTTAAGCTTTTCCCGCCAGAATTTCACCCAGAATTGGGTCTGAAGCTCCCCTGAAATCGCTGGTCACGTTTTCATTAAAAAGATCACGTGCGTGCGCCACATGTACATGTGGGTCACGCGTACGCATCGATAAAGATTCCACCCAGCCACGCATATGCGTCCATGCTTGCGCGCCAATTCCTGAATTCAGCTTCCACACGTGCGCGTTGGCTGCGCGTGCGCGTCGATTCCAATACCGCAAAGCTCTATTTTCCATGCTCCTTCTACTTATGCATGCTTTTTTCCTCTCTTCTAGACCATTCTTGCCCCTATAAACTCTGAAATCACTCAATAAACGGATGACGGCATCGAATGGTAATAGAGGGAAATAAAAATATAGCACAATTAAGGCCTAAAAAGCATGTTTTCATTCATCAAGCAAACTTGGGAAGGAAACATAAAACCATGCATTTTATATGAATAAGTGTGATGGAATATTGATAAAACCATTTAAATTAAGCAGAAAATGTATCACTAAATAGCGGTACATCAGTTACATGATGAGAAAATGGTGTTTAATATGTTCAAGGCCATGAGCTACCCATAGGAGCCACTAGGAGAATGTATGAGGTTGGATGCAGTGGACATTATGGTGCAAGAAACATTTGAAGAAACACTTGAAGAAGTGACAGAAGAGGATTCCACACTAGACATTGAGGTTGCTGATATTAAAGCTGCTAAAATACCCATTCCAAGCACACCAGAGGGAAGGAAAAAGGAGAAAGAAGCACCCAAAATTGAACTGAAAGTATTGCCTCCTACTCTCAAGTATGCATACTTGGGAAGTGATGAAATTTACCCAGTAATCATCAATTCTGCTCTTAGTCAAGAACAGGAAGACAAGTTAATCAAGGTGCTGCAAAAGCACCAAGATGCCATTGGATGGACCCTTGCTGATTTGAAAGGGATAAGCTCCTCCATATGCATGCATAAGATCTTGTTGGAAGAAGATGCTAAGCCCTCCATTCAAGCCCAAAGAAGATTGAATCCAGTCATGAAAGAAGTGGTGCAAAAGGAGGTTATGAAGCTTTGGCAGGCAGGGGTGGTCTACCCACTTTCAAATAGCCCATGGGTGAGCCCTGTCCAAGTGGTCCCTAAGAAGGGAGGCATCACTGTGGTGCCCAATGAAAAGAATGAACTCATCCCTACAAGAACTGTCACAGTATGGAGGATGTGCATTGATTATTGAAAGCTTATTGAAGCTACAAGAAAAGATCACTTCCCACTCCCTTTCATGGACCAGATACTAGAAAGGCTTGCAGGACATGCACATTATTGCTTCTTGGATGGCTATTCAGGATACAATCAAATAGTGGTTGATCCAAGAGACCAGGAGAAAACATCATTCACTGGTCCATATGGAGTCTTTGCTTACAGGCGCATGCCATTTGGGCTATGCAATGCACCTGCAACTTTCCAACGTTGCATGTTATCTATCTTTTCAGACATGATTGGAAAATTCATTGAAGTCTTTATGGACGACTTTTCAGTATTTGGGGATTCTTTCCCTAATTGCCTAAGTCACCTCGCCTTGGTATTGAAAAGATGCCAAGAGACCAATCTGGTTTTGAATTGGGAGAAATGCCATTTTATGGTGACAGAAGGAATAGTTCTTGATCATAAGGTCTCTAACCAAGGCATTGAGGTAGACAAAGCTAAGGTGGAATTAATTGAGAAATTACCTCCACCTAGTAATGTCAAGGCAATTAGGAGTTTCTTAGGACATGCTGGATTTTACAGAAGGTTTATCAGAGATTTTTCAAAAATAGCCAATCTTTTGAGTAATTTACTTGTCTCTGATACACCTTTTGTATTTGAACAGAATTGCATGCTAGCTTTTGAAACTCTGAAGAAAAAGCTTTCCTCAGCACCTATCATTGCCCCACCTAACTGGGATCTACCCTTTGAATTGATGTATGATGCATCAGATGTTGCTATTGGGGCAGTGTTAGGACACAGGAAAGACAACTTAGTGCATGTTATATACTATGCCAGTAAAGTCCTAAATGAAACCCAAAGGAATTACACAACTACTGAAAAGGAACTACTAGCAATAGTGTTTGCCTTTGATAAGTTTAGATCATATCTCATTGGGTCCAAAGTGATTGTTTTTACTGATCATGCAGCATTGAAATATTTACTTGCCAAGCAAGAATCAAAACCAAGGCTGATAAGATGGATTTTGTTGCTGCAGGAGTTTAACATTGAGATTAAAGACAAGAAAGGGGTGGAAAACAAGGTAGCAGATCACTTGTCAAGGATCCCTTGTGAAGAAGAAAGCACACAAAGCCTGAATATAAAAGAATGTTTCCTTGATGAGCAACTGATGTTGGTTCATAAGGCACCATGATTTGCAGACATTACAAACTTTAAAGCCACTGGGGAGGTGCCTCCAGAATTCAACAAACACCAGAAGAGGAAGCTTATCAATGACGCATCTGGGATGAACCATATGTTTTCAAGAAATGTTCAAATGGAATACTTAGAAGATGCATCTCAGAGGAAGAAGGAAGGGAAGTCTTATGGAATTGTCATGGTTCTTGCTCTGGGGGACATTTTGGAGTAGAAAGGACTGCAACCAAAGTACTACAATGTGTATTCTTTTGGCCCACAATTTTCAAGGATGCAAAAGAAATGATACAGCATTGCAATGAATGCCAAAGAGCACGGAACCTACCCAAAAGAAATGAAATGCCACAACAATTCATCTTAGAACTTGAATTATTTGATGTGTGGGAGATTGATTTCAAGGGACCGTTCCTAACCTCATACTCGAATAAATATATCTTGGTGGCAGTGAATTATGTATCAAAAAAGGTAGAAGTCGTTGCAACTCCAACAAATGATAATAAGGTGGTGATGAATTTTGTCAGAAAGAATATCTTTAGCCGATTTGGGGTGCCTAGAGCTCTTATCAGTGATGGAGGAAGCCATTTTTACAACAGAGCATTGGAAAGTCTCCTCCTGAAGTATGGAGTAAAGCACAAAGTTGCCATACCCTACCATCCCTAAACAAGTGTGCAGACAGAGATATCCAACAGAGAGCTCAAAAGGATCTTGGAAAAGACTGTGGGAGCTTCAAAAAAAGACTAGTCAAAGAAGTTGGATGATGCTCTTTGGGCATATAGAACAGCCTTCAAAACACCAATAGGGATGTCACCATGTCAATTGGTGTATGGGAAGGCTTGTCATCTACCATTGGAGCTTGAACACAAAGCGTTCTGGGCCCTCAAGCTGCTAAACTTTGATAACAATGCTACTGGTGAAAGGAGGCTTTTGCAACTGCAAGAATTGGAAGAATTCAGATCCCAAGCCTATGAAAATGCCAAAATTTACAAGGAAAAGGCAAAGGAGAGACATGACCTCATGTTGGCACCAAGAAGCTTTGAAGAGGGACAAAGAGTGCTCCTCTACAATTCCAAACTAAAGTTATTTCCTGGGAAGCTAAAGTCAAGGTGGTCAAGACCTTTTCTTGTCACCAAGGTTTCTCCTTATAGACATATAGAAATTATAGAAGAGAAATCATAGGAAACCTTCACTGTAAATGGACAAAGGCTCAAGCACTATCTGGGTGATATGAAGGAAAGGCCCAAGATGAAATACGGACTCAACTGAGAGAGCTAACCGTCAAGCTAGTGACGTTAAAAGAGCGCTTGTTGGGAGGCAACCCAACCAAAGGTATTTTTTTTCATAGCTAGTCAATAAAAGAGTCAAGAAAACTTTTCTACATTGCAAAAAACTAAGTTTGGTGTTGCACACGAAAGAAATTCAGAGATGAATGTGCAACTCTAAGTTTGGTGTTTCACCATAGACTCCCCTAAAGAGCACATTGCATTTTTCATCATAACTGGTTAGGAGTTCCAAGCAATCAGAGAAACTATGATGACTTGCATCAACTACCCTTCTTTCTTGCATAAAGAGGACCATAAAAGAGCATAAATCTCATTTGATCAGTACAATTCATGCATTATTTGATGAATATTATGGTACACTTCTTTGAGATGAGTTGTGCTGAATTTCAGGTGAAAAAGGCATCAAAAATGGGAAGAAAGCAACAAGAAGCTGGGAGTGTGAAACTGGCGTGCCACTTGGGTGCAAATGCCACAAAAATGCATTGGCGTGGAACGCCAGGAGCTAGGCATGGCACGCCAGTACTAAATTCCAGAGAAGAAGTTCAAGCATGCATGTGGGCGTGGCACGCCAGAGACTGGGCGTGGCACGCTAGTATAAAGTTCCAGAGAGCAACAATGGAGGACACAAAAGGGGCGTGGCACACCAGGTTGGGCGTGGCACGCCTAACCCATTAGCTACTAGAGGCGTGCCACTTGAGTCAAGGGGCGTGGCACGCCACCTCACCACTCCAGGAGGAACCTTCACTATGGCATGCCACTTGGTATCGAAGGTGTGGCACACCAGCTCCAGAAAGTCACTTGGGCGTGCCACTTGAGGATCCAGGCGTGGCACGCCAAGCTTGAAGAGTCCACAAATATATGGGCGTGCCACTTGAGCAACATGGCGTGGCACGCTGGTACAACAATCCAGAGAAGGGGCTGAAGGCAATTGAAGACTGGGCGTGCCACTTGAGGTCGAAGGCGTGGCACGCCAGGCTCTCAATCTCACTTAGGCGTGCCACTTGAGCGACCAGGCGTGGCACGGCAATGGACAAAATTGGCCAAAGCAAGAGCTGGGCGTGCCACTTGATATCAAAGGCGTGGCACGCCAACCCAAGAATCTCACTATGGCATGCCACTTGAAGGCTAAGGCGTGGCATGCCAGCTACTGGAACCAAGGCAAGATCATGGGCATGGCACGCCAGCCTCTAGGCGTGGCACGCTGGTATAAATTACCAGAGAGGGTGAAGAAGGCCAAATACATGGGGCGTGCCACTTGGTATCGAAGGCGTGGCACGCCATCCACTATTCCTCACTTGGGCGTGCCAGTTGAACCCCAAGCGTGGCAGGCCAGTGTCATTCAGAGAGCAAAGAACCATTGGGGCGTGCCACTTGAGTTCGTGGCGTGGCACACCAAACAGAGGAATCACTTATTCACAAAGTGGCGTGGCATGCCAGACCCTGGGCGTGCCACGCTAGTTTATCTTTCCAGAGAAGCTTGGTCAAGCATGCAGCAAGGGCGTGGCACGCCATACCCTGGGTGTGCCACGCTAGTTCAAGTTTCCAGAGGCAAAGAGAAATGGAGAGAAGCTAGGGCGTGCCACTTGAGCTCGAAGGTGTGGCACGCCATGATTGATATGAAGACGAGTGTGCCACTTGAGGGACTGGGCGTGGCACGCCAAGCCAGAATTGAGGGAGCACGTGACACACCACTGGAGTGCCAACCACACGCCAGATGGGAAGTCACACTTATTGAGTTTCTTTTCCTTCCAAAATGTAATTTTCCTTTTTTACTTTTGTAATTCTTTTATTTTTTCTAGGAGTAGTATAAATATTCCCAAGGAGTACTGAAGAGGGGGTTAAGCAGTTAGAGAGATTAGTTTTAGATTCACTTTTACACTTCACTTTTGAGTACTTTTCTTTGAGCTATGAGTAGCTAAATTCCCTCTCATTGAGAGAGGGAGCTCTGTTGTACTTGATGGATTGATTATAGTGAAATTCTTCTTCTCTTCATCTTTTCTTTGATTTGCTAGAAGGAATTTTGTTCTTAATGCTTAGTGTTCAATTATCTTGGGAAAGAGATTGAATGCAAAATGGGTTTCATGGGAACCTTGGGAAAGGAAACATGAAACCATGCTTGAAATCCCTTCTCACATTTGAGTAGGATCTGGGTTTTGGTGTTTGGATATGTGACATATAATCGTCCCTCTACTTGGACCTATGATGGTGTGTGGTATAATCAGGGACCAAGCATATCTCTCTTCACGAGCAATTAGACCAAGGAATTGGCTATTGATCAAGATCTGAGAGATTGATTCACCAAGGGATTGGTGCTCATTCAATCATGATTGCCAAGAGGTCAATGAGTTGCATGGTTGAAGAGGATATAAGCTAGAATTGATCCAGAGAGACAACATCTCCTAATCTCAATGAATTTCACCATTTTTATCTACCACTTTCTTTATAGCTTAATTTTACATTCAGCAATTCCCCACTCCCATTTACATTCAAGTCATTTATGATTCTGCACTTTACATTCTGCCATTTCTATTTCTGCACTTTATTGCTTTCCTTTATATTCTAGCCATTTACATTTCTGTCATTTATAATTCGGCAATTCACAATCTACTTGCTCCACTTGACTAATTCATCAATCGATTAAAACTGCTTGAATTTTCCAATCTCTGTGGATACGATCCCACTCCACTGTGGGTTATTACTTGACGATAATTTTGGTGCGCTTGCCAAAAGAACTAATTCACTATTTTTGAATGGGGGTGTGAATTGGACTCATCAAACTACTTGACAAATTTTTTATTTTTAGTCATAGTTTAACTTCTTAATAAAAGCACTTGCAGTTTCACATGTATGTTCACCTTGCTGCATTTAGAAGTAAGAAAGGAATTAGGTTTGGTGTTCACACACTAACTTAAATTCTGAAAATCACAAGCATACATATAGACTTACCATTTCTTAAGTGCTTGGAGAACAAGCAACTTCCAATAGTTTTGCAGGAAGACAATTAATCCTTTGGGAAAGCTATGCACCATCATCCAGGAAGAAAGAGAATACCAAGGCCAAGAAGGGTGATGAACAACAAAGAAGATGCCAAAAGGTTGTATTGTCACTTAATTGCTTGTAATTCAAAATTGCTGATATTGGAAGTTTAAATATTCCCCTGCTGAATAGTATACTTATGTCTGAATTCTGTTTGTTTGTTTTCTTTAAATTCCAAATAAGTGTTTTACTCTAAGTGTCTGGGTGAATTTCACTTTCTTGAATGTATGCTTGTTCCCTTGTTTTAATTAAATAAAAGAAATGTTTGAACAGAAGTGAATTAGTTCCATTTGGCAAAGAATAAAATAATGATTGAATGGTGGTATGTATGTCTAATGTTGGAGCTAGCTCACTAATAATCAATAAAAGGGTAGAATGCCTCACTTTAATGTAAACATGGTTGCTGTCTATGAATCTTAGCAAATAGAAATCCTTGGAAGAATGAAAACAAAAAAAAAGAAAAAGAAAAGCCAAAAGTGGCAACAAAAATGGAAGAAACAAAGAACAAAGCTAGACACCAATAGCTTGGACCTTAAGACATGTGCCTATGATGCCTTTGTACTAGGATCTGCTTGGATGATTAGGTTCTATGGAGTGCCTTAACACTTGGTAACTTGGGTTAACTAACCTGGGATTATCAATCGAAAGTCCATTATCAAGAGCAACCTAGTTACAAGACATTTAGTAACCCAAAGAGGTGCTGGGCACCAATGTCTTAAGAAGAATTGTGAGCCAAGTGTCTATGGTGAATATGTGTTGAGTGAAAATAAGATAAGAAGCTGCTACAACACATGACACTAAGCTACAAGTGAGAAATAAGTTCAGAGAAAAAAGAAAAACAAAGAAAAGCAATTACCAAGGATGAGACATTGGTAGTATGTTAGTTGATGCTTAAAAGAGACATTCCTCACCTAAGAATCAAATAAAAGTAAGCTGCAACATTCTCTGAATAAAACCCCATGAATCAATTTCAATTACTTGCTGATATGGACATGTATTACCTTCTGTTTCACTCATTCTTCTCATAATTCAGTGCTTGCTTGGGGACAAGTAAGATTTAAGTTTGGTGTTGTGATGCCAAGGCATCTTAGGATAGTTTCACTAGCCTTTTTCTTTTGTTTTCAGTAGGTTTTATGCACTTTCTTGAGCTATAAGTAATCATTTGGGTTAAAAGTTCATGTATACCTTGAATCACTCAAGCATGATTATTTTGATGCAATTTTATGAGAATTATGCCCTAATTACTTGTGTGCTAAGAATAATGAGATTTCTCATGACTTTAGCAAGGCTTTGATGCATGTATTGGTTGATGACAGGTGAAAAAATGCATGGAAGGAGGTTGAAGAATGGCCTTGGAAAGGATGAATTGGAAGCAACGTTGGTGGCCAAAGTTGGACCACCAACATTGCCTCAAACGTTGAGAAGAATGAAACAGGGGAAGCTGCTACATAATTATCTGATATCCACGTTGGAGGGAGTGTTGGTGAGCCAACGTTACCTCCAACGCTAGTTACACAATGTGCTTTCTGGAAAATTGAAAAAATTGCGGCGACGCATATGCACGCTATACGCGCATGTGTAAGTGACGCGCACGCGTGGATAGGCCAACGTTGGAGAGAATGCTGCCACTTGAACGTTGAGGCCAACGTGCGCGATCTGAGCTCTAAAACATGATTTTGAAAAAACGTAAATGCACACGCGTATGCTACGCGTACGCGTGAGCGTAAGTTTTGGCAATCCACGGGCATGCGTAAGTGACGCGCACGCATGGATGAATCAACGTTGGAGGGAGCGTTGTTGGTCCAACGCTGAGGCCAACGTGCGCAAAAACGTTTTAAAATTTGAAGTTTGGGAATTTGCATCCAAGCACATGCGTAGGAGACGCGCACGCGTGGATGAGCATTCTGACCCCAAACACGCGCGCACATAGGCAATGCAGACGCATGAACTGGTAATTTGCGCCATCCACACGCACTAGTATGCCACGCGTACGCGTGGACGAGAAAACGTTGGCACTCCAATGTTGAGTCAAACATTGCTCAAAACGTTCAAAATTTATTTTCTCTGAAGGACGTTTGACTCAACGTTGGCCCTCAAATGTAGACACCAATGTGAGCATCAGAACTCTGCAAAATTAAGCATCTCTTCTCAACAGCATTGGAGCAACTTCAACAGATTTCAATTAAGGCCAAAAGCCCAAATTCAGAGACTGAAGATCAGTGGAAGAACGTGTATAAATATCTTAGAGTTTAAGTTAGTTAAGGGGCTTGGATACTGATGAGAGGACTTTTGACGGTTTAGAAATCACAAATGAAGTCTCGTTGCAAGTATAGTTTCTAAACCAACAATAATCCTTTCATACAAAAAAATTTGTTTGTCACAAGTAACAAACTCCTAAATTTATAAACCGAAGTATTGAACCTCGGGTCATTCTCCCTAGGAATTACAATAAAGTGTTCTTGTTATTGGTTATGAGTTGTGTTTGGGGTTTTTGAGATTTTAGACAAGAAATATAAATGGCAAGGAAAATAAACTAATAACTAGAAAGGTCTTGACAAGGTTTGGTGGTCAAGGATCTCTATCCTAATCACTAACCACAACATGATAATTGGAAAGGATCAACCTCATTAAGTCATCCTCTATCTAATAAAGGAAAGTCAAATGAGCTATGTCAATCCAAGTCCATAAGTCCTAGTTCTCCACCAAATCAATTAGTGAGATATAAGGTTAATGGCTCCCAATCATCAATCACTTGGACATTAGTAACTCAAGAGTTCCTAAGTTACCTTCCTAAGCCAAGAGCACTAAATTCTACTCTAAAATCCAACCAAGCATTTCATGAAACACTTGGAAGGCATAAAAGGAAAGCATAGTAAAATTGCATGGAAAGTAAATCTACACTACTTAATTGCAAGGAATTAAACAATAACAAATCAAATGAACAATAAAGGAACATGAATCATAAATTGCATTAAAGGGAAATGGAAGAACAACAAAAAAAATGCATCAACATAAAAGTAGAGAAATACATGAATTAAATGCTAAACTAGAGAGAGAAAAGGTAGAAGAAGAAGAATTGCAAAAGGAAAAGTAAATCAAAGCATGAAATTAACTTAGATCTAAGAATTCCTAATCTAGATCTAACCTACTCCTAATTCTAGAGAGAAGTGAGAGCTTCTCTCTCTACAACTAAGCTAAACTAAACTAATGTGTGAAAGTATGTAAAGTATGTCAATTCCCCTTCAATCCTCAGCTTAAATAGCATCAGAAATGAGTTGGATTGGGCCCAAAAGGCTTTAGAATTCACTGGCCACGTATTGCTTTAAGTGGATCATATGGCAGCAACGATGCATGCGCGTTCAGTGCGCTTACGCATCACCATACGTGTAGAAACAATGGCAAATCTTATATCATTTCAAAGCCCCGGATGTTAGCTTTCTAACGCAACTAGAACCGCATCATTTGGGCTTCTGTAGCTCAAGTTATGATCATTTAAGTGCAAAGAGGTCGGCTTGACAGCTTTTGCGATTCCTTCATTTCTTCATGAGTTCTTCATTTTTACATGCTTTTTCTTCATTCCCTTGATCCAATCTTTGCCTCCTAAATCTGAAATCACTTATCACACATATCAAGGCATCTAATGGAATCAAGGTGAATTAAGATTAAACAATTAAGGACCTAAAAAGTATGTTTTCACTCTTAAGCACAGTTAAAGGAGAATTTACAAAACCATGCTATTTCATTGGATAAATGGAAGAAAGGTTGACAAAACCCTCTAAATTCAACACAAGATAAACCCTACAAATGGGGTTTATCAGATACACTGTACTGAAACTCGGCCCAATTTTCCTTTTTCTGCAACTTTTCAATTCTGCAATGTATCTTTCAATTCCGTTTTCCATTTTCCATTTTCCATTTTGAGAGCTATGAACAACTAAATTCCTTTCATTGGGTTAGGGAGCTCTATTGTAATTCAATGGATCAAAAATAGTTTTCATCTTCTTCTTCTCTCTTTTCTCTTGATTTTTGTTAGAAAGCTTTCGATCTTAATTCAATTGGATAGTTGTCTTGATAGAGAAGCTATCCATAATTGGAATTCCTCTGATCCTTGAGAAAGGGATGAGAAATTCATGCTAGAATTATTTTCTCATATTGGATTAGATTGGGGGTTGGATGGATATTGTGACATTTAATCCTACTAATACTTTGATCTATGAATTTGTGTGGTATAATCAATGACCGAACTTTAACTCATTCCATGAGCAATTAAATCAATACATTGGGCAATTGTTCGTGCTTAGAGAGATTGGTGAGCCAAGACATTGGGATCCAATCATCTAAGATTTCCAAGCAAAGTCAATGAATGCAATGATTAAGGAAGCGATGAAAATGAATTGATTCAAAGAGTTCAATATCTCCTGAAACCCAATGAATTCCCAATTCTGATCTTACCCATTCTCTTTACATTCTGCTCTTTTATTTCATGCTCAATCCCCATTCCCATTTAATTTGTTACAGTTTAAGCTTCTGCACTTTAATTACTTGCAATTTAAGATTCTGCTCTTTATATTCTGTAATTTAATTTCTGTTTATTTACATTTCTTGCAATTTAAGTTTCCTGCCAATTTACATTCTGCGATCCCAATTTCAAATCTGATTCAGTTCAACTAGAACAATTCTCCAATTAACATTGATCAACCAACCAATCCCTGTGGAATTCGACCTTACTCTATAGTGATTTTTTACTTGACGACAATCTGGTGCACTTGCCGATAGAAAATTGTTAAGAGACAGTTTTTAGGACATCACCTTCGTATCCCTAGCCTGATAAGAGACTCCCACTGCAGATATGAAGTCTGTAACGAATGTGGGAAAAGGTAGGTTGCCCGCAATCTGCACTCGTCCCATAGCCTGTCGGAAAATGCACCAGACGAGAACAGCCATATCAGCCGTCAAAGTGGACTCATGAGTGCTTGGAAAGATGTAGTGAGACATGATCTGTGCCCACACGCGAGCCTTCAAGGTGAGTGATTAGGCAAAGATGCTCTTGGGTCGAGTCTGGTGTTGCCCATATATCCAATTGTTGTCAAGTTGGGTGATTACTCTAAGGACGCTTGATGGGCGAAGAATCGTTGTCGGTCTAGATTTTTTTCCTAAAGAAAGGAATTAGTTCGGTGTAAGCATAGCTCCAAACTAACAAACAACTCTTACATTAAATTAAAATTTTGGTTGTCACAAAGAACAAACCCCAAATAAGAATTAATCGAAGTATTTAGACCCCGGGTTGTCTCACGAGGATGGCAGTGAAGTGATCAATTATTGGCTATGAGAATGCAAGGGGGTTTGATTAATAAGAGGGCAAGAAATTAATTGAGCAAGAATTTAAATGACAAAACACGTAAATCAAGCAAGTAATTAAAGAAGGAAAGATAAAGAACTCTTGGCTAAGACTTAGGTAATTGAGATCATTATCCTTGTCAACAATTCAAACATTGATAATTATGCAGAACCGAGCTCATTAGGTCTACTCACTAAAGCCTTAATTACGTAATGTCTACTCCTAGGCTTGGAGTACGTCAAATGGCTTGATCAACATCAATCCATAAGTCCCAACCTAGCTACTAATCAACTTAGTAGTAGGCTAGAGTCAATGGTTATCAAATTGATCCCAAAGGGTTCTAGAATTACCAATTCAATGAAGCCGGAGGACTCAAGATCACTCAATCCCCTTAGCCTAGGCCAAGGGTCAAGAGAACTACTCAAAAACTAAAGAAAATATTTCATCAAACATCTAGAATGCAATAAAGTAAACATCACAAATTGCTAAAATTAAGGAGACCCATAACTTTCATAAGCAAGAACTCAACAATATCAATGAAGGTAAACATAAAAGAGATATGGAAACATAAATTTGCATTAAAAGGAAATTAGATCTAACAATGTTCATCAACATAAAAGATAGCAAAATGGGAATTCAACATTACAACTAAGAAAGACAAGATGTAGAAGCGAGAAATTGTAAAAGAAACAAGATGAAATTAAGTAATTAATTCAAGATCCAAGACAATTTAACCTAATCTTAACCTAATTCTAGAGAGAAGAGGGAGCTTCTCTCTCTAGAAAACTAACTAAAGGCTCATGTTGACTAACTGATTGCTCCCCCTTGCTTGGACTTCAATTTTGCATGAAATACACTCAGAAACAAGTTGGAATTGGGCCTGGGCAGCTCAGAAATCGCCCCCAGCGTTTTGCCTTTAAGTGGGTCACGTGAGAGTACCGGCGCGTACGCGCCAATTGCGAGTGCGCGTCGATTGGCTTTTTGTTCACCCGCGCGAACGCGTCTTGTACGCGTGCGCATCTCAATGCAAAACCTGTACGCGTGCCCGCCCATTGATGCATTCCCAATTCTTCTTTCATTATGCATTCTCACACTTTGTATGCTTTTCTCCTCATTTCTTCCATCAAATATTTGCCTTATGAACCTGAAATCACTCAACAAACACATCAAGGCATCGAATGGAATTAAAGTGAATCAAAATCACCAATTTAAGGGCCTAAAAAGCATGTTTTTACATTTAAGCACAATTCAAGGGAGAATTACAAAACCATGATATTTCATCAAATAAATGTGGGAAAAGGTGGTAAAATTTCCTAAAATAAGCACAAGATAAACCATGAAATCGGGGTTTATCAAATCTCCCCACACTTAAACTAAGTATGTCCTTATGCTAAAATCAAGAAAGAAGCAAAGAGGTATCAACATTTATTCAATGCAACTAACTAAATGCAATCTATCTATATGAATGCATTGGCTCAATCAAAATAAATTAATCTCCAAGAATATACATATGCAAGCTCAAGGGCTAAGGCAATAGCAATCAAGCAAACCACAATTGGATTGAATCATTAGAAGATTTTACAAACTTGCAAGAAAAGATGATCATGGGTGGAAACATGTAATTGAGCGATCGAACCCTCGCCGGATGTGTATCCGCTCTAGGCACTCAAGTGTATGGTGTTGATTCACTCAATTCTACCCTAATCATGCTTTCCAAGATTTGTTTTTCATCTAACAATCAACGATTACTTTATGCATGCATACAAGTATCATGAAGACTTTCCCATAGGTTGTAATGGCGCTAGGGTCAAGGTAGGATGCATATGGTCAAGTGAGTTTGAAATTTGAATCTTTGATTAACTTAAATTTCCCACCTAACTTATAACTACCTATACAATTCTAAACAATCCTAACTACCCATTCTTCACTTTTCATACACTCATGCATTCTCTTTTTGATCACCACACATATGCATTGACTCTTATTGAACTTTGACTTTTGGGGCATTTTGTCCCCTTTTTATTGCTTTTCTTTTTTTCTATATATATATATATATATTCAAACTAAAATATATACAAGGATGTCAATGCATATGGTTTACACATGATTAATGCATGAGTATGCACCTAATTTCCAAAATTTTTTCAACAAAAACACACACACTTTTATTTCTACCCAATGTACCCAACTTTCCCAAAATCAAATGATGAACACTCTCACTAGCCTAAGCTAGTCAAAGATCTAAACAAGGAACATTTATTATTTTTCACTTAGGCTTGTAATGTGCTACAATTAAGAACAAATGGGTTAAGCATAGGCTCAAAATTGGCTAACAATGGAAGATAAAAAGTTGGCTATTTGGGTAAGTGAGCTATTTGAACAATAGCCTCAATCATGAAAATGCATGTATGCACAAAATAATGGACATAAAGAATCAAACAAATCAAAGATTACAATCATAGGAAGAGAATAATGCACACAAGAATGAAAATAAGTGGTTATATGATGTAGCCACACAATTAGGCTCAAATCTCACATGCTTGTGTTCTTAGCTCAAGACATGATCCACAAAGTATATAATTCAAGCAAGTTCTAAAAAAAATTTTCAACTAATTGGAGTGGTGCTCTAGAAATAGAATTCTTGGAAATTTTCATCATATTGACTAACCTTGTTCTAATGCAATATTGTGATTTAGAAAATTTTAAAAATTTTCCCTCGTTTACCCCCTTTTCAATCAAAATACAATTCTTATATAAAAATGGTTAACTAGGTTTTAACAATCCAAAATATTTTTCTAATCACAATCAAAAGCCAAAATGCAATATATACATATGATAAAAGTGTGCAACAACCAAAATAAGGGTATCCACAATAGCAAATATGTACAATAATCCCAAAATGATCTCAAGGATAAAGTTTAAAAATAAACTAAAGTAGCAAAAACTAGAGATAAATGTCTAAAAGTTCACCACACAAATGCAATCCACCGGTCACGAACGGTGACCTCCCCACACTTTAGGATGAAGCATCGTCCTCAATGCTACTGCTGAAGCTCGGGATGGGGTCAACAGTCGCGCTGGGCTGTGGCTCAGGCTCAGGCTGTGGGTGTGGCTGTGGTACTGGCTGTGAGTCTTCTGGGGGCTGCTGAACTGCTGTGGTGGTCTGTGTCTCTGGTGGTGCCTCCTGCAGAGTCGGCTCCTCAACGTGCTCCTCCTCCTGATCCTGCTCATCGGAGGCGGGGAGTCTGGGAGCGGAGGTAGCTCAATACCCTATGATACGAACACCTGGTCTATGCGATCGAAACGTCGCATGATGCGACACTTGCTGCGCTCCATAAAGAAAAATAAGCACTGTACCAACAGGTATGTCGGCTCAGGTGCAGGTGGTGGTGGCAAGGATGCTGCGCCTGAAGTAGAGGAGGGTCCTGCTACTGCTGCTGATGATGAAGGTGGAGCTGCCTCTACCACTACTCTGGCTCGAGAGCGGCATCTGGGCGGAGGCTTCTCGTGCACCAACCCACCCCATGGAATAGTAACGTCCTTGTTGTCATCATCTGGGGGTGTTGGTGTCACATCATCGTCCTTCTACGGAACATCAGCCAGCTCAATCATGCTGGTGACCAGTGTAGGGAATGGCAAGAGGCCATGGATATGCGTGCCACATACTCTGCCTGATCAGCCGGGGGAAGTCTACCTCCTTCCCCTCCATCACACAACCAATCAAAACTAGCATATCCATCGGAATCTCTGAGAAGTGAGTGGTGGACAGGACATAATGGGCGAATATATGCTGCCAAGTCTTAGCCTCTCTCGACAGATAAGTGAAACGCATTCCTTTGGGCTTCTTGTTCCCAGAATCCATCACCCAAGGGGCGTCAGGTGTGGCAATCACACGCTTAAGCGCCTCATAATCAAAAGTCATGCAGTGGATAGCTACCTCTGCCTGCTGATAGGTGTATGTGTCATCAGTGCGAGGTCGGCAAAGCAATGCCTCCCCAATAGCAGCCTTAGTGATCAAAATCTCTCTACCCCGCACTTGGACTGAATCAAGAGTGGCACGAAAAAAGTTGCAGTAGAACTCCCTCAACCATGAAGTGTTTATCCTCCCCAAATCTCTATCAACAAAGTCCAAGCCCAACTCCAGAATATGACTGTTGATGGCGCGTCTCACACCATTGGGAAGGACCAGCTTCTTCTCAATGTTCAGGTTCATCTTCCAGAATTTAGGGAAGCGAAGCTCACAGTAGAGGTTGGGGAATTTGATTGGGTCAGTGGATGGGAGCAGCTGATTCTCTTTGTCCACTTCATTCAGCGGATTCTTAGCATAGTTTGCATAAGGAGAAGCGGTAGAGGCTTTAGAGCGCTCCCTCTTCTTACCAGTAGTGGCTATAGCTTTTTCTTTGTCTGATATCCTGAAAAATAGATATGATATGATGTAAGCAATTAGCCAGGTATATGTATAGCACTTAAAGTAAGGCATACTCATGAAGTGAGTGAAGAGAAGAGAATTCTTGGAATGCAAGTAACAAAATTCAAAATTCAAATCAAGTTACAAACCAAGAATTCAAACCATAATTGCAAAATACTTGTTCATTGAGCCTAAGAAATGCCATATTCAAAAGAATGATTAAAAGAGTTATGTTCAAAACAAAAGGAAAAAATTAGTTGGTTAATCAAATTAGAATTATAAATTAGTTCAAAAATTAGTGATATGACAGTTATTGGCTCAATTAAAAGAAGTGTACAAAATGGAAGTGTAAGTATACTCACAATCATGAAATGCTTATAGTCATTGATGATGAAATATGATATTGCCCAAAAAGCAGCCAATATGAAAAGAAGTCATCAATCAATGTAAGGATTACTAGGGTTGTATGAATTTGTGTTGGTAAAATCAAAATATTGAAAAACAAGTTCATCAAGAAACATTCAACACCAAAATCAATGAGGCATAAAAGTCACAAGTTCAAACAAGAATGGAAAACCTCATGATCTATGTGAGTTTATACAAAAGAGGTACAAAATCTCCAAGGAATTTCAAGTGATGGCCAATCTGAAAATTTATTCAAACTATTCAATGCATATAAGCAAATCAGCATGAATAACAAGCACAGAATACGATATGCATGACCAAGACTTGTAAGGAAGCTCAAGAGAAAATTTCCAAATCCATTTATCAAACAAGATTCTATTGACACAGAATTTCGTCGAATAGAAGCTTGTTGCATCAATTAAACAATGTTATTTCATGAAACATGGTTAGGAAAAATCCGGCAACATTTCAGCAGTAAATTGGCTATTTCCCAAATTCAAATAATCAATCCAGATTCCATATAAATTCATTAACTAGTAGAAACACAAAAAATCATGTCTGAATGCATATGAATCCAAAGAAACAAGCCAATCCTTCAGCAACTAAACATCAAGAAGCAATTTAGGCCTAACCAGCTAGCAACAAACAACAGTTTTTCCTTAAACAATGTACAGAAATACTGGCTTACAACACAGCATCAGAACAAAATAAAACAGGAATTCAGCAAAAATCCTTACTGTACAAGCAAGCAACATGAATTCAAACAATTAAGCATGATTGAATCCAACAATGAAGTGCAAATTTAATCAGGAATTCAGCCAACAGCACTCAGTAAAAGCAAATAACCAGGCAGTAGCATTCTTGTCTTTTATTGGACAAATAACAGAAAAATAATGGCCTGAAAACATAAAACCAAAA
The DNA here is from genome assembly GCF_059453495.1 of Arachis ipaensis. Classification (NCBI taxonomy): domain Eukaryota; kingdom Viridiplantae; phylum Streptophyta; class Magnoliopsida; order Fabales; family Fabaceae; genus Arachis; species Arachis ipaensis. Next base: position 57,347,037 of record NC_142440.1, read on the forward strand.
CAGCACAAGGAACAACAGTAATTGCTTCAGTTAGCATTCCTTTCATTGAATTCAGTAATCAATCACAAGCAGGCAGCATGAGTTTAAACAATTAGGCGACACTGAATTAAACAATGAAGTTCAAATTGAAACAGGAACTTAGCAGCAATAAGATCTTAAATTCAGAATTTGGTCAAGACTATCACTGCTTAAGCAATCCAGCACTGGTGCCTTCCAATTAATAGCCATCCACAAGGATAAAGCAGCAATAAGACTATGTAGCAGCATCAACAGATCAAATGAGCACAAGGCAAATCAATGAAACAGAATATTTCCAAACAGCAGCATTATTCAAAACAAACCTAAATCCACTATTCAGCCCAGATTCTCTAACAACCTAATCAACTAACATGCATATATCTCTATCTAACCTAACATACAAAATTTAAACAATAATCTAATCTAACACTAGCTAACAAAATTAATTAAGCAGTAATGGAATAGAGAACAAAATAGGGGAAGGGTATGAACCTGGAATGCAGAGGCAGAGAGTGAGAGAATTCAGAAAAAGGAAGGGAAAAAGTAGTAGGGTGGTGATGCTTCCCAGGAATGGTGGCGGCGCGGCGGAGCTTGCAGCGGTGGGCAGTGGTGATCAGTGAGACAGAGAGAAGAGGATGGAGTGAAAAAGAGGCGGCGAGGCAGTGAGAGTGAGAAAGAGAGGAAGGAAGAGAGATGAGGGTGCTGGCGGCAGCGATGTTGTCGCCGGAGGCGGTTGCAGCGCTGGTTATGGAGGGAGAGAAGAGGAAATGGAATGTTGGAGCAGAAAAGCGGGTTGGGGCGCGACTGCGATAGGACTTTCACGTCCCTGGTTAAATGAGATTTTTGAATCCACGCGTGCGCGCAATGTGCACGTCCGCGTGGGTGGAAAAATAAGGAAGTGGCATGGGGGCGTCACATGCGCCTGTGCGTGGATGAGAGAATTGGGAATGGGCGCGCGGACGCGTACGGTGTGCGTCCACGAGGGTGAGCTAGGCTAGAGGCACAAAACTGGCCTAGAGTTGGCATAACTCTCAGGTCCTTGGCCTGGGTGATGAAAAACCGCATCGACGCGCGCGCACTGTGCGCTTGCACGTGGATGAGTTGAATGATGATAGAGCGCGGAGGTGCCAGTTGTGCTGACGCGTGGGTAGGGCAACGCAAAAAGGACGGGGACGCGTACAGTGTGCGTCCGCGCGGGTTAAGGCACAGAGTTGGCCCAAAAGTAGCACAACTCTCTGGTCCTTGGCCCAGAAAGCTAAAATGCACAGTCGGCACGCGCGCGCACTGTGCGCTTGCGCATGTCTTCTCTCTTTTCTCTCTTTTTTTTTTTATTTTCAAAAGTACTAAGGAGAGCTCAAAATCCTCCTAGTCTCCTCTAGGACTCTAAAGCCAGTTAAAATGTAAAATCAAACATATTTTTTTAATTTTTGGGGATTTTTGAAACAAATTGAGAAAACTTGCAATCCAAGCAAAAACTCAAATTCAAAGAATCATCCTTAATTAAGGTATAGAATCAATAAACACCTTAGCAAGCAAAGCAAAATATACTAAGAAGTAAAGAAACTATATACAATGGAACTCCATTCATTCATTCATTATATCTACAAGATAATAGAAAGAGTTTACCATGGTAGGGTGTCTCCCACCAAGCACTTTTGGTTTAAGTCCTTAAGTTGGACATTTGGAAGGTTCCTTGTCAAGGTGGTTTATGCTTGTATCCATCCTTGAACCTCCAAGAGTGCTTGTCCTTCAATTGGTTGTCAGAAGTTCCAACCATTTTCACCAAGTTTTGGTGAGGTTCTCTCCAAGATATGAGCTCCCAGGATCCCATATCTTATCTTCGCACCCATCTTCTAGTTGATCGCCTTGATTCTGTCCGGGTGACTGATGCCAAGGCATCTTAGGCTAGTTTCACTAGCCTTTTTTCTTTTATTTTTAGTTGTTTTATGCATTTTCTTGAGCCTTAAGTAATCATTTTGGGCCAAATAGTCATGCTTGTCTTAAATCATTCAACATGAAGATTTTGATGCAAATTCCATGAGTTTTTAGTTATATTCCTTGAAAGCTATGAATGGAAGAATTCTCATGAATTTTTGCAAGACTTTGATGCAATTGTTTGGATGATTTCAGGGAAGAAGAGGCTAGGCAAGGAAGCAACAAAATCAATAAAGGAAGCTTGAATATCACATGTGGAGTTTAAGTTCCAGTTTAAGCTTAAACTGGAACTTAAACTACCAAGCCATATAATGCTGGAATTGAAGTTTAACCTCCAGTTTAACCTTAAACTCGAGGTTAAACGCCAGAATGAAAGTCTCACCAAAGAAGCATTCCACGTTTAACCTCCAGTTTAACCTTAAACTGGAGGTTAAACGCCAGAATGAGAATGCCAATCAGGAAGCATTTCCACGTTTAACCTCCAGTTTAACCTTAAACTGGAGGTTAAACGCCAGAAATGGGAAGTGCACCAGGGAGCCATTTCCACGTTTAAGCTCCAGTTTGACCTTAAACTGGAGCTTAAACGTGTTCGACTAAGTTTTCTCCTCCAGGGTTGCCTTCTCCATTTCCACGTTTAAGCTCCAGTTTAACCTTAAACTGGAGCTTAAACGTGTTCGACCTCCAGGGCTACCTTTTCCATTTCCACGTTTAAGCTTCAGTTTAACCTTAAACTGAAGCTTAAACGTGTTATATGGAACAGCTTGACCATGCCTTCTTCAAACATAAATAACTTGAGCTACAAAACTCCAAATGAGGTGATTCAAAATGCATTGGAAAGAAGACATCTAGAGCTTTCCAAGCATATATGGCATGCATGGTGGATACTAAAAATTGAGTGAGAAAACAGCCCCGTAATGTGCATAGAAGAGCATAGTACCAACATGCAATCAGGCCAGCTGACCTCTTCACCTTCCATGGAGTATACCTCGAATTGTAGAGATCCAATTGAGGTGCTTCCAGTTGCGTTAGAAAGCTGACATCCATAGCTTTCCAACGAGGTATAATAGTCTATATTTGGCATCAAATTGGCAAGGTTGACAAGAGAACAAAGTGACAACTCAAGAAAGGGGGTGCAACATTTGAGTGTAGTTTAATGGATCATTATCCTTTTTGGATCAATTATGTCACTCAGCCCTTCAAGCAAGCAAGGCCCATCAACAACACCAAATCAAGGCCACAAGAATCATCTAGAATAGTTTATTTTCATTTGATTGTAATTTGTTTTGAATTTCATTTTCATTTTGTAATTTAGGGAGCCTATTTAAAGGCCTTAGTTTCTGCATTTGGAAAAGGGGGATTGAAGGGGAATCCAGCCCCTGATGGGGACTTTTGACCTTCACTTTTAGCTAGTTTTCATATCTTTGTAATTGAATTCAGAGCTATGACTCACTAAACCCCCTTTCATTGGGTTAGGGAGCTCTATTGAAATTCAATGAATCAATAATAGTTTATCTTCTTCTTCAATCTTTTCTCTTGAATTTTGTTAGAAAGCTTCTCGATCTAATTCCATTGGGTAGTTGTCTTGGGAAAGAAACTACCCATAATTGGAATCCTTCGGAACCTTGGGAAAGGAATGGAGGATTCATGCTAGAGAAGCTTTCTCACAGTGAATTGGATTGGGGTTTGGATGGATATTGTGACATGTAATCCTACCAAATTGTGGTTCATGAAACTGTGTGGTATAATCAGTGATCGAGCATCATCTCTTCTTATGAACATTTAAACCAAGGGATTGGGAATTTGTTCATTTTTAGAGAGAATTGGTGAGCCAAGGGATTGGGATCCAATCATATAAGATTGCCAAGCAAAATTCAATGAACGCATTGCTTGAGGAAGAGATAAACATGTTTTGATTCGGAGATCTCAATATCTCCTATAACCCAATGAATCCCCCATTTCTGATTTCCATCTTCTCTTTACATTCTGCAACTCAATTCATGCAATCACCCCCATTCCCTTTTAATTTCAGCAATTTAGTTTCTGCTCTTTAATTCATGCAATTTAAGATTCCGCCATTTCAATTTCTTGTCATTTACTTTTCCCGCCAATTTTACATTCCGCAATTCTCATCTCAATCTTGATTCCGCTCAACTAGAACACACTTCTAATCCGAATTGCTCACTCAACCAATCCTTGTGGGATTCGACCTCACTCTATTGTGAGTTTTTACTTGACGATAACCGGTGCACTTGCCGGAAGGAATTTTGCCGATCGTGCAATTTCCTAAATCGTAGCATAACTAGTTTATGTGCATCAAGTTTATGGCGCCGTTGCCGGGGATTGGTTTTCGATTGACAATTCTCCAATTGGAAGTTAACTAGATTGAGCAATTTTTCTTTTCTTTTGTTAATAGTTTTTGTTTCAGTTTATTACTGCTAATTTCTGCAAATTTTAATTTGTTTTCTTTGCTTATTCACTTGTTAGCATACTAACCACTAGCTGTTTGTGATATTGCCTCACTATGGAATTTCCACTATCTTTGGATGAGTATTGTTTGAGACTGAGCACATTGCAAAAAAGAAAGGAGTATCCATCATCTTTTGGTCAATCAAAATTCATGAGAAACTCTCCACCACCACAGAATGATTCATGTTATTATGCTCATGGTGGGTGGGAGTATCAGGAACAGGAAACGGGGTACTTCCCAGAGCCACAAAATGGTCCATGTTTTGGTGAATTTGATCACTACTCAAGTTGTGGCTGGGAAGATCAAAACCAAAGAGATTTCACTTATTCACACCCCATTCATCAAGAGCCATCACCTCTGAATTATCCAACCTCACCTCCTAGTTTTACATATCCAAATTCTTCATCACTTGAGCATTTCTCAGCACAAAATTCCTTCTCAAATTCATACAATTCATTTCACTATCCACAAGACTCATTCCACTACACACAAGAGTCATACCACTACCAACACTCCAACCAAAGACTCTATCAGCCCACACAAAACACATACTCCCAGCCACCATATCACAGCCAAGATAATCAACCTCATCAACCCAATCCGAACCAACAATTTCAAGATCAATTAAACAGGATAGAAGGAATGATTGCAACTATGGGCAGAGATGTGGCCGATTTGAAAAGCTTTAAGGAAGAAGTGATATCCAACTTACAAAATCATGGTGCTGCCATTCAAAAGCTAGAAGCACAAATTGGATATCTATCAAAGCAAATCCCTACCCACAATTCTTCTAGTGATACCATGGCAAACCCAAGGGAGGAATCAGAAGAACAAGAAAGGGAGAAAGTCAATCAAGGGAGATCACACTCTAATGACACAGAGAGTTGCAAAGAGGAAGGGTTCATTGAACCACAAATTCAGGAAGCTTTTGATGAACAGGATACTCCAACTGTCCAACAACAACCAAGTTCTGAGATCAAGGATGTGAAGGCAGTAGAAACAAGCACCAAAATGAGGATTGTGACCGAGAAACAAAGGATCATATCCATGAAGAAGAGAAGGTCGAAGAACAATCCAACTCCTGAGCCAACAAGCAAGTTCACTCAAGCCAATCACAAGGGAAAGCTTGCTGGAAAGAAGCATTCACAACAAGGGGCACTAACTAGCTCCTTTATCCACTTGAAGTCATTCCTCTTAACAAACTGGAAGAAGAGGAAGAAAGTCAGGAACAGCATGTCAAGCTAATGACGTTAAAGAAGCGCTTGTTGGGAGGCAACCCAACCAAAGGTAGTTTTTCTTTTCTAGTTATTTCAATAAAAGAGTTAAGTAGATTTATCTGTATTGCAAGGAGCTAAGTTTGGTGTTGCACACCAAAACAATTCAAGGGTGAATGTGAGATTCTAAGTTTGGTGTTCCACCAAAAAACTTCATTAAAAGCACATTTCTACCTCAGCATGACTAGTCACTAGCTCCAACCAATCAGGGAAACTACTTAAACAATAGTTTAATTTCTAGTTCATAGTTTCTTTTTCTAGTTCATAGTTATTTTCTTAATAAAAGCACATGAGGTTTTCTGCATATGATCCCAATTGCTGCATATGGCAAGGAACTAAGTTTCGTGTTCACACACCAATCTAAGTTCAGAGGCCTACAAACATCCATGCATGCTAACCAATTCTCAAAGTGCTTGGGGAACAAGCAACTTCTAATAGCTTTGCAGGAAGACAATCAATCTCATGGAAGGAATATACATCATCATCAAAGAGAACACCAAGGCTAGGAAGGATGATGAACAACAAAGAAGATGCTAAAAGGTTGTATTGTCACTTAATTACTTGTACTTTGAATTGCTGATATTTGAAGTTTGCATGCACCCCTGCTTTAAGTTTGAGTCATTGCAGTTTTTGTTTGTCTGTTTGTTTAATTTCCAAATAAGTGATAGTCTAAGTGTCTGGATAAACTTCACTTGCTTAAATGTATGCTTGCCATGCTTGTTCTGTTTCCATAAAATAAAAGAGATGTTTGAACAAAAGTAACTCAATTCCATTTAGTAAGAAATCAAATAAGATTAAGTGGTGGTATGCATGTTTGATTGAATAGTCAGCTCACTAAGAAATAAAGTTAGAATTGTCACTTTTAGTGGAAATTAGGATGCTGTCTATGGATCTTGATGAATAAATATCATTGGCCATGAAAAAGAAAGAAAAAGAAGAAGAAAAAGCCACTGAAAAAGGGCAACCAAAAAGCAAAAAAATTGAGAAAATAAGCTAGGCACCAATGGTTTGAACTTCTGAGACAAATGCCTGTGGTGTTTATGTATTAAGGATATGCTTGGATGAATAGGTTCTGAGGAGTGTTTCAACACTTGGTAACTTGGGTTAACTAACCCGGGATTATCAACCAAAAGTCCATTATCAAGAGCAACCTAAATACAAAACATTTAGTACACAAAGAGGTGCTGGGTACCAATGTCTCAAGAAGAAATGTGAACTAAAATGCCTGTAGTGGATATGTGTAGTGCACTGATAAGAAAAAGAAAATGCCAAAGGCTTGTGCAACACATGACACTGAGCAACAAGGAGCAAATAAGCTCAAAGAAAAAGAAAACACAAAGAAAAGAAACTTGCCAAGGATATGTGAATAACAAGAGGCCATAGCAGTGTTTTAGTGGAAACATAAAAAGTGACACTCTTACCTAAGAAACAATAAAGTGATGCTGCAACAACTTTCTACATGAACACGCCATTAATCAATGTCAATTACTTACTGATATGGCTAATGAATTTACTTTCTGTTTCATTTTTTCTTCTCAATAATTCAGAACTTGCTTGGGGACAAGCAAGGATTAAGTTTGGTGTTGTGATGCCAAGGCATCTTAGGCTAGTTTCACTAGCCTTTTTTCTTTTATTTTTAGTTGTTTTATGCATTTTCTTGAGCCTTAAGTAATCATTTTGGGCCAAATAGTCATGCTTGTCTTAAATCATTCAACATGAAGATTTTGATGCAAATTCCATGAGTTTTTAGTTATATTCCTTGAAAGCTATGAATGGAAGAATTCTCATGAATTTTTGCAAGACTTTGATGCAATTGTTTGGATGATTTCAGGGAAGAAGAGGCTAGGCAAGGAAGCAACAAAATCAATAAAGGAAGCTTGAATATCACATGTGGAGTTTAAGTTCCAGTTTAAGCTTAAACTGGAACTTAAACTACCAAGCCATATAATGCTGGAATTGAAGTTTAACCTCCAGTTTAACCTTAAACTGGAGGTTAAACGCCAGAATGAAAGTCTCACCAAAGAAGCATTCCACGTTTAACCTCCAGTTTAACCTTAAACTGGAGGTTAAACGCCAGAATGAGAATGCCAATCAGGAAGCATTTCCACGTTTAACCTCCAGTTTAACCTTAAACTGGAGGTTAAACGCCAGAAATGGGAAGTGCACCAGGGAGCCATTTCCACGTTTAAGCTCCAGTTTGACCTTAAACTGGAGCTTAAACGTGTTCGACCAAGTTTTCTCCTCCAGGGTTGCCTTCTCCATTTCCACGTTTAAGCTCCAGTTTAACCTTAAACTGGAGCTTAAACGTGTTCGACCTCCAGGGCTACCTTTTCCATTTCCACGTTTAAGCTTCAGTTTAACCTTAAACTGAAGCTTAAACGTGTTATATGGAACAGCTTGACCATGCCTTCTTCAAACATAAATAACTTGAGCTACAAAACTCCAAATGAGGTGATTCAAAATGCATTGGAAAGAAGACCTCTAGAGCTTTCCAAGCATATATGGCATGCATGGTGGATACTAAAAATTGAGGGAGAAAACAGCCCCGTAATGTGCATAGAAGAGCATAGTACCAACATGCAATCAGGCCAGCTGACCTCTTCACCTTCCATGGAGTATAACTCGAGTTGTAGAGATCCAATTGAGGTGCTTCCAGTTGAGTTAGAAAGCTGACATCCATAGCTTTCCAACGAGGTATAATAGTCTATATTTGGCATCATATTGGCAAGGTTGACAAGAGAACAAAGTGACGACTCAAGAAAGGGGGTGCAACATTTGAGTGTAGTTTAATGGATCATTATCCTTTTTGGATCAATTATGTCACTCAGCCCTTCAAGCAAGCAAGGCCCATCAACAACACCAAATCAAGGCCACAAGAATCATCTAGAATAGTTTATTTTCATTTGATTGTAATTTGCTTTGAATTTCATTTTCATTTTGTAATTTAGGGAGCCTATTTAAAGGCCTTAGTTTCTGCATTTGGAAAAGGGGGATTGAAGGGGAATCCAGCCCCTGATGGGGACTTTTGACCTTCACTTTTAGCTAGTTTTCATATCTTTGTAATTGAATTCAGAGCTATGACTCACTAAACCCCCTTTCATTGGGTTAGGGAGCTCTATTGAAATTCAATGAATCAATAATAGTTTATCTTCTTCTTCAATCTTTTCTCTTGAATTTTGTTAGAAAGCTTCTCGATCTAATTCCATTGGGTAGTTGTCTTGGGAAAGAAACTACCCATAATTGGAATCCTTCGGAACCTTGGGAAAGGAATGGAGGATTCATGCTAGAGAAGCTTTCTCACAGTGAATTGGATTGGGGTTTGGATGGATATTGTGACATGTAATCCTACCAAATTGTGGTTCATGAAACTGTGTGGTATAATCAGTGATCGAGCATCATCTCTTCTTATGAACATTTAAACCAAGGGATTGGGAATTTGTTCATTTTTAGAGAGAATTGGTGAGCCAAGGGATTGGGATCCAATCATATAAGATTGCCAAGCAAAATTCAATGAACGCATTGCTTGAGGAAGAGATAAACATGTTTTGATTCGGAGATCTCAATATCTCCTATAACCCAATGAATCCCCCATTTCTGATTTCCATCTTCTCTTTACATTCTGCAACTCAATTCATGCAATCACCCCCATTCCCTTTTAATTTCAGCAATTTAGTTTCTGCTCTTTAATTCATGCAATTTAAGATTCCGCCATTTCAATTTCTTGTCATTTACTTTTCCCGCCAATTTTACATTCCGCAATTCTCATCTCAATCTTGATTCCGCTCAACTAGAACACACTTCTAATCCGAATTGCTCACTCAACCAATCCTTGTGGGATTCGACCTCACTCTATTGTGAGTTTTTACTTGACGATAACCGGTGCACTTGCCGGAAGGAATTTTGCCGATCGTGCAATTTCCTAAATCGTAGCATAACTAGTTTATGTGCATCAGTGACAAGAAAGTTGAATTCTCGTGAAAGCACCAAACTACCCTCCTAGACCCATTCAATTGAGCATAGCACCAATCCATACTCTTCAATTTTGAGCTTCCAACCATAATGAGTCTAGATTTACAATGCCAACCACTAAACACTCTCTTTTTCCGCTTAATTCCACAAAGCGCCCTAAGTTAGCCATCTGTCTCAAGCAAACCATACTCAAGTGGGATAATAAAGCTAAGAGTTAGAAGTTTTACCCACTCAAACGAAGGATTGGATGACAACCTAGGTGGAGGAGTTCCCAGAGATCTTGATAAAGCACGCTCGACTCCTGTCCATCCTCTTCTAGAGTTTTCCACCACTTGGCAAGGTTTTTCAAGTTCCTTCTCTCGCCAAGTGGTGCACGAATTATAAATCACACTTTTTACAACTCGTACCACTAACCAGCAAGTGAACTAGGTCGTCCAAGTAATATCTTACGTGACTAAGGGTCGATCCCACGGAGATTGTTGGCTTGAAGCAAGCTATGGTTATTTTGAAATTCTTAGTCAGGAAATTAGTAATAAAAATGATTGGGTTTATGAAGAGTAAATAGCATAAATTAAATAATACTTGTTATGCAGTAATGGAGAACAGATTGAGGATTTGGAGATGCTCTGTCTTTCGAATCTCTGCTTTCCTACTGTCTTCTTCTTCACGTACGCAAGGCTTCATCCATGGCAAGCTGTATGTTGGTGGATCACCGTTGTCAATGGCTACCATCCGTCCTCTCAGTGAAAATGGTCCAAATGTACTGTCACTGCATGGCTAATCATCTGTCGGTTCTCACTCATGTTGGAATAGGATCCATTGATCCTTTTGCGTTTGTCACTACGCCCAGCACTCGTGAGTTTGAAGCTCGTCACAGTCATCCCATCCCAGATCCTACTCGGAATACCACAGACAAGGTTTAGACTTTTCGGATCTCAGGAATGGCCGCCAATAATCATAGCCTATACCACGAAGACTCTGATCATGAACAAAGAGGCTAAGAGATACACACTCAATCTAAGGTAGAACGGAAGTGGTTGTCAGGCACGCGTTCATAGGTTGAGAATGGTGATGAGTGTCACAGATCATCATATTCATCACGGTTAAGTACAAGCGAGTATCTTAAAACAGAAACAAGCGTGATTGAATAGAAAACAGAAGTAATTGCATTAATTCATCGAGACACAGCAGAGCTCCTCACCCCCGACCATGGGTTTAGAGACTCATGCCGTCAGAAATACAATATGAAACATGTAAAATGTCAGGAGATCCATAGTAAGTCTCTAAAAGTTGTTTTTATACTCAACTAGTAGCTAGGGTTACAGAAAATAAGTAACTAACTGCAGATAGTGCAGAAATCTACTTCCGGGGCCCATTTGGTGTGTGCTTGGCCTGAGCATTGAGCTTTACACGTATAGAGGCTTCTCTTGGAGTTAAACGCCAGGTTGTAGCCTGTTTCTGGCGTTTAACTCTGGTTTGCAACCTGTTTCTGGCGTTTAATGCCAGAATAGGGTAAAGACTTAGCGTTAAACGCTAATTTGCATCATCAAAACTTGGGCAAAGTATGAACTATTATATATTGCTGGAAAGCCCTGGATGTCTACTTTCCAACGCAATTAAGAGCGCGCCAATTGGTCTTCTGTAGCTCCAGAAAATCCATTTCGAGTGCAGGGAGGTCAGAATCCAACAACATCTACAATCCTTTTTCAACCTCCGAATCAGATTTATGCTTAGGTCCCTCAATTTCAGCCAAAAAATACCTGAAATCATAGAAAAACACACAAACTCATAGTGAAGTCTAGAAATGTGAATTTTGAATAAAAACTAATAAAATATACTAAAAAGTAATTAAAACATGCTGAAAACTACTTAAAAACAATGCCAAAAAGCGTATAAATTATCTGCTCATCACAACACCAAACTTAAATTGTTGCTTGTCCCCAAGCAACTAAAAATCAAATAGGATAAAAAGAGGAGAATATACTATAAATTCTAAAATATTAATGAAACTTAGTTCCAACTAAATGAGCGGGACTAGTAGCTTTTTGCCTCTGAACAGTTTTGGCATCTCATTTTATCCTTTGAAGCTCAGAATGACTGGCATCTATAGGAACTCAGAATTTAGATAGTGTTATTGATTCTCCTAGTTCAGTATGTTGATTCTTGAACACAGCTACTTTATGAGTCTTGGCCGAGGCACTAAGCACATTGTTTTCCAGTATTACCACCGGATACATAAATGCCACAGACACATAACTGGGTTAACCTTTTCAGATTGTGACTCAGCTTTGCTAAAGTCCCCCATTAGAGGTGTCTAGAGTTCTTAAGCGCACTCTCTTTGCTTTGGACCTCGACTTTAACCGCTCAGTCTCAAGCTTTTCACTTGACACCTGATGAGATATTTTGGAGGAAAAATAAATCTCTCCCAAAACACACAAATCTAACCGGCAAGTGTACCGGGTCGTATCAAGTAATAAAAACTCACGGGAGTGAGGTCGATCCCACAGGGATTGAAGGATTGAGCAATTTTAGCTTAGTGGTTGATTTAGTCAAGCGAATCAAGATTTGGTTGATGGTTTTGTGACTTGCAGAATTAAATTGCATTGAAGTAAAGAGAACAAGAAATAAATTGCTGAAACGTAAAGGACAAGAAATTAAATGGCAGAAACTTAAAGTGCAAGAAATGTAAATTGCGGAATCTTAAAATGCAAGAAATGTAAACAGCTGGAATTGTAAAGGGAATTGGGGAATGGATTTGCAGAATTTAAACAAGGAAAAGCTGAATTGCATTAAACAGAAGAGGGAAAGGGAATTGGGATTGAAACGGATCTTGAAGCAGTAAAGTAAATGAACATTAAAAGCAAGAAACAGAGAATGTAAAATTGAGATCTCAGGGCCCAGAGACTAGAAAACCAAGTCTAGATCTCAATGCCTTCCTAGATCCAACAAGAACAATTGCAAGGAAAATGTAAATTGCAAAGAAAAGAGATGAAGAGCAATTAACCGGAAATGAAATTCAATTAACAGTAAAGAAACAGAGAGATCCAAGATTGAGATTGAAACAGAATTTCTTCAATTCTCCAATCCAAGTTCCAAGACAAGTGTAAAATGAAATTGAAAGCAATGAAAACAAAGAAATTCAAGTTCACTCAATAACAAAAGCTCTCTTGAAAACTATTATGAAAATTCCAAAAGGAAAGCTCTCCGAAGAACTTGAATTCTATCCTATTTATACACTTTCATCAAATGATCTTCAAGCCTTGAGTTGGGCCTTTGCTCTTGGTGGAATTGGGTTGAAAGAGGCCTTGGTTGATTGCTCTTGAAGTTTGGAGAAGAACCGAAGTGAACCAATCGAACCGGTTTTGAGGTTAGCAAAAGTTGGACCAAAAGGTCTAACTTTGGCTCCAACTTTTCATAGCAGCAAACACATTTTTCTGGTATGCACGTTGGTGCCAACGTTAGGGGTCTAACTTTGACCCTAACGTTGGCCTTGTCTAGTGTGCTTGTGGTGCCAACGTTAGCCTCCAAGTTAGGGGGCTAACGTTGGCGCAAACTTTTGCTCTTTCCCCATTGTAATTCATGTGCCAACGTTAGCCTCCAAGTTAGGGGGCTAACGTTGGCGTAAACGTTGGTGCCCAGGGGAGAAATTCTCAAGTTCCAACGTTAGCCTCCAAGTTAGGGGGCTAACGTTGGGGCTAACTTTTGCTCCTCTTCCTTGAATATTCATGTGCCAACGTTAGCCTCCAAGTTAGGGGGCTAACGTTGGTGCAAACGTTGGATGGCCAGGGAGGAATTCATGTGCCAACGTTAGCCTCCAAGTTAGGGGGCTAACGTTGGCGCAAAATTTTGGAGCCCAGGGGAGAATTTTCAAGTTCCAACGTTAGCCTCCAAGTTAGGGGGCTAACGTTGGGTCCAACTTTTCAACCAAAAGTTTGTGCAAAAGTTCGATGCTAACTTTAGGTCCAGCTTCTTGCTTCCTGGTTCAATTTCACTTATTCCATTGTCCTCTCTTCACTCCTAGCCATTCCTTCTTGCTTCAACCTTTCTCCAAGCTTTCTTCTCCTATCATTAATCAACCAAACTCATCAAAGCTATGCTCAAAATCATGAGATATTCATTCTTTCATAATATGCAACAAATATAGCATAAAACCTCATGAAATGGCATGAATTCATATATGGTTGGTTCAATCAAGGGAAACATGAAAATCTACTCAATTAGCTTGCTTGTAGCTCAAGAAAGTGCATAATTCTAATGAAAACAAAAGAAAAAGACTAGCTAAAATAGGCTAAGATGACTTGTCATCAACACCTTCACGCCACAAGCACATGGTTAGGGACAACTTGGTTTAGCCGCTTAGGCCAGGATTTTATTCCTTCGAGCCCTCCTATCCATTAATGCTCAAAGCCTTGGATCCTTTTTTTTTACCTTTGCCTTTTGGTTTAAAAGGTTACTGGCTTTTTGCTCTTGCCTTTTGGTTTAAAGAGCTATTGGCTTTTTCTGCTTGCTTTTCCTTTTTCTTTCTCTTTTTTTTTATTTTTATTTTTATTTTTTTTGCAAGCTTTGTCATTCACTTCTTTTTCTTGCTTCAAGAATCAATTTTATGATTTTTCAGATTATCAATAACTTTTCTCCTTTTCCATCATTCTTTCAAGAGCCAACAGTTTTAACATTCATAAATAACAAATTCAAAAGACATATGCACTGTTCAAGCATTCATTCAGAAAACAAAAAGTATTGTCACCACATCAAAATAATTAAACTAGTTTCAAGGATGAATTCAAAATCGTGTACTTCTTGTTCTTTTGTAATTAAAACATTTTTCATTTAAGAAAGGTGATGGATTCATAGGACATTCATAGCTTTAAGACATAGACACTAGATACTAATGATCATGTAATGAAGACACAAACATAAATAAAGCATAGAGAACGAAAACAGAAAAAATAAATAGACAAGGAGATTAAGGAACGGGTCCACCTTAGTGAGGGTAGCGTCTTCTTCCTTTTGAAGAACCAATAGTGCTCTTGAGCTCCTCTATGTCTCTTCCTTGCCTTTGTTGCTCCTCCCTCATAGCTCTTTGATCTTCTCTAATTTCATGGAGGAGGATGGAATGCTCTTGGTGCTCCACCCTTAGTTGTCCCATGTTGGAACTTAATTCTCCTAGGGAGGTGTTAATCTGCTCCCAATAGTTTTGTGGAGGAAAGTGCATCCCTTGAGGCATTAGTGGTTATGGAAAAACAAAAAAAGCAATGCTTTTTCCACACCAAACTTAAAATGTTTGCTCGTCCTCGAGCAAAAGAAGGAGGAAATGAGGAGAAGGAGGTGTGTGGTGGGTTCGGCCAAGGGTGGGGGAAGTGTGTATGAAAAGGTGTGGCAGGTGGGGATCCTGTGGGGTCCACAGATCCTGAGGGGTCAAGGACTTATCATCCCTGCTCCATTGAGGTGTGCAAAAATGCCCTTAGTGTGCAATCCTCGCGTTTAACGCCAGACTGCTGTTTGTTTCTGGCGTTAAACGCCAGCTTTTCTCCCCTTCTTGGCGTTAAACGTCAACTTGATGCTCTATTCTGGCGTTAAACATCAGTCTGGTGCTTGTTTCTGGCGTTTAACGCCAGCTTGATGCTTTTTTCTGGCATTAAACGCCAGTCTGATGCTTTTTACTGGCGTTTAAACGCCAGTAATCTCTTCCTCCAGGGTGAGCTATTTTTAATGCTATTTTTCATTCTGTTTTTGATTTTTCAGTTGTTTTTGTGACTTCACATGATCATCAACCTAAAGAAAACATAAAATGGCAATGGAAAATAAATAGATATAATTAAATAACATTGGGTTACCTCCCAACAAGCGCTTCTTTATTGTCAATAGCTTGACAGTAAGCTCTCATGGAGCCTCACAAATAATCAGAGCAGGGTTGGGGTCTCTCAACACCAAACTTAGAGTTTGGTTATGGCCTCCCAACACCAAACTTAGAGTTTGAATGTGGGGGTTTTGTTTGACTCTGTATTGAGAGAAGCTTTTCATGCTTCCTCTCCATGGTTACAGAAGGAGAACCTTGAGTCTTATAGTTTGCAATGTCTGCAAACCACGGAGCTTCCTGAATAGCGAACAATTGCTCATCAAGAAAGGTTTCAGAGATCTCAGTAGGAGGGAGGGATGCTCCTGCTGCTGGTTCTATCCGGGACAGGTGATCAGCTACTTGATTCTCTGTCCCTTTTCTGTCTCTTATTTCTATATCAAACTCTTGCAGAAGCAACACCCATCTTATGAGCCTGGGCTTTGAATCCTGCTTTGTGAGTAGATATTTAAGAGCAGCATGGTCAGTGTACACAATCACTTTTGATCCTACTAAGTATGATCTAAACTTGTCAATGGCATAAACCACTGCAAGCAGCTCTTTTTCTGTGGTTGTGTAATTTTTCTGTGCATCATTTAAAATACGGCTAGCATAATAAATGACATGCAGAAGCTTGTTATGCCTCTGTCCCAATACTGCACCAATGGCATGGTCCCTGGCATCACACATTAGTTCGAATGGTAATGTCCAGTCCGGTGCAAAAATAACTGGTGCTGTGACCAGCTTAGCTTTCAGAGTTTCAAACGCCTGCAGACACTTTGTGTCAAACACAAATGGCGTGTCAACAGCTAGCAGATTGCTCAGAGGTTTTGCAATTTTTGAAAAATCCTTTATAAACCTCCTATAGAATCTTGCATGCCCCAGAAAGCTTCTGATTGCCTTAACATTGGTGGGTGGTGGTAATTTTTCAATTACCTCTACCTTAGCTTGATCCACCTCTATTCCCTTGTTCGAAATTTTATGCCCAAGGACAATTCCTTCAGTCACCATAAAGTGACATTTTTCCAATTTAAAACCAGGTTAGTCTCTTGGCATCTTTTCAGAACAAGTGCTAGATGGTTAAGACAGGAGCTAAATGAGTCCCCAAATACTAAGAAGTCATCCATGAAGACTTCCAAAAATTTCTCTACCATATCAGAGAAGATAGAGAGCATGCACCTCTGAAAGGTTGCAGGTGCATTGCACAGACCAAAAGGCATTCTTCTGTATGCAAATACTCCAGATGGACATGTGAATGCTGTTTTCTCTTGGTCCTGAGGATCTACTGTAATTTGGTTGTAACCTGAATAGCCATCCAAAAAGCAGTAGTATTCATGACCTGCTAGTCTTTCTAGCATCTGGTCTATGAATGGTAAAGGGAAGTGATCCTTCCTGGTGGCTGTGTTGAGCCTTCTGTAGTCAATACACATACGCCACCCTGTAACTGTTCTTGTAGGAACCAGTTCATTTTTTTCATTATGAACCACTGTTATATCTCCCTTCTTAGGGACAACATGGACAAGGCTCACCCAGGGGCTATCAGAAATAGGATAAATAATCCCAGCCTCTAGTAACTTAGTGACCTCTTTCTGCACCACCTCCTTCATGGCGGGATTTAGCCACCTCTGTGGTTGAACCACTGACTTAGCATCATCCTCCAATAGGATCTTGTGCATGCATCTGGCTGAGCTAATGCCCTTAAGATCACTTATGGACCAACCAAGAGCTATTTTGTGTGTCCTTAGCACCTGAATTAGTGCTTTCTCTTCCTGTTGCTCTAAAGCAGAGGTTATGATTACAAAAAAAGTGTCACCTTCTCCCAGAAATGCATATTTCAGGGATAGTGGTAGCGGTTTGAGCTCGGGTTTAGGAGGTTTCTCCTCTTCCTGAGGAGTTTTCAGAGATTCTTTTATTTCCTCTGGTTCCTCCAGATCAGGCTAAACATCTTTAAAAATGTCCTCTAGCTCTGATTCGAGACTCTCAATCATATTGACCTCTTCCACCAGGGAGTCAATAATATCAACATTCAGGCAGTCTTCTGATGTGTCTGGATGCTGCATAGCTTTGACAACATTCAACTTAAACTCATCCTCATTGATTCTCAGTGTTATCTCCCCTTTTTGGACGTCAATGAAGGGTTCGTCCAGTTGCTAGGAACGGTCTTCCTAGAATGAGAGTTTCACTCTTGTGCTCTTCCATTTCTAGCACTACAAAATCAGTAGGGAAGATAAATGGCCCAACCTTAACAATCATGTCCTCAATTATGCCTGATGGGTATTTAATGGAGCCATCAGTAAGTTGAAGACAGATCCAGGTTGGTTTGACCTCTTCAGTCAAGCCAAGCTTTCTGATAGTGGATGCAGGGATTAGGTTGATGCTTGCCCCAAGATCACATAGAGCTGTCTTGGTACAAGCACCTTCTAATGTGCATGGTATCATAAAGCTTCCGGGATCCTTAAGCTTTTCTGGTAAGCTTGTTAGAATGACTGCACTGCATTCTTCAGTGAGAAAAACTTTTTGTTTCTCTCCAATCCTTCTTATGACTTAAGATCTCTTTCATGAACTTAGCATAAGAGGGTATTTTCTCAAGTGCCTCTGCAAACGGAATCTTTATTTCAAGAGTCCTGAGATAGTCTGTAAAGCGGGCAAATTGTTTATCCTGTTCCGCTTGGCGGAGTTTCTGAGGATAAGGCATTTTGGCTTTATATTCTTCAACCTTAGTTGCTGCAGGTTTATTTCCTACAGAGGCAAATTGAGAAGCCTTCTTAAGGGAGTTAGTATCAGCACTTGCAGGTGTCTGATCCCTCACTGGAGTTTGAACGCCAGAACTGAACATGGATTGGGCGTTTAACACCAGTTTTCACCCTTTTCTGGCGTTTGAATGCCAGACTTATTCCTCTCTAGGCTCTTACTGTCCTCAGAGGGATTTTGGGTAGCAGGTTGCTCATCCTCTGTCAGCTATTCTTTTCTTGGTTTTCTGCTGCTTTGAGTTGAGGTATTTAATGTTTTTCCACTTCTTAATTGAACTGCTTGGCACTCCTCTGTTATCTGTTTTGATAACTGCTGTTTTGTCTGATTCAATTGTGATTCCATATCCTTGTTAGCATTTTTGGTTTCTTGTAGCATCTCCTTAACTTCTGCTAACTGCCTTGTTATAGAAGATAGTTGCTGATTGAGTTCAGCAACTTGTTCTTGAGGATTAAAGTCAGTTGATACTGTCTTAGCTTCTTCTTTCATGGAGGACTCATTACTTATGTACAGATGCTAATTTATAACAACTATATCAATAAGCTCTTGAGCCTCTTCAATAGTCTTTCTCATGTGTATAGATCCACCAGCTGAGTGATCTAGAGATATCTGAGCTTTTTCTGTAAGCCCATAGTAGAAAATGTCTAATTGCACCCGCTCTAAAAACATTTCAGAGGGGCATTTCTGAGCATCCCTCTGTACCTCTCCCAAGCATTATAAAGGGATTCATCATCCTCTTGTTCAAAGCCTTGGATGTCCAGCCTTAGCTGTGTCATCCTTTTTGGAGGGAAATATTGATTCATGAATTTGGCTGATATCTGTTTCCATGTTCTTATGCTTGCTGTGGGTCGGTTATTTAACCACCTCTTAGCTTGATCTTTTACAGCAAACGGAAACAGTAACAGTCTGTATACATCCTGATCTACCTCCTTGTCACGCATTGTGTCAGTAATTTGCAAGAACTGCGCCAGAAACTTAGTAGGTTCTTCCTATGGAAGACCAAAATACTGGCAATTTTGTTGCACCATGACAATGAGCTGAGGATTTAGCTCAAAACTGCTTGCTTTGATAGGAGGTATACAGATACTACTCCCATATGCAGCAGTAATGGGGTTAGCATATGACCCCAAAGTCATTCTTGACTGTTCATTTTCACTTAGGTCCATGATGGAGAAAGGGAGATGATGCGGATTGCAAATAAAATATTTTATTTATTTATTTTTTTTGAAAACCGAAATTAAAATAAAATAAAATAAATGAAAAATTGACTATAATTTCAAAAATTAGAAGAAAAAAAATAAAAGAAAATAGAAAACTAAATTAATTAAAAAGATTTGAAAAAGATGTGGGTGAGGATTTTCGAAAAAATAAAGAGAGAGAAATTGGTTAGAAAGTTTTGAAAAAGATATGTCTTAAAATTAAAGATACTTGTAAGAAAATAAAATAAAATAAATAAAAAAAGAAGAAAAGATATGAAAAATATTTTATTTTAAGATTTGAGATTAGAAAAGATAAGATAAGCAAGGTAAGAGAAGATAAGGAATTTAAATTAAAAAGTTTTGAAATTTAAATTTGAAATTTGAAATTCGAAAAATTGAAATTTTAAATTTTGAATTTTTGAATTTTCGAAAAATTCAATAATATAAGATAAGGATTTGAAAAAGATTTAAATTTTGAAAAGATTTGATTTTTTTAAATTTAAAAATTCAAATTTTAAAATTCAAATTTCAAAATTTGCACGAATTTTGAATTTTGGAAGTTGAAATTTGAAATTGAAATAAGATAAGATAAGTTTTTGAAAAAGATATAAAATTTTTTTTTGAAAAGGATTTGAATTTTGAAATTTTTAAAACTAAGATAAGATAAAATAGAAATTTTAAAATAAAAATCTGAAATTCTTATGTAAATTTTGAAAATTAATTAGAATAAAGAGGAAAAATATTTTTGAATTTAATGAAGAAAGAGAAAGACACAAAACTTAAAATTTTTTAGATCTAATGCTCCTTATTTTCGAAAATTTGGAGGAAAAACACCAATGAACACCAAACATAAAAATTTTAAGATCAAAACACAAGCAAGACTCAAGAACACCTTGAAGATTCACAAGAATACGAAGAACAAAAATTCAAAGACTCAAAGGACTCAAGAACATAAAAAAAGAACACCAAACTTAAAATTTTTAGAAAACCAAAAATAAATTTTCGAAAATTAAATAAAAACTAACAAGAAAACACCAAACTTAAAACTTGAAAACATGCAACTAGACTCAAACAGAAAACTCTAAAGATTAATAAAGAAAAATAATAAATTTTTGGAAAATTTTTTTTTTAAAAGAAAATAAAAGACTCTGACCCAAAAGACAAAATTTTCCTAATCTGAGCAACAAAATAAACCGTCAGTTGTCCAAACTCAAACAATCCCCGGCAACGACGCCAAAATCTTGGTGCACGAATTGTAAATCACACTTTTCACAACTCATACCACTAACCAGTAAGTGCACTGGGTCGTCCAAGTAATACCTTACGTGAGTAAGGGTCGATCCCACGGAGATTGTTGGCTTGAAGTAAGCTATGGGTATTTTGTAATTCTTAGTCAGGAAATTAGTAATAAAAAAGATTGGGTTTATGAAGAGTAAATAGCATAAATTAAATAATACTTGTTATGCAGTAATGGAGAACAGATTGAGGATTTGGAGATGCTCTGTCTTTCGAATCTCTGCTTTCCTACTGTCTTCTTCTTCACGCACGCAAGGCTCCATCCATGGCAAGCTGTATGTTGGTGGATCACCGTTGTCAATGGCTACCATCCGTCCTCTCAGTGAAAATGGTCCAAATGCGCTGTCACCGCATGGTTAATCATCTGTCGGTTCTCACTCATGTTGGCATAGGATCCATTGATCCTTTTGCGTCTGTCACTACGCCCAGCACTCGTGAGTTTGAAGCTCGTCACAGTCATCCCATCCCAGATCCTACTCGGAATACCACAGACAAGGTTTAAACTTTCCAGATCTCAGGAATAGCCGCCAATAATCCTAGCCTATACCACGAAGACTCTGATCATGAACAAAGAGGCTAAGAGATACACACTCAATCTAAGGTAGAACGGAAGTGGTTGTCAGGCATGCGTTCAAAGGTTGAGAATGGTGATGAGTGTCACAGATCATCACATTCATCACGGTTAAGTACAAGCGAGTATCTTAAAACAGAAACAAGCGTGATTGAATAGAAAACATAAGTAATTGCATTAATTCATCGAGACACAACAGAGCTCCTCACCCCCAACCATGGGGTTTAGAGACTCATGCCGTCAGAAATACAATATGAAACATGCAAAACGTCATGAGATCCAAAGTAAGTCTCTAAAAGTTCTTTTTATACTCAACTAGTAGCTAGGGTTACAGAAAATAAGTAACTAAGTGCAGATAGTGCAGAAATCCACTTCCGGGGCCCACTTGGTGTGTGCTTGGGCTGAGCATTGAGCTTTACACGTATAGAGGCTTCTCTTGGAGTTAAATGCCAGGTTGTAGCCTGTTTCTGGCGTTTAACTCTGGTTTGCAACCTGTTTCTGGCGTTTAATGCCAGAATAGGGTAAAGACTTGGCGTTAAACGCCAATTTGCGTCATTAAAACTTGGGCAAAGTATGGACTATTATATATTTCTGGAAATCCCTAGATGTCTACTTTCCAACGCAATTGAGAGCGCGCTAATTGGTCTTCTGTAGCTCCAGAAAATCCATTTCGAATGCAGGGAGGTCAGAATCCAACAACATGTGCAATCCTTTTTCAGCCTCTGAATCAGATTTTTGCTCAGGTCCCTCAATTTCAGCCAGAAAATACCTGAAATCACAGAAAAATACACAAACTCATAGTGAAGTCCAGAAATGTGAATTTTGAATAAAATCTAATAAAAATATACCAAAAAGTAATTAAAACATGCTGAAAACTACTTAAAAATAATGCCAAAAAGCGTATAAATTATCCGCTCATCACCAAGCTTCCTCAAGTTCACATTCTTCTTCCCCAATTTCATCTATCTCTTCCCCATCACTCTCATCATAGATAGAAGGTTTAGTGAAGTCTACCTCGTCATCAATTCCAAGCACAGTGGGGAAGGACTCATCAAGCTCAAAAGGATCGTATGTCGATTCGGAATCATCATAAATAGGGGGTCTTGTTGCTTGGGATACTTCTTCCAATTCTTCATTCACCAATTACCTTGGAAGTTATACATCCTCCTCAACATTGCTTTCTAATGCACTGGAAGAAGGCTCAACAAGATCATCAAGGGGATTGACCAATGTGGACAAAAAATCACTAATGATGGAATCCACTTCTTGATCAATTTCCTTCGACTCTCTATCCACTTCCTCAACATCATTCTCCTCTTTAAAATCCCTTCCAAACTTTGTGGAAGACGGCTCTTCAAATTGAGATTCCTTTATGTGCTCAACATATTCTATACATCCAACCACTACTTCCTTTTGTTCACTAATTTCTACCTCCTCCTTTTGTTGTACTTCCTGTTTTAACTCCTCCTCCTTACCATGGAGCTTCATATTCACTCCCTCACTAAGCTCTTTGGTTACTTCTCCACATTCAACAATGGGAGCGCCTTGATCGCATAGGCTTAGGCGGGATAAGACCATATTACCAATGGCTTCTACCATGATAGCCATTTTTGCTCTTAACTCTGCAAACTTCTTTTCACCCTCCTCTTGTCGCCTTAAGATATGAGATTTAAGATCTCTCAATTCCAACATGGGGGCTTCGTTGGGAGGTGATGCTGGAAGAGAAGGTTCATTATTTGAGGGAAGGTTGTTGTAATTAGAGGGTGGTTCATATTGGTGAAATTCTTGAGGTGATGTGTATGGACTTTGTGGTTCATCGGAGTATTGGTGTTGGAAAGGTGATGGTTCTAGATGCGGTACATATGGTGGTTGGTATGGTGGGTATGGGTTGGGGTCACATGGGGGTAAATGGTGGTGGAAAGCTTGTGATTAAGGTGGAGGGCTATGTTGAGGAGGGGGTTCATATGCATGTGGTGGTTGTGGTTGACAATCATAATAAGGGTCATCACACTCATTGGATTGGTATGCATTAGGATTAGGATTATACCCATAAGATTTCGGAGGGGGTTGTTGCCAAGAAGGTTGTCCATAAGCTTAGGGCTCCTCCCACCTTTGATTTCCAAATCCTTGATGCACATCCTCACCGAAACTTCCATTTCCTACAACATAGTTTGAATCACACTCATAGCCAAAGTGATGAGAATTCATGGTGATAAGAGAAGACAAAAAACAAAACTAACAAGAAACAAAGAAAACAAAGTCCTACAACTAGCAAAAACTAACAAACAAACCAAAAATCAAGCAATTCACAATATATACAATAGCCAATAACATAACACCGTTGCGATCCCCGGCAACGGCGCCATTAATTTGATGGGCGAAAAATCATTGTCGGTCTAGATTTTCTTCCTAAAGAAAGGAATTAGTTCGTTGTAAGCATAGCTCCAAACCAACAAACAACTCTCACATCAAATTAAAATTTTGGTTGTCACAAAGAACAAACCCCAAATAAGAATTAACCGAAGTATTTAGACTCTGGGTCGTCTCACGAGGATAGCAATAAAGTGATCAATTATTGGCTATAAGAATGGAAGGAGGGTTTGATTAATAAGAGGGCAAGAAATTAATTGAGAAAGAATTTAAATAACAAAACACGTAAATCAAGCAAGTAATTAAAGAAGGCAAGATAAAGAACTCTTGGCTAAGACTTAGGTAATTGAGATCACTATCCTTGTCAACAATTCAAACATTGATAATTATGCAGAACTGAGCTCATTAGGTCTACTCACTAAAGCCTTAAGTACGTAATGTCTACTCCTAGGCTTGGAGTACGTCAAATGGCTTGATCAACATCAATCCATAAGTCCCAACCTAGCTACTAATCAACTTAGTAGTAGGCTAGAGTCAATGATTATCAAATTGATCCCCAAGGGTTCTAGAATTACCAATTCAATGAAGCCGAAGGACTCAAGATCACTCAATCCCCTTAGCCTAGGCCAAGGGTCAAGAGAACTACTCAAAAACTAAAGAAAACATTTCATCAAACATCTAGAATGCAATAAAAGTAAACATCACAAATTGCTAAAATTAAGGAGACCCATAACTTTCATAAGCAAGAACTCAACAATATCAATGAAGGTAAACATAAAAGAGATATGGAAACATAAATTTGCATTAAAAGGAAATTAGATCTAACAATGTTCATCAACATAAAAGATAGCAAAATGGGAATTCAACATTACAACTAAGAAAGACAAGATGTAGAAGCGAGAAATTGTAAAAGAAACAAGATGAAATTAAGTAATTAATTCAAGATCCAAGACAATTTAACCTAATCCTAACCTAATTCTAGAGAGAAGAGGGAGCTTCTCTCTCTAGAAAACTAACTAAAGGCTTATGTTGGCTAACTAATTGCTCCGTCATTGCTTGGACTTTAATTCTGCATGAAATACACTCAGAAACAAGTTAGAATTGGGCATGGGCAGCTCAGAAATCGCCCCCAGCGTTTTGCCTTAAAATGGGTCACGTGAGAGTACCGGCGCATACGCGCCAAGTGCACACGCATCGATTGGCTGTTTCTTCACCCGTGCGGACGCCTCTTGTATGCGTGTGCGCCCATTGATGCATTCCCAATTCTTGTTTCTTCATGCATTCTCTAATTTGTATGCTTTTCTCCTCATCAACTCGGATGGTCCTCTTCACCCGCTTGGTAGGTGGCTTGACCCTTGTGGATGGTTGTGCCTTAGCTGGTGCTCGTTTAGTTCCATTCTTTGCCGGTGTCTTGTCAGAAGCCTTCTTCTTTCCTCTCTTGATGGCTATCCTGGAAAAAGAAGAAAGAGAAGGAATGTCAAATTTAGATAGCTAAAAACGGAAGAAAGAAAGTCCAAGTGATAATAAATGTCAAATAAAAAGACAGTGTCTTAAATACATGGTAGCTACAACATGCAAGTAAGACATCAAGTAAAATTATGAAGGCATATCATAACAACTAGATGCAAGAGAGATAAAAGCATGCAAGTAACAAGCATGAGAAGAATAGCTCAATCATCAATATCAACAATAATAGTCACTTGCAATAAAATAATGAGCACTTTAGAATGACAATTAATGAATACTAAACTCAATATGTAACAACCCTAATTTTTAAGTACGCGAGATCTTTTCTGAAAGTACAGATTTCTCTGAAGGATCAGTAAGGGGAGAACCTCTGATATATCATCAAGTATCTCAATCCTCATGGTCATTATGTCATCTTTAAGCTAGAACCTTTTCTGAGGCAAGTTCGATAATGCAGCCACGAAAAACCTAGTTTTTGAACTGTATCTGTTAGGAGTTTTGATTCTGGTTTCCGTAAATAGTCTCAGTTTGACGAATTGGACTCGATTCATGAGAGAAGAGAGATAATAGGATAATATTATCATTATATGAATATTAGAAGCTTCTTGAATAATATTATAAGGTTACCTGGTCAGTTTTAGTTAAAAACAGAAAATTGGTTTAACCGGGTTCACAGTTTACTGGTGCAGCTTAGCACCAGCACTCCCTGATGACTTTAGCAATGCTAATGCCTCATCATACATGTTCTATTCTCATATTAAATATGTTACTAGTGTCATTTATGCTAGTAGCTCAGAAAATAATTTTTAGAGATGTTTTCACAAGTGTTCCGATACATCTAGTTTTAGTAGTTATACACCTGAGATATTTTAGTATTATTTTAATCCACCTCCAAGCCAACCAATCACAACTCATCCTACACCCCCAAAACCCCCAAGGCTGGTTCATTTGCTCCTTGTGGCCGAAATTTCCAAGAGAGAAAAGGAGGGAAAAGTTATTAGTTCCAAATCTTCAAAGCTTGATTTCTACTGAACTAAAACTCAAATCAAAATTTCAATCCAACCAAGATGATCCTCTCTTCTTTCTCTACATGATCATATGACTTATCAAGGTTGGAATGAAGGTGATTTGGCTGCACCATCTCCTTTTTGCTTCGGTTTCAAGGAAACATGCTTAAACATGTGTTTTCTTAATGTTCTTTCTTAGGAATCATTCTTAACTTGACTTGTGGGCTAAGAAACGTTAATTTCCAGCAATTATAAGGTGAGATATCCCTTCCTAACATGCTGAGAGAGATTTGGTCAGTTGAGGGTTTGTGGATTTAAAGTTGTTCTTGATGTGATTTAGGAGGAAAAATTGCTTAAGGACCACCTAAGGACATAACCGAATTTGGAGCAGCAAAACCAGGTAGGGTTTGACGAGTTTAATCTTGATTGATTTTATTTGAGTTGTGTGATTATGATATGGTTTGGCTGTGCTTGAAATTGATTGTTTATATGAGTAATTCTTGTTGAAATTTTGGTGAAATTTTGATGAAATTTGATGAAATTCAAGCTATGAACTTGGGTTCTTGTGGCTGCTGGAAAATGAAAATTTAACCCTTAAATTGGGGTTCAATTTGTGTTAAAATAAAGTAGAAAAGATGGGGTTTTGGTGGCTGCTAATTTATTATGAATTTTGGTAAAAATCGGTTGCTAAAAAGATTGAAAAACGGGTAAAAATAGAGAAAGAATCTGAAGAATTTACGAAGAACACTTTGAGTGTGATGAATAACATTGAAGAACACCTTTTAGATCTTAAAAAGGGCAATTTTGTAATTATTTTGGTGTTTGAGGGGTTATTTTGTAATTTCTGAAAGTTAGGGTGGTTAAAGTAGAAATATTAAAAGTTACGGGTGGTAAAAAGTGAATTTTAAAGGTTAAAGGTTAAAAAGGGGTAATTTTCGAAAATTTAATGATAAAATAATAAATAATAATAAAATATTAAATAATAATAATTAATTAAAAATAATATTTTAATAAAAATAATAAAATAATGCGAAAAAGGCGGTTTTCCATAAAAGCTTTAGAAAGACAACTTTAAGCGCAGAATCTCTTCATTACCTTCATAAAACACTTAGGGAGTGGTAATAACATATTAGTGAGTTGAAGATAAAGGAAAGATAAAATCTTGAAGAAAAGATAAAAATCAAAGAAAAGTCTTTAATATTTTAATGACAGAAAAACAGTCAGAGACTAGTGAACGAACTAGGGCAGCATAGTTAATCCTTGAGTTGCGACTAAGGTTAGGTATAATATGAAAAGTGAAACTGTTTCAGTATAGACTTAATGAACCTATACTTGGGACAGGTTAACTATTCATACCAAAATTTACATAAGCTTTAAATACATATGTTAAGCAGAGAAATAAGAGCAGAGTAAAGAAACACAAAGAACAGAGTAAGTAGAGTAAAGTAAAGAGAAAAAGAGTAATAAAGAGACTAAGAGAAAAGAGTAATCAGAGCAGAGTGAAGAGACTAAGAGAAAAGAGTAATCAGAGCAGTGTAAAGAGACAAAGAGGGAAGAGTAGTAAAACCCACAGATTGATAATTGGTTAAATTTGGTACCTACGAACTGAATGATCATTGATCTTAGGGAAACCTATAAATTGTTATTTGTTTTAAATGCGGGAAAACTCACGAATTGATAATCATTGATTACGGGAATAACCCATGAACTGTTGTATGTTGATCTCGGGTATAACCCACGAACTGAGGATCACTGTTTTGTGTATTGATCTCGGGGAAACCCACGAACTGAGGATCTCTGTGTTGTTGTGTATTGATCTCGGGGAAACCCACGAACTGAGGATCTTTGTTTTGTTTGTGTGTTGATCTCGGGGACACGCACGAACTGAGGATCACTGTTTCCCCTTGTGCGTATATTATGGGGTCGAGCTTTGTGCCGACTGCCGGTAGTCACGAAGGAGTGGTATTCTTACCACCGACACGTATGCACTAAGGACACAAAAGGAAACCATATCTGGGACTTGTTCCTAGGTAATGTTGGGCTGCAGGGTGTAAATCGACACGTGAGCTTATGGCCTGCATAGGACAGACATGCATCATACTTGGTTGTGCATTTCCTCTGTTATGATTGTTATTTGAATGTATGCTTTCTTTGTTTGTATTCTATTCACTGTGTCTGTGTTTTATTTTCTTGTATTCTTTTGTTTGTGTTTTGCTTTCTGTTTTTTCTATTTTCTCTATTTATCTGTTTCTTCTGTTTACTGCTTCTCAGTATTCTGCTATTTATCTGTTAAACAACACGGGATTAATGAACTTAACTAATAACCCTGGCACTACTAAGAACTTCCCAGTTCTTACCCCCTTTTCTCCCTTCCTTCCCTCCAGATGGAGACGGGCGTGATATTCTATGAAGTTGAAGACCTATACATTTACGAGGATCCAGTGTACTATGGTTACTACATTTTGAGTGCAGAGCCTCGTATGAGACATTACGCGTTATGAAACCATCCCTTCCAACATCCTTTGTATAGCCCGCATTTTTGACCCCGATGTTCCTTACGACTTTCCCTTATCCTGGTTACACACTGACTCACCTGGACATCCTTTTCCCGACGGTCCCAGATACCCTATACAAGCTCAACCTTTGAATGTGGTAGAACCCGAACCTATCATTCCTGATGAGCTCGAGTTAGCTGGTGACTACGTACCTATAATTCCACCAGAGTGAGACTTTCTCCCTGAGCTGATCCCTGACTTTCCACAGCCTGAGGAACCGGCACTACCGGACGATGGGGTAGCCCCTATATACGCGAATGGACCTATGCTCGTGAATGGTTTTATACATAGTGACAGCAGTGCTTTTGGTGGGTCTGAGGGTATAGCTGTAGCGGTGGATAATGAGGAGGAGGAGGATCCTGAGATAGAGATAGAGTAGGATGAGGAGATGGGTGAGCCTCACGACGATCTTCTGAATGGCCACGTGTAGATATAGTTTGACAGTAGTAAGGGCATTCTTTTGATGACACTCTAGTCTGACAATATCTATTAGTTAGTCTCTCACTTATGTTAGTACACCCAAGAGCTAGGAGCTATATAGTGGTTAGGCTAGCCTGGGCGCCAGTGTAGCGGCTTTTTGTATGGGCCAGGCTCTGGGAGTGTCGTGTATATATATTAGCTACGTAGGTTGATGAGGATGTAAACTGACTTGATCTTGTGTAAACGCTACATGTTTTGTTATAGTGTACATGATGTATATTATCAGCTGTATTTCTATGTTTCTTTATGCTGCTTTTCTATTACTCTCAATGTTAGCTTGTTTATTTTACCTTATCATCTGCAGCGAATAAAAAAAACTTATTCGTAAAATTGGCAACGTTCTAACAAGGCACAGGCTCATATATTAAGTAATAGTTAATAATTAGGAAGAACAAGTTGGTAACACTTGGCTTCTTGTATGACCATGGTATACTAGGAGTTGGGTCGTTACACAATACACATGGATTACAAGGGTTGTGAAAAAGAGGCATTAAGGTACAAGAATAAAATAGAAAATAAATTGAGATACTATGAGAGCTTTTCCACAAATACTTAGTGTGCAAAGTAAAAATCAGAAGTAAGGTAATTAATCAAAGTGTATATGAGATCCAAAATAAGATGCCAATTGTCAAAGCACACCTCATAACACAAACAAGCTAAGATATCGCAAAATAATCACCCAAATAAAATTTCAACACTAACATAAAAAAATACACGATAAAAGAATGAAAAAGAAATTACAATTAACAAAGCTAAAATGCAATTAAAATTAAATTAAAATATTTAAGTGCAAAAACAAAAGAAGAATTTAAGAGTAGAAGAGAGGAAGAAAATAAACTTTAAAAAGAAGATGAAAATAGGGACATAAATGGGAGTAAGAATGAGGGAAGAGGGGTAGGAAGAGAAGAAGAAAAAGGAAAGGAAATTGTGGCTGGCAGAGGTGGTGGTCTCCGGTGATAGTCCGCTGGCGGTGGTGGATGGGGAAGAGAAAGAAGTAAGAGGTAGAAAGAAAGAAAGAAGAAGAATTAGGATTAGAGAGGGAAGAGAAGAATAAAAGGAGAGAAGTCTGGGTGGCGCGCTGAGGAAGGGAAATTGTCGGTAAAGAATTTCTCAATGGAATCTCGTTGCAAGTATAGTTTTAAACCAACAACATTCCTCAATCAAAATTTAATTTGTTTGTCACAAGTACAAACCCCAATAAAAATAACTGAAGTATTTAAACCTCGGGCCGTCTCTCAAGGAATTACAGGGAAGTGTTCATGTTATTCGCTATAGCAAAGTGTTTTTGGGGTTTTGAATAAGGGACATAAAAAATAAATGACAAGAAAGTAAATGATACTCAAATGATAAAAAGGTCTTGGCAAGGGTTGATGGTTAAGGATCTTTATCCTTGTCACTAACCACAACATGATAATTACAAGGATCAATCCCATTAAGTCATCCTCTAACAAGTGAAGGAAAGTCAAATGAGCTACATTAATCCTAATCCATAAGTCCTAGCCACCTCACTAATTAACCTAGTGGAAGCTAGAGTTAATGGACACCAATTATCAATCACTTGGACATTAGCAACTCAAGTTCACCTAAGTTACCATCCCAAGCCAAGAACACAAAAATCTACTCTAACATCCTTACAAGTATTTTGACAAACACATGGAAGGCATAAAAGGAAAGCAAGATAAAATTGCAAGAAATATAAATCTACACTACCAATTGCAAGCAAATTAACAACAACAGCTCAAATCAACAACAAAGGAACATGAAACATAAATTGCATTAAAGAAAGATAAAATGATCAAGAGTGCATTAACAACAAAGTAAACAAATACAAGGAGTAAAATACTAAACTAGGAAAGTAAAGGTAGAGGAACAAGAAATTGTAAAGGAAAAGTACATCAAGGCATGAATTAAACCTAGATCTAAAGAAATCTTAATTTACACCTAACCTAATTCTAGAGAGAAGAGAGGAGCTTTTCTCTCTAGAAACTAACCTAAAGCATGGTGAAAACTAAAACTAATTGCTCTCCCCTTGACTCCTCTTGAATTCTGCATGTAATAGGCTCATAAATGAGTTGGATATGGGCTTGGGAAGCTTAGAAATTGCCCCAGCGAATAGCGTTTAATGAGGTCACGTGCCGCTTGCCACGCGTACGCGTCGGTCACGTGTACGTGTCATATTGAAATTCTCCTTGTCACGCGTACGCGTTATGACACACGTACACGTCGCTTGACAAATGACCTTCTCACGTGTGCGCGTAGCTCATGCGTGCACGTCGCTTTGAAATCTTCACAAGCTCATTTCTTTATGAATTATCTACTTGCATGCTTTTCTCTTCACTCCTTTGATCCATTCTTGCCTCTTAAACCTGAAATCACTAACACACATATCAAGGCATCTAGTGAAATCAAAGGTGAATTAAAATTAACCAATTAAAGGCCTAAAATGCATGTTTTCACTCTTAAGCACAAATTTGGAGAAAGTCATGAAAGCATGCTATTTCATTGAATAAATGTGAGAAAAGTTGATAAAATCTTCTAAATTAAGCCCAAGATAAACCCTAAAATGGGGTTTATCACGCGCTGAATTAAGTGACGCGGTGCTTATGACGCACGCGCGTCGCCCACGCGTACGCGTGGGTGAACAGAAAATCAAGTGACACCTAAGCATCGGTCACGCGTACGCGTGACCACTTGTCATGCCAGATGCACGATTCCAGCATCATACCCGCACAATGTTCAATGTACCAAATTACGCCGATTTTCGTTCCACGTGTACGCGTTGCCGACGTACACGCGTGGGGTGGTTTGTGCGCCAGGCACCCCACCTGCACAGTTCCAGTGTAACTTTCTATTTATAATATTAGAGAGTGAACCTCCACATGATGCGTGTGCGTCATTGACTCAGATTCAATTTTTTTCTGAATAAAATGGAAATATGCTTAAGTAAAAATTAATCAAAGACAAAGAACGAAATAAATAGAAGCACATAAATAAAATGGAGTTATAAAAAAGGATGATCATACTATGGTGGGTTGCCTCCCACTTAGCACTTTTCTTTAACGTCCTTAAGTTGGACGGTCCATACGCTCAGTCCTCTTCCCTTGCTGGTTCCTTCAAGAGGAAGATTTCCAACTCTTTGTTGTTCTTCATCTTCACACCATGATACAGCTTCAAACGGTGGCCATTGACTTTGAAGAAGGTGGGGCTTGAGGGGTAACTTAGGTGGACAACTCCGTACGGTTCCACCTTCTCCACCACGTAAGGTCCATCCCACATTGACCTCAGCTTGCTTGGCATTAACCTCAACCTCGAGTTGTAGAGAAAGACTTGATCCCCAGCTCTAAACTTTCTTCTCTTAATGTTCTTGTCATGGACTGCCATGACCTTTTCCTTGTAGAGCCTTGAGTTCTCATATGCCTCTGACCGCAGGCACTCCAATTCCTCCAATTTCACTTTTCTTTCAATTTCGGCTCCTCCCAATCCTGAGTTGCATTCCTTCATAGCGCAGTATGCTTTGTATTCCACCTCAAACGGAAGGTGACAAGTCTTCCCGTAGACTAGGCGGAATGGACTCATGTCGATGGGTGTCTTGTAAGCAGTGCGATAAGCCCATAGCGCATCTCCAAGCCTAGAGCTCCAGTCCCTTCTATGAGGTTTGATAATCTTCTTTAGTATGCCCTTGATCTTTCTATTAGACACCTCAACTTGGCCATTCGTTTGGGGATGGTAAGCCGTCGCCACCTTGTGAATGATGCCATATATTTTCAGCAAACCTGTCATTCTTCTGTTACAAAAATGAAAGCCTTGATCACTCACGATTGCTCGTGGTGATCCAAAGTGACAAATAATATTATTCCTAGCAAAAGAAACAACAACGTTAGCATCATCAGTATGGGTAGGAATTGCTTCCACCCATTTAGAAACATAGTCAACAGCTAACAAAATGTATAAGAAACCATTCGAGTTTGGAAATGGACCCATGAAGTCAATACCCCAAACATAAAAAATTTCACAAAACAACATAAGTTGTTGAGGCATCTCATCCCTCTTGGATATATTTCCAAACCTTTGGCATTGGTGGTAAGAGTCACATAAAATTTTAGCATCCTTAAAAAGTGTGGGCCACTAAAATCTGCAATTTAAAATTTTTCTAGTAGTTCTATAAGGACCAAAGTGTCCACCACTCTCAGAAGAGTAGCAGCCCTCTAAAATTGACTAGATTTTGAATTGTGGTACACATCTTCTAATTATTTCACATATGTAACACCTGGAATCGCTTTTAAGCTTGTCCTTTTTATGCTTAGAAAAATTAGGAGGAAAGGTACGACTAACCAAATAATTAGCTTTGGGTGCATAACAAGGAACCACCTCATATATTGCTTGTAAGCTATCAAGTGGAAAAGCATCATTGATAGGAGTGGAGTCACTTTTAACATGTTCTAGGCAATTCAACTGGTCCGCCACCAAATTTTGGGAACTACTCCTATCTTTGATTTCTAATTCAAACTCTTGCAATAACAATATCCAACAGATTAACCTTGGTTTAGACTTTTTCTTAGCTAACAAATATTTCAAAGCCGCATGGTTTGAATATACTACCACTATGGTTCCAAGTAAATAAGCTCAGAATTTATCCAAAGCAAAAATAATAGCTATAATTAGACTGGGCACTATCTAAAGTTTTAGAAGTATAAGCAATAATATAAGGGTCCTTACCTTTGCACTGAGCCAGCGCTGCTCCTACCGCATAGTTTGATGCGTCATACAAGATCTCGAACGGCCTACTCCAGTCAGGCTCTCTCACAATAGAAACTTGGGTCAAGGCAATCTTCAGCTTGTCAAATGCTTCCATGCAGACCTTAGTCAAGTCAAACTCTACGTCCTTCTGCAGCAGACGGGACAAAAATAGTGAAACCTTACTGATGTCCTTGATAAAACACCGGTAGAAACCTGCATGACCAAGAAAAGAACGAACTTCTCTTACGGAGGAGGGGTAAGGTAAACCAGAAATAACATCTACCTTTGCAGTATCAACAGATATACTAGTATTAGAAACAACATGGCCTAGAACAATACCTTGCTTTACCATAAAATGACATTTTTCAAAATTAAGCACAAGGTTTGAACTAGCACATCTTTCTAATACTCTAGCTAGACTATCCAAACAAAGGTAAAAGGAATCACCATAAACACTAAAGTCATTTATAAATACTTTCATACAATGCTCAAGAAGATCTGAGAAGATACTCATCATGCACCTTGGAAACGTAGCCGGTGCATTACATAAACCAAAAGGCATTCTCTTATATGCAGACGTTCCAAAGGAGCATGTAAAAGTTGTTTTCTCCTGATCTTTTGGAGCAATATGGATTTGAAAATAACCAGTATAACCATCGAGAAAACAATAGTGTGATTTACCTGACAGGTGAACAAGCATTTGATCGATGAAAGGTAATGGGTAGTGATCCTTGCGAGTGGCCAAATTCAAGCTCCTGTAGTCAACGCACACTCTCAAGGAATTCTGCACTCTTGTAGCCATGAGTTCTCCATGCTCATTCTTCACTATTATGATGCCCAACTTCTTCGGAACCACTTGTACTGGACTAACCCACTCACTATCTGAAATTGGATAGATAATGTCGGCTTCAAGCAGTCAGGTCACTTCCTTCTTCACAACTTCCAAAATTGTGGGGTTCAACCGCCTTTGAGGTTAACGGATAGGCCTTGCTCCCTCCTCTAGAAAAAATGTGGCGCTTATAGACTTGAGGGCTTATACCCACTATGTCTGCTAAACTCCACCCAATAGCTTTCTTGTTTCTTCTTAGCACACTAAGCAGACGCTCCTCTTGTTGGGAGGTAAGTTCCTCTGTAATGATAACTGAGAGCTATTGATTATCTTCAAGATAAGAATACTTTAGGTAAGGTGGAAGGGGCTTCAACTCCATTTTCAGCTCATGGCTTGGCACTTGATCTTCTGGAACCATTGGAGGTGGCAAGGTGTCTACAGTATACTCAGAGGGCTTTTCCACACTTGCACCTTGAACCATGTTCTTCTCATCACCTGCCTCTTGGTGAACTTCAGCTACAGTCTCATCAACAATGTCACACTGGAAGATAGAGTGGTCTTCTGGTAGGTGCTTCATAGCTTCATCAAGGTTGAAGCTCACTGCCCTTCCATCTATCTCAAAGGAATATGTACCCAAGAAGGCATCCAATTTAAACCGAGAAGTCTTCAAAAATGGCCTTCCAAGCAAGATGGATGAAGGTCTTCTTGAGTCATTAGGGGGAATCTCTAGAATGTAGAAGCCAATAGGAAAATTTAACCCCTTAATGCTCACCAAGACGTCTTCTGCAATACCTACCACTGAGATGATGCTCTTATCTGCCAAAACAAAACGGGCTGCCGACCTTCTCAATGGTAGAAACCTTAAAGCATCATATACAGACAATGGCATAATACTAACACATGCACCTAAATCACACATGCAGTCAACAAACTGTACACTCCCTATAGTGCAAGTAACCATATAAGGACAGGATTACCACATTTCTCTGGTATAGCACCCATAAGAGCAGAAATTGAGCTATCCAAATGAATAGTTTTTAAATCATGGATCTTTTCCTTATTCATGCACAAATCCTTTAGAAACTTAGCATACTTAGGAACTTGGTGAATAGCATCAAAAAGTGGAATGGTTACTGAAAGAACCGAAGATTGATGGTTCAGAGGTTATAAAAACTCTCATTGTAAGTATAGTTACTAAACCAGGCAATCAACCTTTCTTACAAATATTTTGGGTGTCACAAGTAACAAACCCCTTTAAAAATTGTTAACCGAGTATTCAAACCTCGGGTCGTCTTCTCAAGGAACTGCAAGGAAGTATGTTCTTATTATTGGCTATAAAGGTTGTAATCGGGGTTTAGAAGGTGAGAGGCAAGTGATTTAAATGACAAGTGAAGTAGATGGCAATTAAAGTAAATAAATATTGTAAAGCAATCTTTTGGCAAGGTAAGAGAAATTGGAAGTCCAACTTAGTTATCTCTCTCAACAATAATGAAAGTTGAATCTAAATTCCACTTAGTTAACCTTTACTAAAGTAAAGGAAAGTCAAGGGACTAATTAGTTTGACCTTCGAATCCTATTTAGTTCCTAAGAAAAAGTTGGGATTATTGAAGTTCAGTTCAATTAGCAAGATAACGATTATCAATTATGCTGAGTTTAATAATGTTGAGTTACTGATTTCTTAACCAAGACAAAAAGGGAAAAAGTAAAATTGTTGGAATAAAAAAGTCCTTAGATAGAAAGCAATGGTAACACAAATTAAGGAGAAAGCAATCAATAACTGAAATACCTCAAATAATTATTAATTCAAATCATAACATGGGAAGGATTCATAAGTCAAGTTGGAAACATTTATAGGTACAAATAAAAGCATTGAAGTAAATATTAAACCTGGATCGAGAGTCACTCTTACAAACTAAGAGAAGTCCTAAATCCTAATCCTAATCCTAAGAGAGAGAGGAGAGAACCTCTCTCAAACTAAATCTAAATCATGGAAAGTGAAAATTGGCGAGCTTCCTTTGAATGGATGCATTCCCCCACTTTATCGCCTCCAATC
Source organism: Arachis ipaensis (assembly GCF_059453495.1). Taxonomy (NCBI): domain Eukaryota; kingdom Viridiplantae; phylum Streptophyta; class Magnoliopsida; order Fabales; family Fabaceae; genus Arachis; species Arachis ipaensis. Next base: position 57,383,845 of record NC_142440.1, read on the forward strand.
TGTGCTTTCTGGGCCGAAAACTGGGTCAGAAACAGCTCAGAAATCGCCCCCTACATATTCTGGTACGTTCAGGTCGCGGACAAGTGACGCGGAGGCGTCGTCCACGCGGCCGCGCGGATTGAAGTTCGCAGATGCGACGCATCCGCGTGAATCACGCGTTCGCGTCACCTAGCGTCAGAACAACTATGGCATATTATATATCAAATCGAAGCCCCGGACGTTAGCTTTCCAATGCAACTGGAACCGTGTCGTTTGGACCTTTGTAGCTAAAGTTATAGCCGTTTGAGTGCGAAGAGGTCAGGCTGGACAGCTTAGCAGTTTCTCCAACTTCTTGTATTCCTTCCACTTTTGCATGCTTCCTTTCCATCCTCTGAGCCATTCCTGCCCTGTAATCTCTGAAAACACTTAACACACATATCAAGGCATCTAATGGTAATAAGAGATGATTAATAATAAGCAAATATAAGATCAAAGAAGCATGTTTTCAATCATAGCACAAAACCAGGAAGGAAAATGTAAAACATGCAAATAATATGAATAAGTGGGTAAAGAGTTGATAAAATCCACCCAATTGAGCACAAGATAAACCATAAAAATAGTAGTTTATCAACCTCCCCACACTTAAACATTAGCATGTCCTCATGCTAAGCTCAAGAGAAGCTATAAAGATAAAGAGGAATGGTAGAATGTATGAAATGCAACCTATGAATGCAACTACATGCAAAATGTTTCTACCTACTTGGTCAAAAGTAAATAAGATCTTCAAGACAAACATAAATCAGATTTCACTAATTCAAATCGTACAATAAAAAGCAAGTAAACTTGTAAGAAAATAGCTCATGAAAGCCGGAAACATAGAATCAAGCATTGAACCCTCACTGGAAGTGTATATCACTCTAATCTCTCAAATGTATAGGGTAATTCACTCTAGTCTTCTCTAATCATGCTTTCTAAAACTTTGTTCTTCATCTAACCAATCAACAAATATTTAATGTACCAATGCAAACATCATGAGGTCTTTCCAAGGTTGTAATGGGGCTGAGGTAAAGGTAAGGATATATGTATGGCCAAGTGAGCTATAATATGAATCTTTAATTAACCTAAGCTCTCACTTAATATACATATACTCTATATACTTTTAAATTCATGCCTAGCTACCCATAATTCCCACTTTTGTATAATATACTCATGTACCAAATTTTCTTTAATTTTTATCACATGTGCATTGATCTTTTATTAAACTTAATATTGGGATAATTTTGTCCCCTTATTTATTTATATTTTATATATATATATATATATATATATATATATATATATATATATATTTTTTTTTTTTCTTTTTTTTCTCTTTTTTTTTGAATCATAAAAGCAAACATAACTTATCAATGCACATGGATTTTCCATTATTTTTCTATTTTGGTTTTTCATGAGTATGTTCCCAAATTCCCAATATTCAAATAAATTAGAAACATGATACATTCCCTTATTAACCCATGTTTCCACAGTTTCCCCACACTTAATTGTTACACAATCCCTATCTTAAGCTAACCAAAGATTCAATTAGGATATTTAATTGTTTTTCTACTTAAGGCTAGTGATGTGGAAAAATACAGAATAAATGGGGATTAAAAAGCTCAAGGTGGCTGACAAGGGTGATTTAAAGGGTAGGCTTATTTGGGATAAGTGAGTTAAAATCAAATAATGGCCTCAATCATATGCAAGCATGTAAATACACTAAATATTGGACATATAGAATGGAACAAAGCTAAGATTGCAATTATAGAGAAGAAAACACACAAGAATAAAAATATTATGGTTAAATAGTGTAACCATATAAATAAGCTCAAAATCTCACAGGTTGTGTGTTCTTTAACTCAAAAACCATGTTCCAAATACAACTTCAAACAAGTTTTAACACATAAAAATTAAATTTTTTTTTCAATTTAAATTAGTGAAATTTTTCAAAAATGGAGTTACTTTAACCAAGTAGTAACTAAATGCAAACAATCAACTACACATGCAATCTATTATGCAATTCAACAATGAACTAATAAAGAAAATAAAACATTGGTGTTGAGATAGAAGATAGCTAACCCCTGGAAGTCGGTATCTGATGCGGGTGGAAACTGTCTCTCAACAAATCTCCTTCGGCAAGTGTACCGAATTTGTTGTCAAGTAAAAACTCACAATAGAGTGAGGTCGAATCCCACAGGGATTGATTGATCAAGCAACTTTAATTAGAAGAATGTTCTAGTTGAGCGAATCCAGAATTTGGGTTGAGAGTTGCATAAAATAAAATGGCGGGAATGTAAATAACAGAAAAGTAAATGCTAGAATTAAAGGACTGGAAGTAAATGACTGAAAGTAAATTGCAGAATTGTAAATGGGAATGGGGGATTTGCTCATAAAAGTAAATGGCATAAATTAAAGAGAATGGGTAAGATCAGAGATGGGGAGTTCATTGGGCTTAGGAGATGTTGCAACTCTCCGGATCAAGTTCATTTTCATCTCTTCCTCAATCAATGCACTCATTGATCTCCTTGGCAATCTTAATTGATTGAATTACAATTTCTCGCAATTCAATCTCTCAAATCTTGATCAATAGCCAATTCCTTGGTCAATTGCTCATGAGAAGAGATGAAGTGTGGTCACTGATTATACCACATGCATTTCCCAAACCAGGTATTGAGAGGATTATAGTCACATATCCATCCAAACCCAATTTGGTCCAGTATGAGAAAGCACTTCTAGCTTGATCTCTTCATTCCTCTTTCAAGGTTCAGAAGAGATCCAAGTCTGAATAGCTCCTTTTCCAAGATAGCTACCCAATTGGATGAAGATCGAAAGCTTTCAAGTAAAATCAAGAGAAAAGAGAGAAGAAGAATAATGAAAACTAGTATTGATCCATCAATTTACAATAGAGCTCCCTAACCCAATGAAAGGGGTTTAGTTGTTCATAGCTCTAGAAAATGAAAACAAAGATGGAGGATACATCATAAAACTAGAAAATGCAGAGAAGGTAAAATACAGAGAGTAGTTCTCTTTTCCAACTTCCAGAACTCCCTAAACAATTCAAAGCTACTCCTATATATACTACTTTTCTCAGCTTCTAGTTGGCTCTTCAAGTCTTGGGCCTTTGGATCTTGAGTTTGAAGCAGTTCTCTTCTTCATTTGGGCTTGGCTTTACTTACAGAGAGAAAGTGTGAAGTGGGCAGAGACTTTAGCTCAGGACGTTAGCGGTGTTAACGTTTAGTGAAAATATGAGTTCGAGAACGTTAGTGACAATCAACTTTCTCACTAACGTTCCTAAGTAAAAGCCACGTTAACTTCAATGTTAGTGGCACTAACGTTGCCTCTAAGTCCTTCGCACACGTTATTGGGACTTAACATTCCCAATAACTTTGAAAAGCCCCCTTTGTTCCCACGTTAGAGCCCACGTTAACTTAGTTAACGTGGCTCTTTAACGTGGGCTTGCCATCCTTCGAGAACGTTAGTGACACTCAACATTGTCACTAACGTTCCAAGGTGCCCCTATGTCTCACGTTAGAGTCCACGTTAACTAGGTTAACGTGGCTTCTAACGTGGCCATGCTTAGCCATCCCCAACGTTAGTGACAATGTTGGGTGTCACTAACGTTGGCTCATCATTCACTCATCAACGTTAGCTTCCACGTTAACTAAGTTAACGTGGGAGTTAACGTGGATCTTAGTGGCTTGTGTGGCTCCTTCCAACGTTAGTGACAATGTTGAGTGTCACTAACGTTGGCCATCACCCTCTTTTTCACATGTTAGCTTCCACGTTAACCAAGTTAACGTGGGAGTTAACGTGGTATGTTTCTCCTTAGGCCAACGTTAGTGACAATGTTGAATGTCACTAACGTTGGCATTTCTTCCCCCTTTTAACGTTAGAGGCCACGTTAACTAAGTTAACGTGGACTCTAACGTGGCCACTTATGAGCATTTGCCAACGTTAGTGACAATGTTAAGTGTCACTAACGCTGGCTCAACTTCCCCTCTCCACGTTAGAGTTCACATTAACTTAGTTAACGTGACTCTTAACGTGGTCAATGATGGCTTCGAGAGCATTATTGGCAATCACTTTTCTCATTAACTTTGCAAGTTACCTCCCATTCCTTGCTTCCTTTGGTCCTAAAATCAAGCAATGGAGTGCATCAAAGTTCTAGTCCAAGTCATGGGCAATGCAGCATACAATTTGTCACTAAACTCATGCAAAATCCTCATGAAATAATGTAAAATGCACAATGTATGCTTGAATCAAGGTGTAAGTGAATATCTACCCAAAACTAGCTTATTTCCTAAGGGAATGCATGAAACTAACCTAAAAACAGTAAAGAAAAGGTCAGTGAAACTGGCCAAGATGTCCTGGCATCACAACACCAAACTTAAAGCTTGCTTGTCCCTAAGCAAGTACTGGAACAAGAGAATGATGAATGGAATGCCAAGAGAAATGAGTCATTCTTGTGGAAGTCATATCACTGATTTTATGGTGGTTTCATGCATAGAAACTTAGGTTCATTCCTTTATTGGCTTTCAGACCTTTATCATGTCCTAAAACACTCACTTTGCTTACATCCCATGAGACTTTTATTCATTGATCCCTTTATTGTCATTTCAGAGCTTATTGGTGTTCTTAGGCTAAGTGCTCTGTAAAGGGGCAACTTTTTAAGATAAGCTTTCAGCCAACACTCCCGAATCAGTTGGTTCAAGGTGTTAGGTGTTGAGACACCCCTAAGGACTTACTCCCTCAAGTCTCTCCCCCATACATACACACCACAGGCATCTGGTTCATTTATTTTCCTTCTTGAGACCTTGGTGTCCATCACTTCTTTGGGTTACTAAGTGCTCTGTAGTGAGGGTTACTCTTGATAATGGACTTTCAGCTGATAATCCCGGGTTAGTTAACCCAAGTTACCAAGTGATAAAGCACCCCTAAGAGCTTATTCATCCAAGTAGATCCCTCACACAGGAACACCACAGACACATATCTTAAGATCAAAACCATTGGTGCCTAGCCTTATTGCTTACTCTTTTTCTTTTGTTTTTCCACTTTCATTATTCTTTTTCTCTTTCTCTTATTAGGATCTTGTCATATACTTAGTCTCATGAGTATATTCAAAGCAAAGTATTCAGGCCAGATAGTTTTCATCCCACCTTATGGTTGAACCAACTTAGCTAACTTATGATCATACCACAAACTCATGAATGTACTCCATAGTATGTACTCTACTCTGGTCTTTTGAAACATAAACATTCTCTCTTCATTTGATTTAAAGGGACAATCATATAAGTAAGTAAAGTAAGGATGCAGCGACATAAAGACTAGTGCACATAAACCTATTCAGAACTTAAAAGACAGAATTTAAAAAGGGTTCAACTACGAGTAACTACAAATCAAAAGTGCATTCGGACTTCCAACTTTCAACAATTCTGGGTACAATGGAATTAAGTAACAATACAACCTTTGGGTGATGATTTCTGGTTGCCCTCTCTCTTTGTCATCATCCTAGTTTTTGCTGCCTCGCTTCTTTGGGTGGAGGTGCACCATTTCCTCATAAGATTCCTGCAAGGTTACTGGAAGTTGCTTGTTCCCAAAGCACTTGAGACATAGTTAGCTTGCATGTATGCTGGTGTTTTTTTTTTTTGAACTCAATTTGGTGTGTGAACACCAAACTTAGTTCCTTGCCCAGTACAAAACATTGCATATATGCAGAGAACCTCATATCTTGTTATCAACAAAGCAATGATCACCTACAGCCTAACTACATCTAAGTGGTTTCTCTTGATTGGATGGAGCTAGTAATGTTCTTTTGGAGTGGAGTGTAATTCTAACCAATGTCCTTTGGTGGAACACCAAACTTAGAATTACAATATCACTCTTGGATTGTTCTGGTGTGGAACACCAAACTTAGCTCCTTACAATACAGGGGAAACAACTTGTGATCTTTATTGAAATAAATTGAAAGTGAAACTACCTGAGGTTGGGTTGCCTCCCAACAGAGCGCTCTTTTATCATCGCTAGCTCGACGAGTCCTTAATTACTTGAGATGGTACTTTACTCTGGGGTTTTCCCCCATGTTGCCCAGATAATGCTTGAGCCTTTGTCCATTCACTGTAAAAGTCCTCTCTGAACCTTCATCCGTGATTTCGATGTGGCCATATGGTGATACTTTTGTAACCATGAAAGGTCCGGACCACCTTGACTTGAGTTTTCCTGGGAACAGCCTTAATTTAGAGTTGTAAAGGAGTACTCGCTGCCCCTTTTCGAAACTCCTGGGTGCAAGATGCATGTCATGTTTTCTTTTTGCCTTCTCTTTATACATCTTAGTGTTTTCATAGGCTTGTGACCTGAATTCCTCCATCTCTTGCAGTTGTAAGATCCTTTTTGCACCAGCAGCAATGCTGTCAAAATTTAGTATCTTGATAGCCCAGAGAGCTTTGTGTTCCAACTCCAGTGGTAAATGACAAGCCTTCCCATAGACCAGTTGGTATGGAGACATTCCAAGTGGAGTTTTGAATGCTGTTCTGTATGCCCAAAGAGCATCATCCAGCTTCTTCGACTAATCCTTTCTAGATGCACCCACAGTCTTTTCCAGGATCCTCTTCAGCTCTCTGTTGGATATCTCAGTTTGCCCACTTGTTTGAGGATGGTAAGGTGTGGCTACTTTGTGTTTTACCCCATATCGTAGGAGGAGAGCTTCTAGTGGTTTGTTACAAAAGTGGCTCCTTCCATCACTGATGAGGGCTCTTGGGACTCCAAACCGGCTAAAGATATTCTTCCTGAGGAAGTTCATGACTACCTTGTTATCATTAGTTGGGGTTGCAATAGCCTCTACCCACTTGGAAACATAATCTACTGCTACCAAGATGTACTTGTTTGCATATGAGGTTGGGAATGGTCCCATGAAATCTATTCCCCACACATCAAACAGTTCCAGTTCCAAGATGAAATTTTGTGGCATGGCGTTTCTTTTGGGCAAGTTTCCAGATCTATGGCATTCATTGCAGCTTTTTACTAGTTCCTTGGCATCCTTGAAAAGGGTGGGCCAAAAGAATCCGCTTTGTAACACCTTTGCTGCAGTTCTGTCCCCTCCAAAGTGGCCTCCATAACATGAACCGTGGCAATTCCACAGGACTTCTCTTCCTTCTTCTTCCAAAACACATCTTCTAAGGATTCCATCTGAACACTTCTTGAAGAGATATGGCTCGTCCCAGACAAAGTATTTTGCATCATTCATGAGCTTCCTTTTTTGATGTTTATTGATCCCTGGGGGTAATGCCCCAGTTGCCTTGAAATTTGCAATATCTGCAAACCATGGTGCTTTGTGAACTGTCATCAACTGCTCATCAGGGAAGAGCTCGTTCACATTTGTATCGTTTCCTCCACCTTGATCATGAGGGATTCTGGATAGGTGATCTGCCACATTGTTCTCCACTCCTTTCTTGTCTCTGATTTCAATATTGAATTCCTGCAATAGTAAGATCCACCTTATTAGTCTTGGCTTTGATTCTTGCTTGGCAAACAAATATTTAAGTGCTGTGTGATCTGTAAAGACAATCACTTTAGCACCAATGAGGTATGATCTAAATTTGTTAAATGCAAAAACTATTGCTAGCAACTCCTTTTCAGTAGTGGTATAATTTCTTTGAGTTTCATTAAGGACTTTGCTCGCATAGTATATCACATGAACTAAGTTATCTTTCCTTTGTCCTAACACTGCCCCAACTGCAAAATCAGATACATCACACATCAATTCAAATGGTAGGTTCCAATCAGGTGGGGAAATGATAGGAGCAGAGGACAACCTCATTTTTAAATGTGCAAATGCTAGCATGCATGTTTCATCAAAGATAAATGGTGTATCAGATACAAGGAGATTGCTTAAGGGCTTGGCTATCTTTGAAAAATCTTTAATGAACCTTCTGTAAAAACCAGCATGCCCTAAAAAACTTCTAATTGCCTTGACATCGCTGGGTGGGGGTAGTTTTTCAATAATTTCTACTTTAGCTCTGTCAACCTCAATGCCTTGGTGAGAGACCTTGTGACCAAGGACTATTCCTCCTGTCACCATAAAGGACATTTTTCCCAGTTCAAGACCAAATTGATCTCTTGGCATTTTTTCAATACGAAGGCGAGGTGATGTAGGCAACTAGAAAAGGAATCTCTGAATACCGAGAAATTATCCATAAAAACTTCAATGAATTTTTCTATCATATCTGAAAAGATAGAAAGCATACAGCGTTGGAAAGTTGCAGGTGCATTACATAGCCCAAATGGCATGCGCCTATAGGCAAACACTCCATACGGACAAGTAAATGAGGTTTTCTCTTGGTCTCTGGGATCAACCACTATTTGGTTATATCCTGAATAACCGTCGAGAAAATAATAATATGCGTGCCCTGCAAGTCTTTCCAACATCTGATCCATGAATGGAAGGGGAAAATGATCTTTTCATGTAGCCTCATTGAGTTTTCTGTAGTCTATGCACATCCTCCATCCTGTGACGGTCCTTGTAGGTATGAGTTCGTTCTTCTCATTGGGAACCACAGTGATTCCTCCCTTCTTGGGCACAACATGTATGGGGCTAACCCAAGGGCTGTCCGAGATCGGGTATATTACCCCTCCTTGCCAAAGCTTCATAACCTCTTTCTGTACCACTTCCTTCATGATTGGGTTCAGCCTTCTTTGGGGTTGAATGGATAGCTTAGCATCATCTTCCGACAGTATTTTATGCATGCATATGGCTGAACTGATTCCCTTCAAGTCAGCAAGGGTCCATCCAATGGCATCCTTATGCTCCCGCAGCACCTTGAGTAGCTCGTCCTCTTGATCTTGACTGAGGGATGAATTTATGATCACTGGGTAGTTTTCATTTTCTCCTAGATATGCATATTTGAGAGTGGGTGGCAGTGCTTTGAGTTCAAGTTTGGGTGCTTCTGACTTTTCCTTCCCTTCCTTTGGTGCATCTGGTATATGAATTTCTGCTGTGGCCACCTCTTCACTTGATTTAGATTCCTCCTCCACCAATCTCTCGGCCTTTTCAGGTTCTTCTTCTTCAAAATTCTCCTACACTTCATCCTCAAGTGCATCTAACCTCATGCATTCCCTCAATTGTTCTGGCGGGTAACTCATGGCCTTGAATACATTGAATGTCATCTTTTCATTGTGTAATCTCAGGGTGAGGTCACCCTTCTGAACATCAATGAAAGCTCCAACAGTGGCCAAGAATGGCCTTCCCAGAATGATGGAGGTCTTGGCGTCCTCCTGCATGTCCAACACCATAAAATCTGCTGGAAATATGAAATCTCCCACTTTTACCAGCAAATCCTCTACTACCCCATGAGGGAATTTGAACGATCGGTCTGCCAGTTGTAGGGCCATTTTTGTTGGTTTAGCCTCCTCAATTTTCATCTTCCTCATCATAGCTACTGACATCAAATTGATGCTGGCCCCTAAGTCATAAAGAGCCTTCTCTACTGTGATTTCCCCTATAATACAAGGGATCTGAAAACTCCCAGGATCCTTCAGTTTCTGGGGTAGTTTGTGCTGAATGATAGCACTGCATTCTTCGTTTAGTATCACAGTCTCATTGTTCTTCCAGCTTCTCTTCTTAGTCATTAGCTCCTTCAAAAACTTGGCATAGAGTGGCATTTGTTCTATGGCTTCAGCAAAGGGTATGTTAATTTGTAGTTTCTTGAAGATTTCCAAAAATCTCAAGAACTGGTTGTCATCTTCCTTTTTCTTCAATAGCTGGGGGGTATGGAGCTCTTGAGATGTTCAGTTGTGGCATCCCTTTTTCTTTCTGCGGACTTTGCGTGGGAGGTTGAACTCCATCTTGCTCTTCTCCCTTTTCATTTGAGCTTTCTTCTTGTGGTTTTTGGGGTAGTTCCTTCAGTTCCTTCCCACTCCTAAGTGTGATAGCTTGACACTCCTCCCTTTTGCTTGAATTGGCATCATTGAAAAGGTTGTGGTTAGGCAGCTGCTTAAATAGATAGCCGATTTGTGTCTCCAGTTTCTTGATGGCAGCATTTTGATTCTGCATGTTTGACTGCACTTCCTCTCGGAATACTTTACTGTTTCGAATCTCTTTGCATACTCCTTCAAGTAAGATTTCAATCTTAGAGAGCTTGTCATCAATTGATGGGTGATTCGGAGCAGATGTGCTGTTTTGGTTTTGATAAGCGTGTGGAGAAGTGTTGTTGTGGGGGTGTTGAGATGTCCTCTGTGTGAATTGCTGGTGAGCTGCATTGTTGTTGGAGTTGTAACGTCTCTGGTCTTGGTTTTGATCTTGCTGACTTCCCCACCCAAAGTTTGGGTGGTTTCTCCATCCAGGGTTGTAGTTCTTGGAGTATGGATCATAGTTTTGCCTTGGTGAATTTCCAATGTAGTTGGCTTGCTCCTGACTACCCTCTGCTTCTTCATTCACTCCTTCTTAGGTTGTTGATGAAGTTCAAATTGCTGCTACTTGGTTCCTCTCCATCTTCTTGGTGAGGTCAGCCAGCTGCTGGGTAATGAGCTTGTTTTGGGCCAACAAAGCATCTACATTGTTTAGCTCCATTACTCCTCTTGTGTTCCCTCTTTCGGAAGCATAGAAGTAGTCGTTCTCTGCTACTATTTCAATGACATCTATAGCCTCCTCAATGGTTTTCTTCTTATTCAAGGATCCTCCGGATGAATGGTCTACGGCCTTCTTTGACTCATAAGAGAGCCCTTCATAGAAAATGTGCAGATGCACCCATTCGTTGAACATGTCAGGTGGACACCTCCTTGTGAGATCCTTAAATCTCTCCCATGCTTCATACAAAGTCTCACCATCTTGTTGCCTGAAAGTTTGGACCTCAGCTCTCAGCCTATTGATTCTTTGAGGAGGGTAAAATCTTGCTAAGAATTTGTTCACCACGTCTTCCCAAGTTGTCAAGCTTTCCCTTGGGAAAGATTCCAGCCACTTGGCTGCCTTGTCCCTGAGTGAGAATGGAAATAAGAGCAGTCTATAGGCGTCAGGATGAACACCATTAGACTTTACTGTGTCACATATTCTTAGGAAGGTGGTTAAATGTTGATTGGGGTTTTTTTGAACACCTCCTCCAAACGAACAGTTGTTCTGAACAAGGGTGATGAGCTGTGGTTTAAGTTCGAAGTTGTTGGCATGGATTGTTGGCTTTTGGATGCTACTTCCATAATTGCCTGGGTTTGGATTGATGTAAGAGCCCAAAACTCTTCTATCCTCCCCAGCATGATTTGCTCTACCTCCTCCCCCATGGTTGTGATACTCTTCTTCATGATGGTTTTCCATGTTGTCTTCCATGTTTGGTTCAAAGAATTCCTCCTCTTTCTCAGCACCAACCACTTTCTTTCCTCTTGCCTCCCTCCTTAATCTAAGGAAGGTCCTCTCAGGTTCAGAATCGAAGGAAGTTGAAGCCCCGCTTCTTCTCCCTGTCATACAACCAACAAGTGCAAGCAAAAAAAGATAGGTGAAGAAAGTATTTTTGTCAGAATTACTGTTAGTTGTGGGTGATACAATATATCAAACAGTTAGTGGGTTAGCAAACAGAATTGAAAATAACAAAGAAAAATAAAAGAGTAGAGGGAGAAGGGAAGAAGTTTAACTAAAACAGAAAGTAAATCACTCAAACAGAAAATGAAATTCACAAAGTAAAAATGCTCAATCTAGTGATCTTCCAATTTAATCATTGTTGATGCACAATCAATCCCCGGCAACGGCGCCATAAACTTTATGTGGGTGGAAACTGTCTCTCAACAAATCTCCTTCGGCAAGTGTACTGAATTTGTCGTCAAGTAAAAACTCACAATAGAGTGAGGTCGAATCCCACAGGGATTGATTGATCAAGCAACTTTAATTAGAAGAATGTTCTAGTTGAGCGAATCCAGAATTTGGGTTGAGAGTTGCAGAAAATAAAATGGCGAGAATGTAAATAACAGAAAAGTAAATGCTAGAATTAAAGGACTGGAAGTAAATGACTGAAAGTAAATTGCAGAATTGTAAATGGGAATGGGGGATTTGCTCATAAAAGTAAATGACAGAAATTAAAGAGAATGGGTAAGATCAGAGATGGGGAGTTCATTGGGCTTAGGAGATGTTGCAATTCTCCGGATCAAGTTCATTTTCATCTCTTCCTCAATCAATGCACTCATTGATCTCCTTGGCAATCTTAATTGATTGAATTACAATTTCTCGAAATTCAATCTCTCAAATCTTGATCAATAGCCAATTCCTTGGTCAATTGTTCATGAGAAGAGATGATGTGTGGTCACTGATTATACCACATGCATTTCCCAAACCAGGTATTGAGAGGATTATAGTCACATATCCATCCAAACCCAATTTGGTCCAGCATGAGAAAGCACTTCTAGCTTGATCTCTTCATTCCTCTTTCAAGGTTCAGAAGAGATCCAAGTCTGAATAGCTCCTTTTCCAAGATAGCTACCCAATTGGATGAAGATCGAAATCTTTCAAGTAAAATCAAGAGAAAAGAGAGAAGAAGAATAATGAAAACTAGTATTGATCCATCAACTTACAACAGAGCTCCCTAACCCAATGAAAGGGGTTTAGTTGTTCATAGCTCTAGAAAATGAAAACAAAGATGGAGAATACATCATAAAACTAGAAAATGCAGAAAAGGTAAAATACAGAGAGTAGTTCTCTTTTCCAACTTCCAGAACTCCCTAAACAATTCAAAGATACTCCTATATATACTACTTTTCTCAGCTTCTAGTTGGCTCTTCAAGTCTTGGGCCTTTGGATCTTGAGTTTGAAGCAGTTCTCTTCTTCATTTGGGCTTGGCTTTACTTGCAGAGAGAAAGTGTGAAGTGGGTAGAGACTTTAGCTCAGGACGTTAGGGGTGTTAACATTTAGTGAAAATATGAGTTCGAGAACGTTAATGACAATCAACTTTCTCACTAACTTTCCTAAGTAAAACCCACGTTAATTTCAATGTTAGTGGCACAAACGTTGCCACTAACGTTGTCTCTAAGTCCTTCGCACACGTTATTGGGACTTAACATTCCCAATAACTTTGAAAAGCCCCATTTTTTCCCACGTTAGAGCCCACGTTAACTTAGTTAATGTGGCTCTTTAACGTGGGCTTGCCATCCTTCGAGAACGTTAGTGACACTCAATATTGTCACTAACGTTCCAAGGTGCCCCTATGTCTCACGTTAGAGTCCACGTTAACTAGGTTAACGTGGCTTCTAACGTGGCCATGCTTAGCCATCCCCAACGTTAGTGACAATGTTGGCTGTTACTAATGTTGGCTCATCATTCACTCATCAACGTTAGCTTCCACGTTAACTAAGTTAACGTGGGAGTTAACGTGGATCTTAGTGGCTTGTGTGGCTCCTTCCAACGTTAGTGACAATGTTGAGTGTCACTAACGTTGGCCATCACCCTCTTTTTCACACGTTAGCTTTCACGTTAACCAAGTTAACGTGGTATGTTTCTCCTTAGGCCAACGTTAGTGACAATGTTGAATGTCACTAACGTTGGCGTTTCTTCCCCCTTTTAACGTTAGAGGCCGCGTTAACTAAGTTAACGTGGACTCTAACGTGGCCACTTATGAGCATTTGCCAACGTTAGTGACAATGTTAAGTGTCACTAACGTTGGCTCAACTTCCCCTCTCCATGTTAGAGTTCACGTTAATTTAGTTAACGTGACTCTTAACGTGGTCAATGATGGCTTCGAGAGCGTTATTGGCAATCACTTTTCTCATTAACTTTGCAAGTTACCTCCCATTCCTTGCTTCCTTTGGTCCTGAAATCAAGCAATAGAGTGCATCAAAGTTCTAGTCCAAGTCATGGGTAATGCAGCATACAATTTGTCACTAAACTCATGCAAAATCCTCATGAAATAATGTAAAATGCACAATGTATGCTTGAATCAAGGTGTAAGTGAATATCTACCCAAAACTAGCTTATTTCCTAAGGGAATGCATGAAACTAACCTAAAAACAGTAAAGAAAAGGTCAGTGAAACTGGCCAAGATGCCCTGGCATCAGTATCGACCTCCCCACACTTAAAGATTGCACCGTCCTCGGTGCATGCTAAGATGTGCAGGTGGACGGGTTGTTCCAACTGATGCTTTTCTCTAAAGATTGTGCAGATAGACTTGTCTGTCTCTCCATGTAAACGTCTTCCGGTTCCCTTCTGGGTGACCATCCTGAAAGAAAAAGGGAAGAAGAGTAACCCAGAAATAGAGATAAGAAAATAAAAGAAGTATGGGTGGGTTAATGCCAAATGATAAGGGTCTCATTTACATGGAAGCTTCAACATGTAAGTGAGAAAACAATAGAAGCTATAGCATACCAGTGGTGCAAAATTGCAACAATGGAGAAGAGAGTGGAGAAAGAGAGATAATATAAATTCATGTCAATGCAAAAAGTAATACAGGTATAAAAGGTCGGCATTGATTTAAATAATATTACCTAACCAGAATAAAACAAGTCACAAGCACCAAGATAATACCAGAAAATATATAACAGTTGAATAAGAACATTTGAACACCAATGGTAAAATAATAAATTTAGAAAAGAAAAGAAAAATATGCATAAAATTAAAATGCAATGAATGAAATATTCAAATAAATTAAGTAAAATAAAATGAAAGATAAGAAGAATAAGGAGGGAAAGAACGGAAGAAGAAGTAAGTAAGAAAGGAGGGAGGAAAAATTAGGATTGGGGGAGAAAAGATAAGATAATTGGCAAATTAGGATAAGCTGTGTGGCGCAAGCGACGCAGACGCGTGGGGCACGCTGTCGCGTGACTTGCGCTTTAAGTCAATCGACGTGGTAGCGTCAGTCACGCGGTCGCGTGACACGTTTTATGCTGCTAGCGCGAGGGCAGCCTCACGCTCACACAACTCTCTATTCAAAATCATATTAGTGCATAATATTGGGTGACGCGATCACGTGGGGCAAGCGATCGCGTGAGTGGGCACTTAGTAGGATGTGACGCGGCCGCGTGGGGCACGCGGTCGCGTGAGATGGACTGCGCGTCCAGCGCCAGTCCAGCACCACTCTAGCACAACTTTCGGCTGTGCACCATTATTATGTCGAAATTCCGGTCACGCGGCCGCGTGGGAGGCCAGTATTCCCACTCGACACGGACGCGTCAGCGACGCGGTCGCGTGGGACGATTTGTGCCACGGGCACGCCTCCAGCCACGCTCCAGCGTGACTCTCTGTTCGTTTTTATTTTCTCCCCTCTCCTTGCAACGCGGACGCATGGCTTTTTTTTTTTACGCATAAAAAATGCAAAATGCAATGATTAATGTGAATGCTATGCATGATCCCAGGTTTAATAAAACAAAATAAAATTCAAAAACAAACAAAAGTAAAAAAAATTAAAATTGCAAAAGGAACGATCATACCATGGTGGGTTGTCTCCCACCTAGCACTTTTAGTTAAAGTCCTTAAGTTGGACATTGGAAGAGCTTCCTGCTATGGTGGCATGTGTTTAAATTCATCCAGAAATCTCCACCAATGTTTGGAATGCCAGCAGCCTCCGAGGTCCCAAACTAGGCATGTGAAGCTTCTGATCAGCTTCAAGCAGATTTTCAGGTTCCCGGGATGACGAATGTCAGAACAGAATCCATGATCCCAAGCTTTGTTTTTAAATCCGCCTCTGTCTTGATCTACATGTTTCCATCCGGGCGGTTTAAAAAGTAGAATCTCACCATGGTGACCAAACGTTCTCCGTGATCCATGCAATTGAGCATGATACCAATCCGTGTACTTCGAGGTGAAGCGTGGAACCTTATTGATCCTTGTGCACCAACTTTGAGTACGAGCCATTTCCCTCTTACTCTTAAAGCCGCAAAGAGTTCTAAGCTGGCCATCTATTTCAAGCAAACCATATTCAAGTGAATAAGTAAAGTTATAGGTTAAGGATTGTACCCACTTGAAGCTTGTATTAGGTCGTAATGGCCTTGCGATAGGTGTTTCTGGTGATTTTGTAAGTTCTACTCCCTTGGGTTCTTCTGTGAATTTCTCCACTTCCTTGTAAGAGTCTTCAAATGTAGTATCACCCTGGTCAAAGTCTTCTATGTCTTCCTCATCACTTGAGTCATAGATTGGAGGTTGAGAGAAATCTACCTCCGCATCATCTTCATATTCACTTGGGGAAGATTCTTCGATCTCAGAGAATTCACTTGCGGATGCAAGTTCATTACTAAGAGAATTTGACTTGTGACTATCATCATCAAGGGAATTTGTGTCCTGGGTTATTCCGTCTGATTCTTCATAAATAACTTGCCTTGGAGATTGTACAATATCCTCCTAAGCATCGACTGTAGCATCCTTGACAGAGTTCTCTTCAGTTCTGAATTCCCATGGAGGTTCAGCATCTCCTAGATCTTCAACCAACTCTTCTTCTTGAACAATGACAGCTTCTTCTACTTGTTCTAGTACGAATTCGTTCTCTGTCTTATCCACTGGAGATTCTGGTATTTCCTTCATGCTACGCTCTTCGTTAGACTGTTCACATGGGGCTGTGGCTGATCCTTGTGTATTTGAGCGTCTAGAAACCCATTGAATTACTACTTGCTCCAGTTGTCGAATGGTTATTTGAAATTTATTTATTGTTTCCTTTAGGCGAACCTCTGCTTCTCGGGTTGCCGGACTTGGGCATGATACACAGGAAAGTGGTGGTGATTGGGAGTGATTGGATTGGTACATGGGTAAGAAAGGATCATATGGTGGCGAATGGTGAAGAGAAGCTTGTGAGTGTGATGGTTCGAGGTTATGTTGAAAGGGTGGTTTATATGCACGGGGTGGGGCTTGTTGGTAGTTACAAGGTTGTCCACCATATCCTTCAGCTAGGTATACACTGTAGAATGGTCTTTGTCCCGGATATCTCGGAGGGTGTTGCTGCCTGAAGGGTTGATTAGATCCTCTTGGCTCCATCCATCCTTGATTGGTCTGACCTTGATGCACATTCCTGCTGTAACATCTATTTCCTTCAACAAAGTTAGAACCAAACTCAAAGCGAGAGGGGTGAGAGTTCATGGTAGCAAATAAAGATGAAAAGGAAGAACAAAAATAGAGAAACAAGCAAAAGAAAAATATTTACAATAACCAATAATAAGGCACACGTTAGCAGTTCCCCGGCAACGGCGCCATTTTGAAAGAACCGAAGATTGATGGTTCAGAGGTTATAAAAACTCTCGTTGTAAGTATAGTTACTAAACCAAGCAATCAACCTTTCTTACAAACGTTTTGGGTGTCACAAGTAACAAATCCCTTTAAAAATTGTTAACCGAGTATTCAAACCTCGGGTCGTCTTCTCAAGGAACTGCAAGGAAGTATGTTCTTATTATTGGCTATAAAGGTTGTAATCGGGGTTTAGAAGGTGAGAGGCAAGTGATTTAAATGACAAGTGAAGTAGATGGCAGTTAAAGTAAATGAATACTGTAAAGCAATCTTTTGGCAAGGTAAGAGAAATTGGAAGTCCAACTTAGTTATCTCTCTCAACAATAATGAAAGTTGAATCTAAATTCCACTTAGTTAACCTTTACTAAAGTAAAGGAAAGTCAAGGGACTAATTAGTTTGACCTTCGAATCCTATTTATTTCCTAAGAAAAAGTTGGGATTATTGAAGTTCAGTTCAATTAGCAAGATAAAGATTATCAATTATGCTGAGTTTAATAATGTTGAGTTACTGATCTCTTAACCAAGACAAAAAGGGAAAAAGTAAAATTGTTGGAATAAAAAGGTCCTTAGATAGAAAGCAATGGTAACACAAATTAAGGAGAAAGCAATCAATAACTGAAATACCTCAAATAATCATTAATTCAAATCATAACATGGGAAGGATTCATAAGTCAAGTTGGCAACATTTATAGGTACGAATAAAAGCATTGAAGTAAATATTAAACCTGGATCGAGAGTCACTCCTACAAACTAAGAGAAGTCCTAAATCCTAATCCTAATCCTAAGAGAGAGAGGAGAGAACCTCTCTCAAACTAAATCTAAATCATGGAAAGTGAAAATTGGCGAGCTCCCATTGAATGGATGCATTCCCCCACTTTATAGCCTCCAATCTGTGCTTTATGGACCGAAAACTGGGTCAGAAACAGCCAAAAATTGCCCCCTGCGTATTCTGGTACGTTCAGGTCACAGACAAGTGACGCGGAGGCGTCGTCCACGCGGCCGCGCGGATTGAAGTTCGCAGATGCGACGCATCCGCGTGGATCACGCGTTCGCGTCGCCTAGCGTCAGGGCAACTATGGCATATTATATATCAAATCGAAGCCTCAGACGTTCGCTTTCCAACGCAACTAGAACCGCGTTGTTTGGACCTCTGTAGCTAAAGTTATAGCCGTTTGAGTGCGAAGAGGTCAGGCTGGACAGCTTAGCAGTTTCTCCAACTTCTTGTATTCCTTCCACTTTTGCATGCTTCTTTTCCATCCTCTGAGCCATTCCTGTCCTGTAATCTCTGAAAACACTTAACACACATATCAAGGCATCTAATGGTAATAAGAGATGATTAATAATAAGCAAATATAAGATCAAAGAAGCATGTTTTCAATCATAGCACAAAACCAGGAAGGAAAATATAAAACATGCAAATAATATGAATAAGTGGATAAAGAGTTGATAAAATCCACTCAATTGAGCACAAGATAAACCATAAAATAGTGGTTTATCAGTTACCTCAACC
Organism: Arachis ipaensis; assembly: GCF_059453495.1. Classification (NCBI taxonomy): domain Eukaryota; kingdom Viridiplantae; phylum Streptophyta; class Magnoliopsida; order Fabales; family Fabaceae; genus Arachis; species Arachis ipaensis. Next base: position 57,402,537 of record NC_142440.1, read on the forward strand.
TTTTTGAAGATCTCCACCATCTTGGGATCTAGCTCCACTTGCTTCTTTGTCCTCCTAGCAAGGTGTGGAAAAGGAATGGGAATGGCCTCTTTCATAACATCGTCTTCCTTAGAAACTCCATTCCTTGGTTGAGCAACTTCTTCTTCAACTGCTTCTTGTACTTCATCCTCTTCTTCAACATCTTCTACCTCAACAACATCTTCATCTTGAATGTCTTCTCTTGAGCTTGGCTCCTCGGGACTCCTCTCTTGCAATGTAGTTCCGGACCTCAAAGTGATGGCATTAATTCCACCCTTGGGGTTAGGTAAAGGTTGAGAGGGAAGAGCACTAGAGCTTGAAGGTTGATTGTTGGAGGTAGAGGGCGGGTCCATATAGGATAGAAGATCTTGGACGGTAGAGGTAAGACCTGTGATGCTAGAGGCAACTATGGCTTGAAGCTCTTTTTGTCCTTGCATAAGAGAGCGAATCATCTCATCATTGGAGGAAGAAGGAGGATAGGTAATCTGAGGGGCATGTTATTGTTGTGTTGAGGTGCTTTGGCTTGCCTTTGGTGCAGTGGTTGGTATCTTTGGACTTGGTTTTGCTGTTGGTATAGAGGATTTTGTTGATACCGGTTTTGTTGGTAGTTGTTATTCCACCTTTGATTTCCACCATTTTCTCTGCCTCCTTGGTTGTAGTTGTCCATCCATCCTTGGTTGGGGTTATCTTGCCAACCATGATTGTAGTTACCACCTTGATTATAGTTACCGCCTTGTTGGTAGTACCCTTGATTCGGACGGTTGTAATAAGCATTGGTAGCCGCCAAGGAGTTGTCCTCTTGGAGTTGTGGACATTCATCAGTGTAGTGAGAATAGCAAGCGCATATTCCACACTCTCTTTGAGGGACTAACTGTTGACATTGTTGTTATGGAGGAGGCGGAGGTTGTTGTTGATTGTGCTGGAGCTGCTTGAGTATATTGGTTATCTCTCCCAAAGTCTTGGTGAGAGCAGCAGTCTCACTACTAGAGGAAACTTCTGCAACAGCCTTGGGATGATTATTCCTTTGCCTTGCATTTTGGGTAGACTCAGCTAGATCGGTGATCAGTTGCCACGCTTCTGTCGCCATCTTGTACTTCGTCAGAGAGCCATTACTCGCAGCATCAAAGAGGGTCTTGTCTCAAGGCTTCATGCCTTGGCAAAAATAGCTAATCAACACCAACTGGTCAATCATATGACGGGGACATGAGTCAAGGAGATTCCTAAATTATTTCCAGTACGCATAGAGAGTCTCTTATTCACCTTGAATGATACAGGAAATTTCCTTCCGCAATCTATCTATAACCTCTGCTGGAAAGATCTTGTCTAGAAATTCCATTCTAAAAAAAATCCTAATTAGTAACAACAGCTTCCGGTTAAGTGTAGAATGATGAAAGAAAATTGTCGGTATAGAATTTCACAAAAATAATTGTTACATTGCAAGTATAGTTCTAAACCAACAATGAATCCTCACATCAAAATTTAATATGGTTGTCATAAGTACAAACCCCAATAAAATAACCGAGAATATTAATCCCGGGCCGTTCTCCCTAGGAATCACAATAAAGTGCTTTATTATTGGCTATGAAGGAATGTTTTGGGCTTTTTGTAATAAGGAACAAGAAATGTAAATAGCAAAAGAAATAAACTAGTAACTAAGGAAACTATTGGCAAGGGATGAGAACTAGAAGTCCTATCCTCATTATCATCATCAATTGTGACAAGAATTATCCATTGCTCCCACTTAGTCAACCTCTAACTATAAAGAAAAGTCAAGTGGTTGGAATTGGCTCTTGTCCACAAGTCCTAGTCAAATCATAGTGAAAGACTAGCTTTAGTGGCATTCAAGTCAACTAGCAACTTCCAATTATCATCAACAAAAGAGTTTGATAACTCAAGAGTCTCCAATTACTCAACCTAAGCCAAGAGGAGAAAAAACTAGCTCATGACTAAAAGAAACATTTCATGAAACACCTAGTTAGCATAAACATAAATCATGGTATATTGCAAGACATAATAAAAGCTATAACTATCAAAAGCAGGAAACAAAAAATAGCAAGTAAAGTAAGCATCAAAAGACATGGAAATATAAAATTGCATTAAAAGGGTATGGATAACAACAAAAGAGTTCATAAATGAGTTGGATTGGGCCCAAAATGAGCTAGAAATCGCTAGCCACGAGTTCCTTAAAATGGCCCACACTGATCCTTCGATGTGTTCATGTGAAATGATGCATACGAGTCACCAAACGTCCTGTCAACTATGGAAAATTGTATATCATTTTAAAGCCCCGGATGTTACCTTTCCAACGCAACTAGAACCGCCTCATTTGGACCTTTATAGCTCAAGTTATGATCGATTTAGTACGAAGAGGTCATGATTGATAGCTTAGCAATTCCTTCATTTCTTCACGAGTTCTCCATTTTGCATCTTCCATTTCTCTCAAGCCATCCTTACCTTCAAAACCTTAAATCACTCAAACAAACATATCAAGGCATCGAATGGGAGGAAAGCAAATTAAATTTATCAATTTAAGGGCCTAAACTCCTAATTACTAGCAAGACCTAGAAATAACCAAAAAGTAAGATATTCACAATATTAACATATTCACAATAGCCAATAACATAACATCATTGCAATTCCCTGGCAACGGCGCCAAAATTTGATGAAAGAAAATTGTCGATATAGAATTTCAGAAAAATAATTGTTACGTTGCAAGTATAGATCTAAACCAACAATGAATCCTCACATTGAAATTTAATATGTTTTTCACAAGTACAAACCCCAATAAAATAACTGAGAGTATTAATTCTGGGTCGTTCACCCTAGGAATTACAATGAAGTGCTTTATTATTGGCTATGAAGGAATGTTTTGGGATTTTTGTAATAAGGAACAAGAAATGTAAATAGCAAAAGCAATAAACTAATAACTAAAGAAACTCTTGGCAAGAGATGAGCACTAGAAGTCATATCCTCATTATCATCATCAATTGTGACAAGAATTGTCCATTGCTCCCACTTAGTTAACCTCTAACTATGAAGAAAAGTCAAGTGGATGGAATTGGTAGAGTGAGGTAGATCCCACGAGGTTTGATGGATTAAGCAACTTTATTGAGGTGATTAGTCTAGTCAAGCAAAATATTGAAAGAGTTTTGGTGAAATTGACTTGACAGAACATAAATTGCATGAAAAGTAAATTGCTAGAAATGTAAATGGGGATTGGGTGCTGGGAAATTTAAGGAAGCAGTAAATTCAAAGCAATTAAATGAAACTCAAGGCAATCAAAGTGAGCAATAACAGAGAGAAAGATTCATTAGGGATTAGAGATATTATAATCCACCATGAGAAGAGGTTAAGCATGTTCTCTTTTCCATAAGCCACACAAATTCTCAAGACCTCAATTCCTCCTGAATAGTGTTGGTCAAGAGAATTGTGAAGGATAGAGCTCCAATTCTAATGCCCATGATTCCCCTTCCGAGGCTCACACAAGCATTCAACAGATTCAAGCCCCCTTTCAGGGTGAATGAATCTCAATCAAAACAGAAGATATCGTATAGCTACCCAAGCGGATTGAGAAGAAGAATATGTTCACTCAATCATATGAATTATAATAGAGCTCCTCCCCCTAATGATTGGTGTTTAGTTGATCATTGCTCTAAGAATAAGTGTAGGAAATTTAAATTACATGAAAATAAACTCAGCTCAATGTAAAATCAAATGTAAAATTGCAGAAGGGAAGAAGTGCTAGAAATTAAAATTGCATAAAAGTAAATGAAGCTCAATACAAATTAAAATGTAAACTTGCAGAAAAGAAAAATTGTATCTAAACTAAGAATTCTACACTACACTCACTGGAGTCTCTAATCCTCCAAGAGAGCTCTGGAGTCTCTAATCCTCCAGCCTCTACTCCTACTCCTACCCAAGCCTCCTTTTCAATCTTCAAAAATTCTTCTATTTATACTCTTCTTCCTATCTTTAATTGGGTCTTCATGTACTTGGATGTGGGCCTTGGCCTTGATTGAAGTAGTTAGGGATGACTCTTGATGACGTTGACAATGGGATTAATTCACTAACGTTCACAAGTTGCATGGGTGCCTTTTGGAATGAATTTGCCTTAACGTTGGTTAGGAACGTTGGTTCACAAACGTTCTCACAAACGTTGTGTATTTGAGCCACTTTTGGCGTTGGCAGCGACACTAGACTCAGTGTTGGTGCACCAACGTTCGCGTAGTCATGCGTGTGCGTGGCTCACGCATACGCGTGAAAGCTGTTTTTATTGCCATTTTACTCGTGCACATCGCCCCCGCGTGCGCGTGACTTGCCATTTTTCCATTATCACGCGTATGCGTCATCGACGCTTAGCGTCACTTCAAATTTTCCAACTCTTTTATCGAAGACGTTGGTGAGCAACGTTGGATACAATGTTAGCACAGCAACGTTGGCTTGGTTACGCGTGTGCGTCACCCACGCATACCCGTGGATTGTTATTTTCCCACGCGTACATGTATGCGTCGCCAACGCGTGCGCATCGCAGCACATTTTTCCAATTCCAAATTGAGTTTTTATCGAAGACGTTGGTGAGGGACGTTGGTGAACCAACGTTCCCACCAACGTTAGGCACCCTTTTCTTTTCAACGTTGCCAGCAACGTTGGTTTGGCCACCATGTTGCACTTTCCTCCTCCATCAATGTTGGAGGCAACATTGGTGAGCCAACTTTGGCCACCAACGTTGCTTCCTTTTCCTCTTCCTTGCTCTTCCTCTTCTTCTTTCCACCTATCATCAACCAATCAAATGCATCAAAGCTTTGCCATAATCTCAAGATTTTACATCATTCATAGTTTTCAAGTAAATTGTGCATAAATATAATGAAAATGCACATATTTAACCATGTTTGATTGAATCAAGATATACATGAAATTTTCATCCAAATACTTACTTATTGCCTAAGAAATGCATGAAAACCAAGTAAAAACCAATGAAAAAGGCTTGTGAAACTAGTATAAGATGCCTTGTCATCACCACACCAAACTTAAATCTTGCTTGTCCCCAAGCAAGCAGTAGAACATAAGGAGAGTGAATGAAAACAAAGAGAGGTATAAGCCCTTATTGGAAGACATTTAATTCTGGTTAATGGGGTTTTCATGCATGATATCTTTAGTGATTTTTTTCTTTATGGCTAAAGTATTGACACTCCTTTGGATTCTTACTTGAATTACACAAAAAATTAGACTTGTTATTGCTTGGTCCTTAGTTTTTCTTGCTCTCTTTCCTTTTGATTGAGACTTATTGCTTACTGAGGCTAAATGCTATGTGTTAAGGCAGCTCTTTAAAGTAAGCTTTCAGCCAACATTTCTGCCCCAGTTGGTTCAGGATGCTAGGTGTTGAGACACCCCTAAGGGCTTACTTACTCAAGCTTTCATTGGCACACACACATCACAGGCATTTAGCTTGTTTTATTCTTTGGACATTGGTGTCCAGCACCTCTTTGGGTCACTAAATGCTTTATCTCAAAGTAGCTCTTGATGGTGGACTTTCGGTTGGCAATCCTGGGTTAGTTAACCCAAGTTTCCAGGTGATGAAGCACCCCTTAGAACCTAGTTATCCAAGCTTATCTTTGTACAAGAGCATCACAGGCATATATCCAAATCTCAAGCCATTGGTGCCCAGCCTTGTTTATTTCTTTTTTTGTTTATTTCTCTTGCATTTTCTTTCTTTAATTATGGACCTCTTTCATTTTTCAAGTCTAATAGAATGCAACTCAAGTTCATATCTCAAAGTCATGCCAACCTCTAGCCTTATTCATAAATCAACTAATGAACCAGCACATACCACCACATAACTTTATTCTATCTTCTATCAGAATAGACCTTTACTTTTTCTCTGTTTTACCACAATAATTTTTCTTTTATTCAAGCATGGGGAAAAAAGCATACAACTTATGCAAGATGGCATGGCATAAACACTTAGACTAGCAGCCCAAAATGACAATAAAAAGACAGACAAATAGAATGCAAGTGAATTATAGCTAAAATGATACTACTCAGCAGGGGTACAATTATACTTCCAATTTAAAGCATTTCAAACTAGAAACAGTTAAGCAACAATACAACCTCTTGGTGGCTTCTTGTTTCTTCCTTGTCATCATCATCCATAGCTTTTGTATCCTTCTTTGTCTCCTTGGAAGTTTCTTGTTTCCTAAGCACTTGAGAGATGGTTAGCATGCATGTATGCTTGTGATTTTCTGAACTTAAGTTAGTGTGGGAACGCCAAACTTAGTTCCTTGCCTACTTCTATATGCAGCAAAGTGAATACATGCAGGAAACATCAAGTGCTTTTATTAAGAAAACAAACTATGAAGTAGAAACTAAACATATGTTAAGTAGTTTCTGTGATTATTTGGAGCTGATAACTAGTCATGCTGAGGGTGTAATGTGTTCTTAGTGAAATCTTTGGTGGAATACCAAACTTAGCATCCCACATTCACCCTTGAATTACTTTGGTGTGCAATATCAAACTTAGCTCCTTGCAATACAGAGAAATCCACTTAACTCTTTTATTGAAATATCTAAGAAAGGACAACTATCTCTGGTTGGGTTGCTTCCCAACAAGAGCTCTTTTAATGTCATTAGCTTGACATGTTGTTCATGAATTTCTTTTTCTTCTTCCAGTTTGTTAAGAGAAATGACCTCAGGGGGAAAGAAGAGCCATTCAGTGTCCCATATCTTGTCCTCTTCCCAGCAAGCTTCCTTTGGTTATTTGCTTGATTGAACTTGCTCGCTGAATCAGGGGTTAGATTGCTTATGGTTGACCTTTTCTTCTTCATGGATATGATCGATTTTAGCTTGGTCACAATCCTCTTTTCGATGCTCTTGTTGGTTGCCTTCATTTCTTGGATATCAAGATTTGAGTGTTGTGTGATGGTCGGAGTGTCCTCTTCATTAAAAGATTCTTGAATTTGTGGTTTAATGAACCCGTCCTCTATACAACTTTCTACTTCAATTGAATGTGAACTCTCTTGATTGACTTCCTCCCTTTCTTTTACATGATGTTCCATTGAGTCCTTTGAGAGTGAGTTTTCATGTTCCTCTGTCACCTCAATTAGCTTCTGTGGATATGAAATCATTGGCTCAAATACTTCCATAATCTCCTTCTTCATAGAACTTTCACTTGTTATTAGAGCCTATTTTTCTTGCTTTTTTAATTCCTCCTTTGCACTCAACATCTGGTTTAAACGCACTTCCATGTTTATAAAAAAGGTTTCTTGTTCTGTCCAAGATTTCTTCATCTCTGCTTCATATCTTTTAAGCATGGACTCAAGTTTTGAGAGTCTTTGGTTTAGAGGAGTTTATGTAGGTTGTGAGTTTTGGAAGGGATTTTGTGTTGAGGCATAGTCAAGTGATGAAGAATTTTCAAATAAAAAATTGAGAGGTGAGGTTGGACAATTTTGCATAAATGAATTGAAGGTATGCTCAAGTGATGATGGTTCTTGATAAGTAGAGTATGGACTATTGAATGCTCTTTGATTTTGATCCTCCCACCCACAACTTGAGTAATTGTTGAATTCATCAAAGTATGGATCATTTTATGGCCCTGAGAGGTATCCTATTTCACTGGATTGTTCACACTCCATCATTCCTTGTTGACATTCCCAACCACCATTAGGATAATGACATAAATCATATTGTGATGGTGGGCAATATCCCATGAAATTTGTTTGATCATTTTGTGGCCTTGGAGCATATCCCCACTGGGTGGATTGCTCATAATCTGTCATTTCTTGGTGATATTTGATGCTAGGGCATCATAGCATGTTTTTCTATGCTTTTTCACTAAATTTCGGTTTAGTTTTCATACAAATTTTATGAATAAAGGAGCAAAAGCATGAAAAATCTCTGCATTAAGAAAATCTCAAGCACATGTGAATTTTTCTAATATAAAGGGTAAATCTGATGGAATAGATCACACTAAGTGAAGTTATAATTTTGAGCATTATTAGCAAACTTAGTAGAGTAAAGATTATCCTGTATGTTACTTTGATACACTTATTTATTTGATAATAGGCTAAATAGAAATAGAGAAGCAGAGAAAAACAGAGTTGGAGAGCCAACATTGATGGCAAAGTTTGAGTAAACGTTGGCAATGAACCAATGCTGTAAGGAAATATTGAAGAAGCAACATTGGAAGGAACATTGGTGATCCAACGTTGCCCCTAATATGTGCGCAAAAGAAGCCTGGACAAAGTTACAGCCACGCGTACGCGTGCTTGATGAAGAAGTGGCAAACCACGCATACGCGTGAGTAGTGAAAAATGACAAGCCACGCGTGCGCGTCACCTGTGCACACGTGTGAAAGGGGCAAACTTGGAGGTGACGTTGGTGATCAAACGCTGGGTCCAACGTCTGTGATGTCATCCCTGGGAAAATTTCATATGACGCGTACGCGTGGCTCACCCGTACGCGTCGATTGGCAAAAACAATAGGAGGCACGCGTACGCGTGGGAGATGCGTACGCGTGGATTAGAAAACGTTGGAGGGAATGTTTGCATGTCAACGTTGATGCAAATGTGAATGACAGAGTCTGGGAGCAATTTTTAACACTGCAACATCACTAAAGGCCCCAATTACACCCCTGGATCATGCAAGCAAGCTGAGCCCATCAATTATCACTCGTCCAAGGCACAAGAAGGATCTAGATTAGGAATTTGAATTCAATTGTAATTTTCTCTTTCATTTTAGTATGCCCTTATATAGGCAGTAGCTGGATTGGAGAAATCATTTTGGATTGGAGGGGAGTCTAGAATCATGCATCCACATCCCCTGACACACACCTTTCATGCACTTTTCTTGTCCTTTCTTTTTTGTTAGTTTAATTTTAGTTTGTAATTTCCATTTTTAATTTGAAATTTCAATTCCAGTTTTATTTCTTCATCTTCATCTTTATTCTGCGCTTTCTTTCTTTTCTGTTAAAATTAGAGCAATGAACTAAACTAACTCTATTAGAGAGCTCTATTGTTATTTAATGGATCAATTGTAATTTTCATCATGCTTTCTCTGTCTTTTCTCTTGGTCTTACTAGAAAGCTTTTGATCCTAATTCAATTGAACAATTGTCTCGACGGAGAAATTGTTCATAATTGGATTTCCTCGGAACCTTGACAGAGGAATGAGGAAATCATGCTAGAAATTCTTTCTCACATTGGATTAGGTTGGGGGTTGGATGGATATAGTGACATGTAATCCTACCAATACTTTAATCTATGAATGTGTGTGGTATAATCAGTGACCAAGCTTCATCTCTTCCTATGAACAATTAAACCAAGACATTGAGAAATTGTTCAAGCTTAGAGAGATTGATGAGCGAAGACATTGGGATCCAATCACCTAAGATTGCCAAGAAGATCAATGAATACATTGATTGAGGAAGAGATGAGGATGAACCTGATCCGGAGAATTGCAATATCTCTTGATCCCAACGTTCATTTTATTTTTCTTCTTTTGCTTTATGTCATTTTACTTTCTGCACTTTACACTTATGTCAACTTACTTTTCTGCACTTTATTGCTTTTATTAACTTTAATGCAATTTACTTTTCTACTGCTTATCACTCCAAAATGAATCGTCTAACTAGGCTAACCAATTAACCATTGATTGCTTAATCCATTAATCCTCGTGGTATCGACCTCACTCTTTAGTGAGTTTTACTACTTGATATGACCCGGTGCACTTGCTGGTTATTTATTGCACGGAACTTGTTTTTCGCGTGTCAAGTTTATGGCGCCGTTGCAGGGGATTAATTGTGATTAACAAACTACCGATTGGTTGGTTACCTAGATTAGACATTTTCTTTCTGTTTATTTAATTTCTGTTTTTTTATGCTCTTTGACTGTTTGTGTTAATGCTTCACCAAGAAGCCCCTGTTTGTGACACCTCTAGCTCTTAGTGGTTGTGTTATTAACACATAGAATAGTTTCTTTTAATTTGCTTTCTTTCAAGTAAAATTGGCATATATGGTTACATTCTAAGTTTGGTATTGCCCTGCAACAACCCATTTTCCAATCTTTTTGGATACTTGCATCAATTCTAAGAGAAAGTGTCACACTAAGTTTGGTGGGCCACTTAATTTTTTTATGCAATGTATCCAGCAACACCACTTGTTTGTTTAATCATAATGCCTTTGCTTCTTAGGCCTGCAACATTATCTTTAACTTTTGCTTGCCTAACGACATACATCACTCACATTTCATTGTGTAAGACATTCATGACCCATCATGAACCCCATCACCACTGTTTTATTTGCTGCTTGAAGACAAGCAATTAATCTGAATTGGTGTGGGAAGGGAGAAAAATAGGAGAAAAAGGACAACAACAATGAAGATGAACCACAAGGTGGTAAAGTTCCTTTTTCCTCTTATTTATTTTCAGTACTCTAACACTACAAGAAAACAAGCTTTTTGCTACGCTTTTAAAGCGTTGTGAAAAGTCAAAAAAAAATGTAGCGATAGCTTTTCGCCACGCTTTTTGAGCTACCGGCACGCTTTTGAAAGGGTCACAACTGCAAGGGTGTCGGTTGCTCTATCGCCATGCTTTTGGTGACCTACCGCCACGCTTTTTTTGTCGCCACGCTTTTATCTATTGCCAAGCTTTTAAGCGTGGCCATACGTGAGAGATATGGCTACGCTTTAAAGCGTGCCAATAGTAGGATATGGCTACACTTTTAAAGCGTGCCAACAGCTAGAGATATGCTACGCTTTTAAAGCGTGCCAATAGCGAGAGATATCGCTACATTTTTTAAGCGTAGCTATTGATGACTACGGTACAATATAGCTACGCTTTTAAAGCATGGCTATAAGTTTATCCAGGTTCTGTTATTTTTTTTTTAATCTCCGTAATAAAATCTTACAGAATTCATAGATAATTGTAAATTTTAGACAATCACTAAGTCACTGGTCAAGAAACAACAATTGTCAATCAATTTGTTTGAAGACTTTTCTACAAGTTTCAAAGATCAAAAGATGAATAGTTGTGAACATTACATTAAATGAGTTACAGGAAGAGTATTTGTGCATATTATGGTAGTACCATGCTAAGCTAAAAAGCACAATGCATCAATTTGAAAGAGCCACCACAACAAGAAACTAAGATTGCATCAGGAAATCAATGGTACATTATTTACATTGACATGAAACTAAACAACAATAAGGGGGATTTCCCCCTTTGACCACAATTCCAAGTTCATCACTTGAAGCAGCTAAGGATCTGCTTTACCAGCAACCTGTTCATCACTTGAATCATATTGAGCTTCACTTATTTCCTCATCATCACTTGATTTCTCTTCTGGTGCAGCTCCTACATCTTCAGCTTTAGCATACTTCTCACAGTACTTAACAATTCAAGCACACAGTGTTAAATTAAGAACTTTATTGATTCAAGTTAAAGACCATTAAATTATACATAAAGTAGTCCAATGAAGAACTCAAGCCTAGAAAAGGAAATCCAAGTGATAGTGGCTTCAAGTAATAGATAAACATAGACAACAACAGCTGTATAAAAAGAATTCATAACTATGGCTTACTCTACTTATGTACTTTTTCTTCACCATCATTATCTTGCATGTACAAATGCTAAGTCAATTGAAATATTTTACCAAGTGATCAAATTTAGAGAAAAGACAGATTTAAACCTGGTTGAAATGTTGTTGCAATTTCTCATTAGTCAAATTCATACAGAATTGCTCAAAACTACATAAGAACAATTAGTAGAGTGTAATTTTTCTTTTTAAGTAAAAAGTTAATGATATGAATCCACACATAAGAAATTAAGAACTTGATCAAGTTTCACATCATTATCCACACACACAGAGCATCTAGGTTCCTTAGCTAGTTAAGAACCTATTCGTCTTGAAACTTTCGAATATGTATATATCTAAGACTCCGATTAAGTTCTTTGAATTTGGATCTTTCCCAATAAAATTGTTAACCTTGTCCACAATCCTGGAACAAGAGATATTTGTATGAGTTCAATGAAAAAAGGTGAGGCATATCTCATGAAAGAAAGAACATATAACAGAGAGAAATAACCAGTCAAAAAGCCTTGAATAAATAATTTTAGCCAAAGCATCACTACTGAGACTTGCAGCAACGGGATCAAGTGACTTTGTTATTTTATATCCGCGAGTGACCATAGCACATTTGCAAAATGAATTCTTAAGGGATTTCTCGTCGCACCTAGGCATATAAACACGAGTATTTTATCTATTAGCTTTGTATTTAGTTGAAACAATTTGTACTTTTCCCAATTTGTACTTTTCAACTATTACTAGTATTGTCTACTGTGTCTAAACCTGTAATACATATCTGGATAAGAATTCACAGTAAAGCATTTAGCCCAAGTCTCAGTTAGTTGTCTACTTTAGTTTTTCACAAAATGAAACTGATATAAATGAAAAAGGATTAAGAACCCCCCATCCCCCAGAATCAAGGATCGTTAATGCAAAACCTAAATCAAATCGCAAGGACAATTAGCATCTCAACACATTCACAATTTAGTCTCCAAAAAAAAAGTTTGACAATAAAACAGCAAGTTAATAAACTAGAGATAACCATCAATATTAAAGAAGTCATGCCTTAGCTAAAGAAAGTAGAAGTGATGCATCTTCGGATTCTTCACCATCCAAATTCTGGTCCCTTAATCACACAAATCAAATCAAATTAATCCCTAATTATTCACTATATTAAACTCCACACAAATTAAAATAAGTAATAACTATATACTAATTACTTTTTCCATTCTCTTTTAATTATCTGTCACTCTAAATATATTAATTCCATAATATATCCAATTGCTATAATAACTAATAATAAAACAGAACAAATACAATCTTTGCTATAGTAAAAGATTTGAAATGTTGAACATGGTTACCTTTAGCCTCTCAACTTCCACTGTTAGTGCATCAATCTTTGCAGTGTCTTCAACAATAACCTCCTTTTCTTGGATAACCGGAGTTGCTTCGATGATAACCTTCTCTACATTCTCTCGCTCCTTGACAAGCAGAGCATTGGTTTCATCAAGTTTACCCTGCAGAGCATTGGTTTCATCACGTTTACCCTGTATCTCCTGTAATGAATTCTGCAGTTTTGATATCTCTTGTGCTTTGGATTCTTCGAGGTTGGTCTGCAGAATTTAACATAGTTTTCTTCCGGAGTTACAGTATGCATGATTTTGTAAAGATATCAAAATAACAAAGTCCACCAACTTATATCTAACAGCAAAATGAACAACACTCTCACCCGCGAACTTTTTTCTAGTTGGAGACGCCAGGTGAGTTCCTCGACCGTTTCTTAAAGTTTGTCCTTTGCTTCTTGAAGTGCACCAGTTTCCTTGCAGCCTAATCATGCAAATCAAAAGATATGTCAACTTAGAGTAGGAAAAAAAAAGATAAGACATAAAAAATCAATCAAAGACTTTTCCTGAGAACTCGTCTTACTGAACCAGAAAAGAATCAACCCAGAACTTGGATTTTCTTGGATTTTCTGAGAGCTATAAAAAATTCAACAATAAAACATAAATTCAGACAGCACATAACATTAAATGAAAATTAGTAGACCCATTTTGAACTTGCTATTAGTAAAATTTTGTAAGATGGTTTCAGTTAAATGATGATCGAAGATTTACTGAAAAAGGACGAAGATTTACTCAACAGCTGCGACGGCGACCACACTGACGTTCCAAAAAGCAAGCAAGCCCGTTCCAACAAAATTCAACAAATTAAATGACCAAAAAGAAAGCAAGCCCATTCCAAACTGTGTAAAAAATACGGCCCAGAACTATAAACCAGAGGTGTGGCCTTCAGGGATTCAAGCCTTGTTAAGATAAAATGATCTAATTCGTTTTTTTCTCTGTTCTTGTATAGCTCATTCATAAAGGAGTCCAAGTTGTGATGTTATTGCGTGCTGGATCCAAATATGCATTATATTTTACCATTCATTACGTTTAAATATTAATCTTATATTAATATGTATGATTGCTTAAATTGAAAATTATTTTTTCTATTCAATAAAAATTTTAGTTCCACCAAAAGTAACAATCTTTTGAAATTTTGGATAAACTGTTTTTTATTAGCTTAATAATAAACCTTCCAATTTTCCAAATAAATAATAAGAAAAATTTACTGAAGATAATTTAAAAGGAATCCAGAATTTAAATTTTGCAGGATGTAAGCAAAGTCAACTTATGTGGTAAATGAACTTTAAACTTTTCCAAGTTCTCGACATGATAACGGCAACATTTTTTCACTTTTGTTTAAGACTTATTATTAACAACATTGTGTGTGAGGAAGGTGTGTTTTTTCAATGACATTGATGATAAACACTGGTGAATTAAGATTCTTTGCTGCTATGATTTAGCAATCTTAAACAATAAGCAAACTAGATCTCTTATTCCTTCCCCGCTAGAGGACTCCTTTGAATCATGGGTCAACAAGTGTATGCTTTTTATTTTATTTCTCCTTATTAGATACATATTTTTCCTTTCACTATTTTTTTCCTTTTTCTACTTTTGTATATTTTTTAAATTTTAAGTCTTATTAGAACACTTATAAACATATTAAATATTTAACTGTAGAAAGTTTTAATGAAAAAGGTTAACTAACTGTAAGTTTTTTTATGTTTTCTACTATTTTAACCAATTTCTTTAAAGGACTATTTAACTGAATTATTACAAAATCAGCACATACAAAAAAATAGTTCATTCACTCTACCATGTACTACCAACAACCACTAGTTGTCTGGTTCTGTTAATTCAACACACTATCCCAATTCACACACACACATGCATAACAAGCTAGTGTTCAATGAATGAGCAACAAATGCAATGAACAGAGGGGTCTTTACTTTGATAGAAAGACAAGTTAACTATGAGGTGGATTGGTCAGTTTCTTTTATGTACTACATTCTGATTTCTGAGTCTATGTTGAACCCTTTTCAGTATGTGTTTATATAATTAGACAGAAAACGAGTCAGAAAATAAAGATAGAAGCTTGCAATCTGTTAGCACAGATGAATATAGTAGGAATAACTAGCCCTACATGTTTCAACTTTCAACTCTTCTATTCACACTCTTTCCTCTCACCAAGTTCCAACAGATATTATATTTCCTATACATATATTATCATAACGTCATTTAATTAAGTTTAAATATTCAGACTTGCTACTTATAATGTTCTTATTCTAGTTTAAATATTTATCCTTTTTCAGACCTCAGTGACACATAAAAGCTTTGGAAAATCATGGAAGCCTCTAATCAGCACCAAAAATTCCAATCGTGCTACAGAAAAACTCAACCGATCAACAAGGCACTCAGTAACTTCAATGACAAAGATCACACGAGAAAATGCTTCTCCAAATATTCACCATTTGGAAGGTTAGTTACAATATTTGTTGTCTCATTAACTGCCCTAGGAAATAATATTGACATTAGGAAATAAACAATTACCAGCTGGAAATATGGATCATTTGGCAAATGCTTCAAAGCAAACTCCCTCTGGCATGTGTATCTTGGATCTGTTTTGTGCAAAACACCATGTCCGTATCCAGGAATAACCTGGTGATCCAAAAGTGAATAGCCAAAACCCTATTAACAAATTTTCAATACTTCGCATTGCACTAACTCTAGTTACGAAAACAACCCTTATTTTGGAAGTATAAAAAATTGTCCCCTAGTTCTTTTCAAATCTTTTACAGAAAGTGTGAAATAAAAAAGAAATAAAAGAAATTAAAGGAATAAGAACAGGACTTTTCAAACGCGTGGAGAGTCTACTTTCTTCCAAAGCTAAGCAAGAAGGGAGCGGCGCCGAACGTGTCAAGGGTTTGCAGAAACGGAAGGGAGCGGCAGCAACGGCTTCATCGATGGCAGGTTTGCGAGGGCAACTGAGCGGAGGGAGTCACCGCTAGACAGTCACCGCAGAATGAGGGTTAGGGGTGCCAGAACCGGCGGAGACATCGCGAGCGCAGCTAGGTTCTTCACAGAGTGTCATCGTCGCAGGAGTGGTTCGTCGTCGCAGGAGTTAGGGCTTAATAATGTTTGAAGAAGGAGGAGTTAGGATTTAGGGTCTTCGAAGTAGCTTCTGATGAAGGAGTTAGTATATGAGCTCTTTATTCTTTAATCCCAAAAAGTTTTAAGTTACAAGAGACTCAAACATTTATATTTTTTTTTCTGAGGGAACCTTTTGGCCACGCTTTTGAAGCGTGCCAAAAGGCTTGTAGGAAACAGCTACGCTTTTCAAACGCTACAATAATAAATTTCTGTGCCAAAATCTCTCTATGGCTATGCTTTATAAGCATCGTAGAAAAAAAGTGGATAAATCTCGCATCAACCGCCACCCTAAAAAAAGTGTGGCCATTGACCTTTTTTGCCACGTTTTTGAAGCGTAGCAATAAAAAATGTGGCCAAATCTCTGTTCAAGTGCCACCCTCACAAAAGCGTGGCCATAGACCTTTTTTCTTGTAGTGTAAATTGCATGATTGTCTTCCATTCTCTTTGTATGTATGTGTGATTGCTCCTTGTGAATAAGCATAGTTTGATGTTTGGATTGTAACATGTTGCTGTGATATTATAATTGCCATCTTGAATTTTGTGAGTCCAAAGCAATTCAGTTTCATGATCATAAACAAATAAGGTGATTAAAGAAGAAGTAGCATGAGCATATAAGTATTGGAAAGCTAGCATGATTATCTTGTTGCTCAATTGCAGTTGAATTTATTTAAATTGAAGTTTTCATCTAGGACATTTTATAAAATTTTTGAAATCATGAAAACCTTGAACAAGCAACTGCAATTAAGGCAAGAAAATGAAAAGGGAAAGAATGAGAAAGCTGAAGGCTCTGAGTACCAATGACAATTCAATTGTTAAGTACTTGTGGTGTTTATGTATAAAGCAAAAAGTTTGAAAACAAAACACTTAGAGTCAAGGTTAGGCTCAAGTGCAAAGGCACTCCCTCAAAGCTCAAGGCTCTGAGCATCAATAATTAGAGAGTCAAGAAGATAAGAAACAAAATGAGCTAAAAGAATCCTTTAATTAAATGCTTGTGGTGCTTTTGTATCATGTGGTAATACTTGAAAACAAAGTATTTAGAGTCGTAGCTTTGCTTATGGTGCAAAGAAACCGAAAGGAATAAGCCATAAACAGAATAAAAAGCTTGTTCAAGGAAGAAACATAAGGAAAAAGATTTCATAAAATGAGCTAGATAGAGGCATCAATTATGTGAATCTCTTTTGTGATTGATGCATGCATAGAAAACTAGCTAACCATGAATATTACACTACTAATCTTCTTACCTTGGATTGTCAAACTTTATTGCATGATTCTTTTCTTGCTTGGGACAAGCAAGATTTAAGTTTGGTGTTGTGATGCCAGAGCATCATAGCCTGTTTTTCTATGCTTTTTCGCTAAATTTCGGTTTAGTTTTCATACAAATTTTATGAATAAATGAGCAAAAGCATGAAAATTTTATGCATTAAGAAAATCACATGCACAGGTGAATTTTTGTTAATATACAGGGTAAATATGATGGAATAGATCACACTAAGTGAAGTTATAATTTTGAGCATTATTAGCACACTTAGTAGAGTAAAGATTATCCTGTATGTTACTTTGATACACTCGTTTGTTTGATGATAGGCTAAATAGAAACAGAGAAGCAGAGAAAAACAGAGTTGGAGAGCCAATGTTGATGGCAAAGTTTGAGTAAACGTTGGCAATGAACCAACGCTATAAGGAAAAATTGAAGAAGCAACA
This sequence comes from Arachis ipaensis, assembly GCF_059453495.1. Lineage (NCBI taxonomy): Eukaryota > Viridiplantae > Streptophyta > Magnoliopsida > Fabales > Fabaceae > Arachis > Arachis ipaensis. The sequence continues at coordinate 57,420,341 of NC_142440.1, forward strand.
TTGGAAGGAACGTTGGTGATCTAACGTTGCCCCCAACGTGTGCGCAAATATTGAAAGAGTTTTGGTGAAATTAACTTGACAGAACGTAAATTGCATGAAAAGTAAATTACCGAAAATGTAAATGGGGATTGGGTGCTGGGAAATTTAAGGAAGCAGTAAATTCAAAGTTATTAAATGACACTCAAGGCAATTAAAGTGAGAAATAACAGAGAGAAAGATTCATTAAGGATTGGAGATATTATAATCCACCATGAATCAAATGGGTCTCAACTTTTTTCTCAATCATATGACTAGATCTATGGCGGATTGTAATTGATTGGATCCCAATTTCTTGGCAACCCAATCTCTCTAATCACAATCAATCTTGCCAATTCCTTTATCTAATTGTCACGAGAAGAGGTTAAGCATGTTATCTAATCCATAAGCCACACAAATTCTCAAGACCTCAATTCCTCCCGAATAGTGTTGGTCAAGAGAATTGTGAAGGATAGAGCTCCAATTCTAATGCCCATGATTCCCCTTCCGAGGCTCACATAAGCATTCAACAGATTCAAGCCCCCTTTCAGAGTGAATGAATCTCAATCAAAACAGAAGATATCCTATAGCTACCCAAGCGGATTGAGAAGAAGAAATTCACTCAATCATATGAATTATAATAGAGCTCTTCCACCTAATGATTGGGGTTTAGTTGATCATTGTTCTAAGAATAAGTGCAGAAAATTTAAATTGCATGAAAATAAACTCAGCTCAATGATGCCAGGGCATCTTGGCCAGTTTCACTGACCTTTTCTTTACTGTTTTTAGGGTAATTTCATGCATTTCTTTAGGAAATAAGCTAGTTTTGGGTAGATATTCACCTACACCTTGATTCAAGCATACATTGTTCATTTTACATTATTTCCTGAGGATTTTGCATGAATTTAGTGACAAATTGTATGCTGCATTACCCATGACTTGGACTAGAACTTTGATGTACTCTGTTGCTTGATTTCAGGACCAAAGGAAGCAAGGAAGGGAGGAAACTTGCAAGGTTAATGAGAAAAGTGATTGCCAATGACACTCTCAAAGCCATCATTACCCACGTTAAGAGTCACGTTAACTAAGTTAACGTGAACTCTAACGTGGAAAGGGGAAGTTGAGCCAACGTTAGTGACACTTAACATTGTCACTAACGTTGGCAAACACTCATGAGTGGCCACGTTAGAGCCCACGTTAACCTAGTTAACGTGGCCTCTAACGTTAAAGGGGGAAGAGAAGCCAACGTTAGTGACATTCAACATTGTCACTAACGTTGGCCTAAGGATGCAACACACCACGTTAACTCTCACGTTAACTTGGTTAACGTGGGAGCTAACGTAAGAAGTGAGAGTTGTCGACAATGTTGGAAGCAACCACACAACCCCCCAAGGAGCCACGTTAACTTCCACGTTAACTTAGTTAACGTGGAAGCTAACGATGAGGAATGAATGATGAGCCAACGTTAGTGACACTCAACATTGTCACTAACGTTGGGATGGCTAAGAATGGCCACGTTAGAAGCCACGTTAACCTAGTTAACGTGGACTTTAACGTGAGATCTAGGGGCACATTGGAACATTAGTGACAATGTTGAGTGTCACTAACGTTCTCGAAGGTTGGCAAGGCCACGTTAGAAGCCACGTTAACCTAGTTAACGTGGGCTTTAACGTGAAGCAAAAAGGGGCACACTAGAACGTTAGTGACAATGTTGAGTGTCACTAACGTTCTCGAAGGTTGGCAAGGCCACGTTAGAAGCCACGTTAACCTAGTTAACGTGGGATCTAACGTGAGGCAAAGGGGTACATTGGAACGTTAGTGAAAATGTTAAGTGTCACTAACGTTCCCGAACTTATACTTTCACTAAATGATTAACACCCCTTACGCCCTGAGCTAAAGTCTCTGCCCACTTAACACTTTCTCTCTGCAAGTAAAGCCAAGCCCAAATGAAGAAAAGAACTGCTTCAAACTCAAGATCCAAAGGCCCAAGACTTGAAGAGCAAACTAGAAGCTGAGAAGAGTAGTATATATAGGAGTAGCTTTGAATTGTAAAAGGAGTTTTGGAGGAGGCTGGAAGAGGAGAACTACTCTCTGTATTTTACTTTCTCTGCATTTTCTAGTTTTATGATGTATTCTCGATCTTTGTTTTCATTTTCTAGAGCTATGAACAACTAAACCCCTTTCATTGGGTTAGGGAGCTCTATTGTAATTTGATGGATCAATACTAATTTTCATTATTCTTCTTCTATCTTTTCTCTTGATTTTACTTGAAAGCTTTCGATCTTCATCCAATTGAGTAGTTATCTTGGAAGAGAAGCTATTCAAACTTGGATTTCTTTTGAACCTTGAAAGAGGAATGAAGAGATCAAGCTAGAAATGCTTTCTCATGCTGGACCAAATTGGGTTTGGATGGGTATGTGACTATAACCCTCTCAATACTTGATTTGGGAAATGCATGTGGTATAATCAGTGACCATACTTCATCTCTTCTCATGAGCAATTGACCAAGGAATTGGCTATTGATCAAGATTTGAGAGATTGAATTGCAAGAAATTGTAATTCAATCACTTAAGATTGCCAAGGAGATCAATGAGTGCATTGATTGAGGAAGAGATGAAAATGAACTTGATCCGGAGAATTGCAACATCTCCTAAGCCCAATGAACTCCCCATCTCTGATCTTACCCATTCTCTTTAATTTATGCCATTTACTTTTATGAGCAAATGCCCCACTCTCTGGAGTCTCTAATCCTCCAGCCTCTACTCCTACTCTTATCAAAGCCTCTATTTCAATCTTCAAAAATTCTTCTATTTATACTCTTCTTCCTATCTTCAATTGGGTCTTCATGTACTTGGATGTGGGACTTAGCCTTGATTGAAGCAGTTAGGGATGACTCTTGATGACGTTGACAATGGGATTAATTCACTAACGTTCACAAGTTGCATGGGTGCCTTTTGGAATGAATTTTCCTTAACGTTGGCGAGGAACGTTAGTTTAAACTATTGGTGTCTAGCTTTATTCCCTTTTTTTTGTTGTTGCCACTTTTGGCTTTTCTCATTCCTACTTGTTTTTCTTTTCAACCAAGGACTTTTATTTTTGAGATTCATAGACAGTGAGCTACTTTCTACTTAAAAGGAGAACAGTCTAGTCCTTTTATTCACTAAAAGTGAGCTATCATACAATCACACATACATACCACCACTTACTATTATTGTACCTCCAGCTAACAAAGAACTATCTTACTTCATGTTTCAAGCATTTCTTTTATTGAATTGAAAAGATGCAGGGGACAAAGCATGCATTTAGTTAAGTGAAAGTAAACACACAAGCACACACTTAGACTAGCTTACTTATTTTAAGAAAGACAAACATAATGCAAAGACTACTAACTAAAATGACTACTAAAGATGCAAAAACTACTTAAACAGACAGGATGCATGCTTTTTCTTTATAGTGATGAACAAGGAGCAGGTCCACCTTTCATTTATCTTGCTTTTTCTTTCTTCTTTCATTTGCTTGGTTGTTGGTGTTCCCTGTGTCCATGTCTGTGTCTGTTGACCCCCGCCAGAACCCAGCTCTATTCATCGTCTCTTCCACTCTATCTTCAAGTCTCATAACCTTGTTTACTTCTTTCTCACTTTTCCCTTTGAAGTACTCATCGAAAGTTAGAAACGCTGGTTCCATGTTGTGCAGATGATCCCCAATGTAGTTCAATTTGATTTGACTATTTATGTTGTAGTCAGCTTGGACTTCATACCTTGCATCTTGAAGGGCTATGAATTCCTTGAGAGCCCTCATGTTTTCAGCTTGCATTTGTGCTAACTTTCCGAATGATTCGTGAGATTGAAAAGCTTGCTCCTCTTGCATCACTAGGAATTTTGACTCAAAATCCCTTTGTTGGTTCATCATTTTCAGCTGCCATTCCTCTTGTCCTTGTTGGTGTTTCATGTACTGTGAATGGTACTTTTCTTGCCTTTCTTGAATCCTCATGTATTGTTGTGACAGTCTCCCAATTGCTTCTTGCATCTGAGTCATGTCCATGTTTTCATGTGGTTGGAATTGTTGCTGTTCCTCTTGTGACTCTACTTCCTCAATTGGTTCTTCTCTTTGCCTTCTTCTTTGTGGTCTTCGGCTTTGTTGTGCTTCAGTAACAACCATCATTCTTTCAAAGGTTATAGGAATGCCCGGATTCAACCATATTGGGTTCTCGTCCTCCATTGGCACTTTAGCCTTCATGCACAACCGCATAATGGTGCTTGGGTAGTATAGCCAAGCCCCAGCCGAATTCTTCTCAGCAACATTTTGAATATCTTTTGCAAGGATTTCGTGAACCTTCACTTCTCCTCCTACCATGATGCAATGCAACATGACAGCTCTTTTCTTGTTGACTTCCGAAGTGTTCACTGTGCCCAAGATTGATCTTTTCATAAGCTTGACGTTAGGATTTTTGCCAGTAAAGAAGTTCATAAAAACAGTCGCGTTGTAGATATAGTCTCTAAACTAACAAAAATCCCTTCGTACAAACGTTTTGGTTGTAACAAGTAACAAACCCCTTTAAAATTGATAACTGAGTATTTAAACCTCGGGTCGTCTTCTCAAGGAATTGCAGGGAGGTGTTCTTATTATTGATTATGAAAAAGTGTGTTTTTGGGGAATGTTGAGTTTGGGCAATGGGCACAGATATATTTAAATGACAAGTAAAATAAATAAATAACTGTAAACTAAACTCTTGGCAAGGTAATTGAAATTGGAAGTCCAGACCAAGTTATCCTTATCAATGATAATGAAAATTGAATCTTAATTCCACTTAGTCAACCTTTACTAAAGTAAAGGAAAGTCAAGGGACTAATTAGTTTGATCTTCGAATCCTATTTATTTCCTAAGAAAAGATTGGGATTATTGAAGTTCAATTCAATTGGCAAGATAACAATTAACAATTATGCTGTTGAGTTGGATGACTCCTGAGTTACTGATTTCTTAACCAAAACCAAAAGGGAAAAAGTAAATCTACTGGAATAAAAATGCCTTCAGATGTAAAGTAACAATAACAGCAATCATAAATTGAAATACCTCAAATAACATTAATTAAGAAAATTATATGTAACATGGAAGAGTTCATAAATTAAATAAAAATAAAGAACCTGGGATTGAAAGTCACTCCTAAAACCAAGAGAAGTCCTATATCCTAATCCTAAGAGAGAGGAGAGAACCTCTCTCTCTAAAAACTACATCTACTCCTAAAATTTTGAATATGAGAGCCTCCCTATGAATGGATGCAATCTCCCACTTTATAGCCTCTAATCTGTGTTTTTTGGGCCACGAACTGGATCGAAAACAGCCCGGAAATCGTTGGAGAAGAATTCAAACACGCTGATTTTTGTCACTGCGACGCGGCCGCATGGATCACGCGATAGCATCACCTAGCGTCAGGAGAACTATGACATGTTATATATCAAATCGAAACCCCGGACGTTAGCTTTCCAATGCAACTGAAACTGCATCGTTTGGACCTCTGTAGCTAAAGTTATAGCCGTTTGAGTGCGAAGAGGTCAGGCTGGACAGCTTAGCAACTTCTTTATCTTCTTGTATTCCTTCCACTTTTGCATGCTTCCTTTCCATCCTCCATGTCATTCCTACCATATAATATCTAAAAACACTTAACACACATATTAAGGCATCTAATGGTGATAAGAGAGGATTAATAATAAGCAAATATAAGATCAAAGAAGCATGTTTTCAATCATAGGACAAAGTCAGGAAGGAAATATAAAACCATGCAAATATTATGAATAAGTGGCTGTTCTTAGTCCTAAGACTTTCTTGATGGCATTTGAACTGAAATCCACTTCCATTCCTCGTACATAGCTCTTGTAAGTTGGGACTTCACTCATGTTAAGCCTTGGGATGTTGACATAGAACTCTCTTATGATGTTTGCATTGATCCGAGTGATTGGTGAGGTGAGTTCTTCCCATTTCCTCTTTCTAATCTTGTCCTTCATTTCTTGGCACCCTTCATCTGGCAGCAGGAGTGGAACCTCTGGATATATCTTCTTCTCATTCATCCATTCAAGTTGTAATCGATGGTACCAAGATTTGAACTTCCATCGGTCATATTCAGGTGTACTTTCTTCTACCGCGGGCTCTTTTTCTTTTCTCCGTTTGGTTCTTGAGGAAGAGGCCATGATCACTTGATTGGTTGATCTTCTTGAGGTTGATGGGTGTGTGAAGAAAGTTGGAGATTTTGATGTGCTTTTGAAAAAAAAATGTTTGAGGCTGAGATTATATGATGAATAATGATGAAGGAAATAGAGTTTGAATGGTTGGAGTACAAGGAGTGTGCAACTTCTTCGTTCATGTGCATGGCTTAAGGGTGGTGTTTTATAATTACTTAATTGAACAATGGAGGGCTGAGATGCAATTGGACATTTTGCAAATCAAAGGTGTGCATGCAAGGTTGAATGAGGACAAAACTTGCTTCTTCAAGGGTCTTCAACGTGCTCATTCCAAGGGTGTGCAGAATCACTCTTTGAAGCATGTGATGGAATTTCGTCCTCATGCTATGCCCCTCTTTGTCTTGTCTCTTTCATTGAATATTCTTTGACCACCTAACCATTACCACAAAACAACAAAGACAAATATTATCAAACGGTGGCAAGAGAGTTTCTTTTATTAAACAAATATGAACTCTCATTCCTTATGTTTATTTAACCGTGACTTCTCTTTTTCCTTGGAGGACACCAAACTTAACGTTTGGTCATATAGTCTAAAATGTTGCTTCCTCCAACTATTGCTCTTGAAATCTCGATGTCACTCTTGGTTAAATATTTATAAGAAATGCTTTTATTTTTAAAAAAAAAAAATTTTTCATGAAGAATCAATTGTGTCCCTTAATTAGTGAATCAAGGTTTGATGAACACCAAACTTGTCTCTTGTTAAGGGGTAAATGCAGAATGCTAGCGAATTATCACAATTGATACCTTCATCACAGGATATAATTTCTTTTCGATTGTAAAGTCCTAGAAGGTAAAAATGTATGATCTATCGGTGTATGATTTTGATTTCATGAATAAGAAATGATCTGCTGAAAACTCTACATATGCAGACACCAAACTTAATGTTTGGTCATATACTTCATCGAAATGACTAAGCATATGGTCTAAGAATGTTTGAAAAACTGACTTGGTGTGCCTGAAGGCACACCAAACTTAGAAGTCTTGGCATATGTTTCAAAACAGTGCATGCATTCATTAAGTATGTTCATGAAAAAAATCATGCTAGGGTGATCATGGCTTATTGAATTTAAAACAACAGGAATCTTAAATCATGGGTTGCCTCCCATGGAGCGCTCTTTTATTGTCACTAGCTTGACATTGGGGCTTTCTTTTATGGTGGTTGATGATTGTAGTGCCTCAACTTGTCCCCCCTGACTGTGATCCTCTTCTTTGTTCCTTGATGTTCAATTTCAGCATGCTTTAATGAGAGTATATTGCTGACAGTGTAGTATTCATCAGTCTGTTGGCTTGCTCCCAGTTGTTGATAGATCAATTGCACTTTATCACCTTTGGAAAGCCCTTCTGTTGGAATCTTTTTGTTCTTCCAACCCCTTTTTGTTTTGTTCTTATTTTTCTTCCTTCCTTTTGTTAACCTTTCTTCTTTGACAGTAAGCTTCCCTTGGAGATTTCTCCTCTTAGTGGCTAACACTCCAATATCTTCTTGAATTTCTGCCTCATTCTGCACAGTCTCTTGCTTTGGGAGGTTGCTGTTAATTGTCTTGTTAATTCCTTCCTTCAACTGTGATTCTTCCTTGTCAGGTTCCATACAGTTCTTCTTCTCATCACTTAACTGTGTTTCTGGCAATACACTCAGAGTGACACTTTCATCATGCATTCTGAGAGTCAATTCTCCTTACTCTACGTCTATGATGACCCTAGCAATGGCCAAGAACGGTCTTCCAAGTATGATAGACTCACTCTCATCCTCATCTGAGTCTAGAATCACGAAATATGCAGGGAATATGAATCTGTCTACCTTGACTAGAAGGTTCTCAATCACACCCTTAGGACATATCACTGACTTGTCCACCAGTTCTAGAGACATCTGTACTGGTTTTACCTCTTCTATGCACAGCTTTTTCACTAGAGAGGATGGCATTAGATTGATACTGGCTCCTAAGGCACACATTGCTTTGTTGATGGTCATACTACCAATAGTACAGGGTAAAAAGAGACTTTCGGGGTCTTCAATCTTAGGGGGAAGTCCTTTCTGGATCAACGCTCTGCATTCTTCAGTGAGCAGTATAGTTTCATTCACTTCCCAACTCCTCTTCTTGTTGATAAGCTCCTTCAAAAACTTGGCATATAGAGGCATCTGTTCCAATGCTTCAGCCAGTGGAATGTTTATCTCCAGTTTCTTGAAAATCTCAAGGAACTTATGAAAGTGTTGGTCCTTAGTCTCTTTGCTGAACCTTTGAGGATAGGGCAATGGAGGTGTAAAGTTCTTCTCCACTTGCTGTTGTCCTGGAGCCATCTCTCCCATGTTTTGCTTTCCTTTTCTCAAATTTTGTGGCTGCTCACCCTTTTCTTGAGCCTGATTTTGAGTTTGCTTGCTTGCTGTTGCATCCTCATCTTTGGCTTTCTCGTCTTCAGCTTGTTTCTTGTCACTGTCCTTTGGTTTCTTGGTTGCTTCTTCATTTTTCACCAGGATCTTTCCACTCCTTAGTTGTATTACTTTGCACTCCTCTTTTGGATTAGGAATAGTGTCACTTGGTAGTGAACTTGATGGTCTCTCTGTTGCAAGGTGTTTAGAGAGCTGACCAATTTGCCTCTCCATATTCTTTATGGAGGATTCTTGGTTCTTGGCTGTCATTTCTTGGTGTTTCCACATTTTGTCTATCAAGGTTTCCAGGTTAGTGATTCTTTGAGATTCTGGTGATGTTTGCGGTTGGTTGTGAGATGTGGATGGTGGATGGTAGGCATTTTGGTTGGTGGGTTGGTTATTGGATGGATAATGGTTGGAGTTGGGGTAGTTATTTTGGGGTTTTCTATAAGGGTTTTGGTTAGTTTGCTGCTGGTTGTGGTTTTGGTTGTTTCTTGAAGTGTTTTGAATTGAGTTCCTCTGCCATGGTTGTTGATTCTGGTTGTGATTGTCTCCCCACCTAAGGTTTGGGTGGTTCTTCCAGGATGGATTGTAGGTGTCTCCATACACCTCATTTGACCTAGAATTTTGGTTGTGCATGTATTGGACTTGTTATTACTGCTGCTCTTCTTGAGTTTCTTCATTTTGCCCCCATGTGTTTGATGGTTGGCTTGTGTTGACTGCTGCAACTTGGAGATTATCAATCCTCTTGCTGCTGTATCATTTTGTTTTGAGCTAAGATTGAATCCACTCCTTCCAACTCCATTACTCCTCTCCTTTGTGATGGTTGGCGTTGCCTTTGATGAGCAAAGAAATATTGGTTGTTGGCTACCATATCAATGAGGTTTTGAGCCTCTTCTGCAGTTTTCATTAGTTGCAATAATCCTCCAGCTGAGTGATCAAGTGCCTCTTGAGCCTTTAGAGTGAGCCCTTCATAGAAGTTCTGCAGCTTGTCCCATTCAGTGAACATCTCTGGTGGACATTTCCTCAGCAGAGCCTTATATCTTTCCCATGCCTCATATAGATTTTCAGCATCCATTTGTGTGAATATCTGGACCTCAGTCTTCAACCTAATGATCCTTTGAGGGGGGTAAAACTTGGCAAGAAACTTGCTCACCAAATCATCCCAAATGTTGATGCTTTCCTTCGGGAATGTTTCTAGCCATTGAGTGGCCTTGTCCCTGAGAGAGAATGGGAATAACAGCAGCTTGTATATGTCAGGGTGTACTCCATTGCTTTTAACTATGTCACAAATCCTCAAGAAAGTTGATAGATGTTGGTTCGGGTCCTCCAATGGCCCTCCTCCAAAAAAGCAGTTATTTTGGACCAATGTGATGAGTTGTGACTTCAGTTCAAAGTTATTTGCATTGACATTAGGGGTAAGAATGCTGCTTCCACAATGTCTAGCATTTGCAAATGTATAGGAGGCCAGTACTCTCCTCTGTTGTGGGTTATTGTTATTATTGGCTGCTCCTCCTGGTGGATTTGGTGGATTGGTTGAATGTTCCTCCATGTCTTAAAACTCTTCTTCTGACTCTTCTTCTCCAACAATGCCTTTCCCTCTTTCAGCCCTTCTTAGTCTCCTGAGAGTTTGTTCGTCTTGTTCATGAAAGGTGGGTATAGCTCTCCATGTACCTGACATACAATCAAAACACACAAAACCAGAAAAACCAGTGACACTTCAATCTATTGCTAGAGTGAAGTTTTAGTTAGCTTAAGCAAAAATTCAAACAGTTAGTGGGTTAATTAAAAGTTAAAGAAATAGAAAAGAAAAAGTGCTTGATCTAGATCTCCACTTCACTTAATCATTGTCAATCTATTTCAATCCCCGGCAACGGCGCCAAAAACTTGATAGATAATTTGGAAAATGAAATTCCAAACACCCAAAACTCACCGGCAAGTGTACCGGGTCGCATCAAGTAATAATAACTCACGTGAGTGAGGTCGATCCCACAGAGATTGAAGGATTGAGCAATTTTAGTGTAGTGATTGATTTAGTCAAGCGAATCAAGTATTGGTTGATTGATTTGTAATCGGCAGTAAGTAAATTCCAAGGAATGTAAAAGGGGAATGGTTAATTATTGTAAATTAAAGAGAACGGAAAATAAAAGTGCTGAATCTTAAAGAACAAGAAATTAAATGGCAGAAACTTAGAATGCAAGAAATGTAAATTGCAGAATCTTAGAGTGCAAGAAATGTAAATGGCTTGAATTGTAAATGAGTCAGGGATGTGGGATTGCAAGAATTAAACAAAAGAACAAGTAAATTGCAATAAACAGGAAAGTAAAAATTGAATTGAGTTAAACTAGATCTCAACAGAAAAGTGAAAATGCTTGAAGAGTAAATAGAAAATGACTTGTGCTTAAATTGCAGCAATTTAAAAGGAAGTTGAAGATCTCAGGAGTGGAAGAGACTAGATAACAAGTCTAGATCTCAAATCCTTCCTTGATCCAACAAGAACAATTGCAAAAGAAATAAAGAAAAGTAAATTGCAGAAGTAAAGAGAAGATGAAGCAGTAAAGAGAAATTCAAATTCAATTGTGCAGAAAAAGTAAACAAAAGATCTCAAGGTGAGATTGAGACAGAATTTCCCCAATTCTCAACACCCAAGACTCAAACAAAGTGTGTAGAAAGGAAAGCAAAAACAACCCAGAGAAAGAGAATTCAATCCTCCTTCCCAGGAACTCCCCAATTCTAAAAGCAACAACTCCAAAAAAATGAGCTCTCTACTGTAAGTATTCAAAAATTCTCAAAAGGAAGCTCTCCGAAAAACTTAAATTCTAATCTATTTATACACTCTCTTCTAACGGTCTTCAAGCCTTGAATTGGGCCCTTGGTCTTGATAGAATTGGGTTGATAATAGCCTCTGTTGATTGCTCTTGGTGTTGGGAAGAAATCCACTTGTAAACCGGACCATGAACCATTCACGTTTGAGTCAACGTTTGAGGCAAACGTTGACTCAAACGTCTTCGTGTGTGACATTATGTAGCTCGGCCAAGTTGCTGTCATCCACGTTTGAGCCAGCGTTTGAGGTCAAACGTGAGCTCAAACGTGGCCCTTCCCAAGCAGCTCTTCTAGCCAACGTTTGGCCTAACGTTTGAGGCAAACGTTGGCGCAAACGTGGCTCAATTAAACCATCAAACAGGGGTGCTCTTCCATGCTAAAAGGTGGCCAATGTTTGACCTCACATTTGAGGCAAACATTGGCGCAAACGTTGCCATGCTTCAGGGTGATCTTTCTTGCTCTTATGGCACCAACGTTTGACCTCACGTTTGAGGCAAACGTTGGCGCAAACATTGGCTTGCCTCTAGGGTGTGGTTACACTCTTTCTCACGTTTGAGTCCAAGTTTAAGGCAAACTTGAGCTCAAACGTGAGTGCTTCTTCTTGCCCCTTGCTATCCCCTTTTCTTCAACCTTCTTCCAAATCTCTTTCAACCTATCATTAATCAACAATTGCATCAAAGCTATGCTATAATCATGAGAGTTCTTCTTCTTCTTGAAATTCAAGTGATTATGATACAAAAACTCATGAAAATGCATCAATTTATCCATGGTTGATTGAATCTAAGAAAAACATGAAATTCTACCCAAATGGCTTACTTATGGCTCAAGAAAGTGCATAAAACTTATTGAAAATAAAGGAAAAAGGCTAGTGAAACTAGGCTAAGATGACCTGTCATCACATGTACGTGTCACTTCAAAATTTTCCAATTCTTTTATTGAAGACGTTGGTGAGCAACGTTGGATGCAACGTTAGCACAGTAACGTTGGCTTGGTAACGCGTGCGCGTCACTCACGCGTACTTGTGGACTGTTATTTTCCCACGCGTACGCGTACGCATCACCCACGCGTGCGTGTCACAGCACATTTTTCCAATTGCAAATTCAGATTTTATCGAAGACGTTGGTGAGGGACATTGGTTCACCAATGTTCCCACCAATGTTAGGCACTATTTTCTTTGCAACATTGGTTTAGCCACCACGTTGCACTTTCCTCCTCCATTAACATTGGAGGCAACGTTGGTGATCCAACATTGTCCATCAACATTGCTTCCTTCTCCTCTTCCTTGCTCTTCCTCTACTTCTTTCCACCTATCATCAACCAAACAAATGCATCAAAGCCTTACCATAATCACAAGATTTTGCATCATTCATGATATTCAAGTAAATCTTGCATAAATCTCATGAAAATGCACTTTTTTAACCATGTTTGATTGAATCAAGATATACATGAAATTCTCATCTAAATACATACTTATTGTCGAAGAAATGCATGAAAACCAAGTAAAAACCAATGAAAAAGGCTTGTGAAACTAGTATAAGATGCCTTGTCAACACAAGCAACTTCCAATTATCAATCAACAAAAGAGTTTGATAACTCAAGAGTCTCCAATTACTCAACCTAAGCCAAGAGGAGAAAAAACTAGCTCATGACTAAACGAAATATTTCATCAAATACCTAGTGGGCATAAACATAAAGCATGGTAAATTGCAAGAAATAATAAAATCTATAACTATCAAAAGCAAGAAACCAACAATAGCAAGTAAAGTAAGCATCAAAAGACATGGAAATATAAAATTGCATTCAAAGGGCATGGATAACAACAAAAGAGTTCATAAACTAAATTGACAAAATAAAAAAATCAACAAGAGAAGTGGAATGAACTAAAGTGCTGGAACAATAAAAATCTAAAGGAAAACTAAATTGAAGGAAGATTGAAATCTAATTCTAACAAGAAATGGAGATGAGAACCCTAAAATCTAGAGAGAGGAGAGAGCCTATCTCTCTAGAACTCTACATCTCAAACAAGATAAAAACTCCCACTAACACTACTTGGTCCATCTTCCTTCAATCCTTGGATTCAATAGCATCAGAAATGAGTTAGATTGGTCCCAAAATGAGCTAGAAATCGTTGGCCACGAGTTGCTTAAAATGGCCCACGCTGATCCTGCGATGCATGCGCGTGGAATGACGCATACACGTCACTAAACGTCCTGTCAACTATTTCAAATTGTATATCATTTTGAAGCCCCAGATGTTAGCTTTTCAACAAAACTGGAACCGCCTCATTTGAGCCTCTGTAGCTCAAGTTATGATCAATTTAGTACTAAGAGGTCAGGATTGACAGCTTAGCAATTCCTTCATTTCTTCATGAGTTCTCCATTTTACATGCTTTCCTTCCATTTCTTTCAAGCCATCCTTTGCTTCAAAACCTTAAATCACTCAAACAAACATATGAAGGCATCGAATGGGAGGAAGGTGAATTAAATTTAGCAATTTAGGAGTCTAAAAAGCATGTTTTCATTCTTAAGCACAATTAGGAGAAATTCACAAAACCATACTATTTTAATGAATAAGTATAGGAAAAGTTGATAAAATCCACAAAATTCAGTACAAGATAAACCATAAAATTATGGTTTATCATAGAACCACTCCTTTGCCTTTCCCTCAAGAGAAAATGGGAAGGCATATAGCCAAACGACAGTCTCATATGCACCATGCCGCCTAGTAGTTAAGCAAGCTGTCTGAAAATCTCTAAGGTACTTGATAGGCTCTTGAGCAGGTAAACTATGGAATTTAGGTAGTAGATTAATCAATGTGGTCTTCAGTTCAAAATCAACAGTCAAATTCGGATGACGCGCTTGATATGGTTGAAGTGTGAAATCTGGAGCAAATTATTGATCAGGTTTTTATGAATACTTTTGAGGTTGAGAATGGAAAAATAAATAACTAGAAATTAACACAATGAGAAAATAACAAGAGATGTTATGTATTTGAAATAAAAGGCCTTGGTTAGGGGAGATAATTGGGGTTTCTCTCTTTGTTGTCTTTTCCAAGTACAATCATAAAGGTTCATTGCTCCCACTTATTTATCCTCCAACAACTAAAGGAAAGTCAAGTGGCTTCACTAACTCTAGCTAACAATGTCCAATTAAGATTGAGACTTGAGCTTCATAACTCAAAGGATCCCAATTAATCAACCTCTAAGCTAAGTTGAGAGCTTTAAGTCATTAACATGAATGCCATTTTCAGAAACATATAATAGGAATAAATAAAAGACATGGTAATTCTGTAAAATTAATTAAATCAAAATTTGCACGAACAATAATTAACCAGAATCAAATACGTACTAGAATTAAATATAAAAATAATTCATTACATTAATAAATTCAAAAATAACAAAATCCAAACATGAATTCAAAGTAACTAAATGGAAAAACAAAAGAAATAGAAGTGATAGAGAAGTAAACTATAAGGATGATGACTTCAATTGAAGGTAGTAGTAGCTCTCTCAAAATCCAATTAAAAAGCAAAACTAAGAACATCCAAACCCTAGAGAAAAGTAGTTGTTTCTCTCTCTAGAATTCAAAACTAAAACTAAAACTAAGTGAAAAGAGAAAGTATGTTCAGTCTTAGCTTACCCCCTGCCTCTAGTCTGTGTTTTTGGGCTTGAAACTGGGTCCAAATCAGCCTAAAAATTGCCCCCAGCGAGTTTTGTTAAGTGCAGTACGTGACGCTCTGTCATGCGTACGCTGGTGCGAAATTTAAAGTCCACAAACTAACCGGCAAGTACACCGGGTCGTACCAAGTAATACCTCAGGTGAGTGAGGGTCGATCCCACGAGGATTGATGGATCAAGCAACAATGGTCAAGTGATTGGCTTAGTCAGACAAACAGAAAATGGTGTTTTGAGAATTCAATTGCATTAAACAGTAAATCAGAGAATCAGAAAATCAAGCAGTAAACAAGTAGTGAATAATATGTAGAGAAACAATTAAGGCTTCAGAGTTATCTATTTTTCGGATTGACTTTTCTTACTAACTATTTTAATCATGCAAGATTTAATTTATGGCAAACTATATGTGATTAAACCCTAATTCCTTAAACCTTTTTAGTCTCCTCTAAAATTCATCAACCGCCAATACCTTGGTTACTTAATTCCAATTAGAGCGTGAAGTTCAAGTCTAGTTTATATGCCACAGAAATCCAAAATACCCAAATATAAGAGGATTATATGTCACGTATCCCGTTAAGTCCAGATAATTATAAATTTAGGAGAATATGTTTTCAAGATGTTGTTCAAGTAAAGAGCTTTTCCAAGTTATACAAGAACTCAATTAGAAAGAGGGTCATACTTCCGTTCCACCCAAATTCATAAGATAAAGAACGAAAACAATTCCTGAATTATAAATCAGTACATGAATTAAAATAGAAAAATAATAGTATCAATCTAGACAATAGACAAAGCTCCTAACCTTAACAGTGGATGTTTAGTTGCTCATGGTTCAGAGAGAAAACTAGGATTCATAAAAACTGTAAATTGCGGAATGAGGTAGAAGAGAAAAGAGAGGAGCCCCCAAGGGCTGATTCTTTTCCCTTTTATATCTAATCCTAATTAATGTAAAATATATTTGCTAAAACTAAAATAATATATTTTCCTATTTTAAAATAAAATACAAATTCAATCAAAATTAATTTAGATTCATGCGCAGCTTTCTGCGTGCTTGGGGACCACATGGGGTATTAGGATCCACGCTGAACTTAGAAATTCTCAAGTTCAGCGTGGATGATGTGTGCTTCATCCTTTGCGCGTTTGATTCCACGCTAAACTTGAGAAAGCTCAAGTTCAGTGTGGAAAGGGCAGAGTGAAATAGAAGAAAAGAATATACTATTATATATCGTTAGAAAGCTCTAGAAGTTAGATTTCCAATGCCGTTGAAATCACGTCAATGGACCTCTATAGCTCAACTTATTCTATTTTGAGTGCAAGGAGGTCGTGGTTGACAGCATCATTCGCTTTCTTCCTTTCTGCTACAAAACTCCGTCAAATCCATCCGAATTCTACCTGAAATAAACAGAAATTGCAAACAACTCAAATTAGCATTCATAGTGGCTAAAGATAATTAAATCTTAATTAAAATCAACAATTTGAATGCAAATTCACTCGGAAAAGATATAGAAGATGCTCATGCATCACAGGCATCGGCCACATGTACACGTCGCTGAACTCTTGTGCTGGTCACGCGTATGCGTCAGTCACGCTTATGCGTTGCTTTAAGATGCTCCAAATCACGCGCACACGTCAGCCATGCGTGCGCGTTGCTCATCGCTTCTCAGCTCCTTAGTTTCTTGTGTTCCTTCCACTTTAACATGCTTTCTCTTCATCCTTTAAGCCATTCATGCCCTATAAACCTGAAAACACTTAACAAACACATCACAGTATCGAATGGTACAGAGGAGAATTAAAAATTAATAATTTTAAGGCCTAGGAAGCATGTTTTTAATCATAGCACAAAATTAGGAAGGAAAGGAAAAATGTGCAATTTACATGAATAAGTGTGAGAGAAGTTGACAAAACTCACTCAATTCAGTCCAAAATATATCATGAATAAGGGTAAGGCCATATGGATATGTGAGCTAAGTGAAACAAGGCCTCAATCACATAATTGTATGCATACATCAAATCATGGAAATATAGAATCAAGCAAGATATAGATCACAATTTTAGAGAGAACAACATACACCAAAATAAAACATTGGTTGATAAAATGCAACCAATCAAATAGGTTCAAAGTCTTACTGATTTTGTGTGCTCGAGCTCTAAAACCATGTTCCAAATTAAACATCTTCAAACAAGTTTAACAAAAATTTTAATTCAAATTAGTGAAATGCTATAAAATAGTGTCTTGAAAAAGAATTTATAACTTCAACCAAGTAGTACATAAATGGAAGCAACTACTACTAATGCAAGTTATCCTATCTAACAAAAGGAAAAATAAAATATTGGTGTTGAGAGAGAGAGAGAGAGAGAGAGAGTTGTTACCTTAGGAAGTCAGTTACCGACCTCCCCACACTTAAGGCTTGGCACGGTCCTCTGTGCCATCAGTGATGAGCAAAGTAGGGTTGGGGTTATCACTTCCACTGTTCGTCTCATCATGGCTCTCCATGCTGTTATGTGAAGTGGAGTCCCAGGTATCAGTCTCTTCCAGAGGTGGGTGAGTACTAACAACGAGCTCCTTCAAGTAGTTGTATCGGCGCTTGCGGCGCTCCGTTTGCTCAATCCACCGGCCTTGCCAGTCTAACCTCTCAAGGATCTCTAGTAGCAACTAATTGGTGGGTGGCAGTAGAGCAGAAGATGAAGGGGCGTCGAAGGACGGGCCTTTATTCTGGCTCGCAGAAGGTGCTAGAGGTCTGATATACTTCCCATTCGGGACAAATTCATCATCCCTAGGAATAATGGCCTTCGTATCCCAAGCCTGATAAGAGACTCCCGCTGCAGATACCAAGTCTGTAACCAATGCAGGAAAAGGTAGCTTGCTCACGATCTGCATTCGTCCCATAGCCTGTCGCATGAGTCGTGGCAAGTTGAGAGGTTGCTCTGTGAGAATGCACCAGATGAAAACAGCCATGCCAGCCATGAAAGTGGACTGTTGAGTGCTCGAAAAGATGTAGTGGGACATGATCTGTGCCCACACGCGAGCCTCCAAGGTGAGTGCTTGGGTGGAGATGCTCTTGGGTCGAGTCCGGTGTTGATCATATATCCAATTGCTGTCAGGTTGGACGATTACTCTGAGGATGCTGTCCTAGTCAAATTGGCATGTCTGGCACTCAAGCTGGGCCTCTTGATAGGCATCCAACCCCTCCGGGCTAGGTAAGAGATCAAGTACTCTCTGAATGGCACCTTCGGAGACAGGGACTTGCTTTTGGCGAACATAGATAGATTGCAAGGTAGGTGAGTGATAGTTGGAGTAGAATTCAACTACCCAAGAGAGATTAGCTTCTCGCGGCTGCCTCCTTAAGAATCCCCACTGTCTCCTTTCAATGCGGGGAACCACAAAGTCAATAAAGTGCACTGGAAGAATGAGGAGGTGCTCATTATGGTAGTTTCTCTCTGCTAAGACGGGGAACATCCGCTCACAGTAACGGTTAGTGAACCGTGCGGAGTCCCGTGCGGGAAATGTGATGAGTGGATAATTTATAGGCTTTTTGGCATTATTTTTAGGTAGTTTTTAGTATGATTTAGTTAGTTTTTACTATGTTTTTATTAGTTTTTATGCAAAATTCACATTTCTGGACTTTACTATGAGTTTGTGTGTTTTTCTATGATTTCAGGTATTTTCTGGCTGAAATTGAGGGACCTGAGCAAAAATCTGATTTAGAGGCTGAAAAAGGACTGCAGATGCTGTTGGATTCTGACCTCCCTGCACTCGAAATGGATTTTCTGGAGCTACAGAAGCCTAATTGGCGCGCTCTCAATTGTCTTGGAAAGTAGACATCCAGGGCTTTTTAGCAATTTATAATAGTCCATACTTTGCATAAGCTTTGATGACATAAATTGGCGTTTAACGCCAAGTCTTTACCCTATTCTGGCGTTAAACGCCAGAAACAGGTTGCAAACCAGGGTTTAATGCCAGAAACAGGCTACAACCTAGCATTTAACTCCAAAAAATGTCTTTACACATGGAAGCTTCAATGCTCAGCCCAAGCACACACTAAGTGGGCCCCGGAAGTGGATTTCTGCACTATCTATCTTAGTCTACTCAATTTCTATAAACCTAGGTCACTAGCTTAGTATAAAAACTACTTTTAGAGATTTATTTTAGATCTCATGATATTTTTACACTTCACATTATATTTTTGACGGCATGAGTCTCTAAACCCCATGGTTGAGTGAGGAGCTCTGCTGTGTTTCGATGAATTAATGCAATTACTACTGTTTTTCATTCAATCACGCTTGTCTCTATTCTAAGATATTCACTCGCACTTCACCCTGATGAATGTGATGATCCGTGACACTCATCATCATTCTCACTTATGAATGCGTGTCTGACAACCACCTCCGTTTTATCTGCATTAGCTTGAGTGTGTATCTCTTAGCCTCCTGGTTCACGATCAGAGTCTTCGTGGTATAAGCTAGAATTATTGGTGGCCATTCCTGAGATTTGGAAAGTCTAAACCTTGTCTATGGTATTCTGAGTAGGATCTGGGAAGGGATGACTGTGACAAGATTCAAACTCGCGAGTGTTGGGTGTAGTGACAGACGCAAAAGAATCAATGGATTCTATTCCAACATGAGTGAGAACTGACAGATGATTAGCCGTGCGGTGACAGCGCATGTTGACCATTTTCACTGAGAGGATGAATGGTAGCCATTGACAATGGTGATCTACCAACATACAGCTTGCCATGGAAGGAGCCTTGCGTGCGTGAAGAAGAAGACAGTGGAAAAGTAGAGATTCAGAGGACAGAGCATCTCCAAAACCCTCAACCTGTTCTCCATTACTGAATACAAGTATTTATTTTATGTTATTTACTCTTCATAAATCCAATTATTTTTATTACTAATTTCCTGACTAAGAGTTACAGAATAACCATAGCTTGCTTCAAGTCGACAATCTCCGTGGGATCGACCCTTACTCACGTAAGGTATTACTTGGACGACCCAGTGCACTTGTTGGTTAGTTGTGCGGAATTGCAAAAGTGTGATTGTGATTTCGTGGACCAAGTTTTTGGCGCCGTTGCCGAGGATTGTTCGAGTCTGGACAACTGACGGTTTATTTTGTTGCTTAGATTAGGAAAAATTTATCTTTTTAGTTTAGAGTCACTAAAATTGTGTCTTCTATTATTGTTTTTGGTTGAAACTTATTTTTTAAATCCTTATTTTCTCTTTTTAAATTTTTCAAAATTTTTTTTTATAAACTAATAATTGAGTTTTTCTATAAACTAAAATATAGTTTCTTAAAAATTTTTCAAAAGTTGTTCTTAGTGTTCATCGTGATATTCAAAGTTTTTCCTGTTTATTTTCTCTGTTTTGATCTAAAAGTTCTAAGTTTGGTGTCATTTTGTTGTTTTTCTCTTTCTTCATTAATTTCAAAAATATCTTTTCTCCCTATCTAATTGAATTTTCAAAAATCTCATTCAAAAATTCAGATTTCTATTTTAAAATTTTTTTTCCTGTTTTAGTTTTAAAATTTCAAAATTCAAAATCTTTTTTTTTAAAACAAATCATATCCAAAATTTTTCAAATCTTCTTAATTAAGCAATTAATTTGGTTTTTGAATTTATTTTTCCTTTTTTTTACTTTTTGAAATCTATATTTTAATTTTTAATTACTTTATTTTACTTTATTTATTCATTTTTTTATATAAAAAAATTTAAAAATATATTTTATTTGTAATTCATATCAATTTCCTTTTCTCCATCATGGACTTAAGTGAAAATGAACAGTCCAAAAGGACTCTAGGGTCATATGCTAACCCCATTACTGCTGCATACGGAGTAGTATCTGTATACCTCCCATCAGAGCAAGCAGTTTTGAGCTAAATCCTCAGCTCATTGTCATGGTGCAGTAAAATTACCAGTATTCCGATCTTCCACAGGAAGAACCTACTGAGTTTCTGGCACAGTTCTTGCAAATTGCTGACACAGTACGTGACAAGGAAGTAGATCAGGATGTCTACAGATTATTACTGTTTCCATTTGCTGTAAAAGATCAAGCTAAGAAGTGGTTAAATAACCAATCCACAGCAAGCATAAGAACATGGAAACAGTTATCAAAAAAATTCCTGAATCAATATTTCCCTCCAAAAAGGATGACACAGCTAAGGCTGGACATCCAAGGCTTTAAACAAGAGGATGATGAATCCCTTTATAACACCTGGGAGAGGTACAGAGGGATGCTAAGGAATGCCCGTCTGAAATGTTTTCAGAGTGGGTGCAGTTAGACATCTTCTGCTATGGAGTTACAGAAAAAGCTCAGATATCTCTAGACCACTCAGCTGGTGGATCTATACACATGAGGAAGATTGTTGAAGAGGCTCAAGAGCTTATCGATAAAGTTGCTAGAAATCAGCATCTGTACATAAGTAAGGAGTCCTCCATGAAAGAAGAAGCTAAGGCAGTATCAACTGACTTTAGTCCTCAGGAACAAGTTGCTGAACTCAATCAGCAACTATCTTCTATAACAAGACAGTTAGCAGAATTTAAGGAGATGCTACAAGAAACCAAAATTGCTAACAAGGATATGGAATCACAATTGAATCAGACAAAACAGCAGTTATCAAAACAGATAATAGAGGAGTGCCAAGCAGTTCAATTAAGAAGTGGAAAAACGTTAAATACCTTAACTCAAAGCAGCAGAAATCCAAGAAAAGAACAGCTGACAGAGGATGAGCGACCTGCTACCCAAAATCCCTCTGAGGACAGTAAGAGCCCAGAGAGGAATAAGTCTGGCATTCAAATGCCAGAAACGGGTGAAAAACTGGCGTTAAACTCCCAATCCATGTCCAGTTCTGGCGTTCAAACGCCAGAAAAGGGCAGGAATCTGGCGTTAAATGCCCAATCCACGTCCAGTCCTGGCGTTCAAACGCGAGTGAGGGATCAGACACCTGCAAGTGCTAATAATAACTCCCTCAAGAAGGCTTCTCAACCTGCCTCTGTAGGAAATAAACCTGCAGCAACTAAGGTTGAAGAATATAAAGCCAAAATGCCTTATCCTCAAAAACTCCGCCAAGCGGAACAGGATAAATAATTTGCCAGCTTTGCAGACTATCTCAGGACTCTTGAAATAAAGATTCTGTTTGCAGAGGCACTTGAGAAAATACCCTCTTATGGTAAGTTCATGAAAGAGATCTTATGTCAAAAGAAGGATTGGAGAGAAACAGAAAAAGTTTTTCTCACTGAAGAATGCAGTGCAGTCATTCTAACAAGCTTACCAGAAAAGCTTAAGGATCCCGGAAGCTTTACGATACCATGCACATTAGAGGGTACTTGTACCAAGACAGCTCTATGTGACCTTGGGGCAAGTATCAATCTAATACCTGCATCCACTATCAGAAAGCTTGGCTTGACTGAAGAGGTCAAACCAACTCGGATATGTCTTCAACTTGCTGATGGCTCTATTAAATACCCATTAGGCATAATTGAGGACATGATTGTCAAGGTTGGGCCATTTGCCTTTCCCACTGACTTTATAGTGTTGGAAATGGAGGAGCACAAGAGTGCAACTCTTATTCTAGGAAGACCTTTCCTAGCAACTAGACGAACCCTCATTGATGTCCAAAAAGGGGAAGTGACCTTAAGAGTCAATGAGGATGAGTTCAAGATGAATGCTGTTGAGGCAATGAAACATCCAGACACATCACAAGACTGCGTGTGTGTTGATATTATTGACTCCTTGGTAGAGGAGATCAACATGGCTGAGAGTCTCGAATCAGAGCTAGAAGACATCTTTAAAGATGTTCAGCCTGATCTGCCAGAATCAGAGGAAATAAAAGAGCCTCTAAAAATTCCTCAGAAAGAGGAAAAACCTCCTAAACCCGAGCTCAAACCACTACCACCATCCCTGAAATATGCATTTCTGGGAGGAGGTGACACTTTTCCGGTGATCATAAGCTCTGCTTTAAATCCACAGGAAGAGAAAGCACTACTTCAAGTGCTAAGGACACACAAGGCAGCTCTTGGGTGGTCCATAAGTGATCTTAAGGGCATCAGCCCAGCAAGATGCATGCACAAGATCCTATTAGAGGATGATGCTAAGCCAGTGGTTCAACCACAGAGGCGGCTAAATCAAGCCATGAAGGAGGTGGTGCAGAAAGAGGTCACCAAGTTACTGGAGGCTGGGATTATTTATCCTATTTCTGATAGCCCCTGGGTGAGCCCTGTCCAAGTTGTCCCCAAGAAGGGAGGCATGACAGTGGTTCATAATGAAAAAAAACAAACTGGTTCGGACAAGAACAGTTACAGTGTGGCGTATGTGTATTGATTACAGAAGGCTCAATACAGCCACCAGGAAGGATCACTTTCCTTTACCATTCATAGACCAGATGCTAGAAAGACTAGCAGGTCATGAATACTACTACTTTTTGGATGGCTATTCAGGTTACAACCAAATTGCAGTAGATCCTCAGGACCAAGAGAAAACAGCATTCACATGTCCTTCTGGAGTGTTTGCCTACAGAAGGATGCCTTTTGGTCTGTGCAATGCACCTGCAACCTTTCAGAGGTGCATGCTCTCTATCTTCTCTGATATGGTAGAGAAATTTTTGGAAGTCTTCATGGATGACTTTTCAGTATTTGGAGACTCATTCAGCTCCTGCCTTGACCATTTAGCACTTGTTCTGAAAAGATGCCAAGAGACCAACCTAGTTTTAAACTAGGAAAAATGTCACTTTATGGTGACTGAAGGGATTATCCTTGGGCATAAAATTTCAAACAATGGAATAGAGGTGGATCAAGCTAAATTTGAAGTAATTGAAAAATTACCACCACCTGCCAATGTTAAGGCAATCAGAAGCTTTCTGGGGCATGCAGGATTCTATAGGAGGTTTATAAAAGATTTTTCAAAAATTGCAAAACCTCTGAGCAATTTGCTAGCTGCTGACATGCCATTTGTGTTTGACACAGAGTGTCTGTAGGCGTTTGAAACTCTGAAAGCTAAGCTAGTCACAGCACCAGTTATTTCTGCACCAGACTAGACATTACCATTCAAACTAATGTGTGATGCCAGTGACCATGCCATTAGTGCAGTATTAGGACAGAGGCATAACAACCTTCTGCATGTCATTTATTATGCTAGCCGTGTTTTAAATGATGCCCAGAAAAATTACACAACCACAGAAAAAGAATTACTTGCAGTGGTTTATGCCATTAACAAGTTTAGATCATACTTAGTAGGATCAAAAGTGATTGTGTACACTGACCAGTCTACTCTTAAATATCTACTCACAAAGCAGGATTCAAAACCCAGGCTCATAAGATGGGTGTTGCTTCTACAAGAGTTTGATATAGAAATAAGAGACAGAAAAAGGGACAGAGAACCAAGTGGCTGATCATCTGTCCCGGATAGAACCAGTAGAAGGGGCATCCTTTCCCTCTATTGAGATCTCTAAAACCTTTCCGGATGAGCAATTGTTTGCCATTCAGGAAACACCATGGTTTGCAGACATTGCAAACTATAATGCTGCAAGATTCATACCTAAGGAGTACAGCAGGCAACAAACAAAAAAATTAATTACTGATGCAAAGTACTACTTGTGGGATGAACCATATCTCTTTAAGAGATGTGCAGACAGAATAATTCGTAGGTGTGTGCCTAGAGAAGAAGCACAGAAGATCCTATGGAATTGTCATGGATCACAATATGGATGACATTTCGGAGGTGAGCGAACAGCCACAAAAGTCCTCTAATGTGGCTTCTACTGGCTTACTCTCTATAAAGACTCCCGATAGTTTGTGTGTAAATGTGACAGCTGCCAAAGAGCTGGTGATCTGCCTCATGGTTACACCATGCCTCAGCAAGGGATCTTAGTGATTGAGTTGTTTGACGTATGGGGTATTGACTTCATGGGGCCTTTCCCACCATCATACTCAAACACTTATATTCTGGTGGCAGTCGACTATGTATCCAAATGGGTAGAGGCCATTGCAACACCCACTAATGATACTAAGACAGTGCTGAAGTTCCTCCAGAAATATATCTTCAGCAGGTTTGGTGTCCCTAGAGCACTAATCAGTAATGGGGGCACTCACTTCTGCAATAAACAGCTTTACTCTGCTATGGCCCGATATGGAATTAGCCACAAAGTAGCAACTCCATATCATCCACAGACAAATGGGCAGGCTAAAGTCTCTAATAGAGAATTAAAAAGAATCCTAGAACGGATTGTAAGAATCCGTAGAAGGGATTGGGCAAGTAGCTTGGAAGAGGCTCTGTGGGCATACAGAATAGCATTCAAGACTTCTATAGGAACCTCTCCATACCAGCTTGTGTATGGCACGGCCTGTCATCTGCCCATGGAACTGGAGCATAAGGCCTACTGGGCAACCAGATTCCTAAACCTGGATGCTAAGTTAGCTGAAGAGAAGAGATTACTCCAGTTAAATGAGCTAGAGGAATTCAGACTTAATGCTTTCGAAAATGCAAAAGTTCACAAAGAGAAAGCAAAAAGGTGGCATGATAAGAAACTGTCATCCAGAGTCTTTGAACCAGGACAAAAGATTCTGCTGTTTAACTCTAGGCTCAGATTATTCCTCGGGAAACTAAAATCCCGGTGGAGGGGACCATATGTGATTACAAGTGTGTCACCATATGGCTATGTGGAGCTTCAAGACATTGATTCTAATAAGAAGTATATTGTTAATGGACAGAGAGTCAAGCATTATCTTGAAGGCAATGTTGAGCAAGAATGCTCAAAGATGAGACTAGATTAAAAGCTCAGTAAGGTCCAGCTAAAGACAATAAAGAAGCACTTATTGGGAGGCAACCCAATTTTTACTTATCTATGTTAATTTTCTATTTCCCATTTTTATTTTATGTTTTCTTTAGGATGATGATCATGTGGAGTCACAAAAATTAAAGCAAAAATTAAAAACTGCATTAAAAACAGCTCACCCTAGAGGAAGAGCTTACTGGCATTTAAACGCCAGTAAGAAGCATCAGACTGGCGTTTAACGCCAGAAAGAAGCATCAAGCTGGCGTTAAACGCCAGAAACAAGCACCAACTTGGCGTTAAACACCAATAAAGGGAGAAAAGCTGGCGTTAAACGCCAGAAACATGTAGCAACCTGGCGTTTAACGCTAGGATTGCACTCTATGGGCGTTTTGCACGCCTAAATGGAACAGGGATGATAAGTCCTTGACCCCTCAGGATCTGTGGACCCCATAGGATCTCCACCTATCCCACCTCTCTTTCTCTCTCTCTCTCTCCCACTTTTTCATAATACTCTTTCCCAAATACCCTTCACATATTACAACCACTACTTCTACCCCTTAGCCGAACCACATATCTCCCTCCATCTCCTCTATTTTCTTCTTCTTCTACTGCTTTCTTTCTTCTTTTACTCGAGGATGAGCAAACCTTTTAAGTTTGGTGTGGTAAAAGCATTGCTTTTTGTTTTTCCATAACCATTAATGGCACCAAAGGCCAGAGAAACCTCTAGAAAGAGGAAAGGGAAGACAATTACTTCCACATCCGAGTCATGGGAGATGGAGAGATTTATCTCACAAGTCCATCACTAAGAAAAGGGTGGTGGAGAACCAAGAGCATTCTATCCTCCTCCATGAAATTTGAGAAGATCAAAGAGCTATGAGGGAGGAGCAACAAAGGCAAGGAAGAGACATTGAGGAGCTAAAGCACCCCATAAGATCTTCAAGAAGAAGAACTAGCCGCCATCACTAAGGTGGTCCCGTTCTTTAATTTCCTTGTTCTTTATTTTTCTATTTTTCGTTTAATATGCTCTATGTTTATTCATGTTTGTGTCTTTATTACATGATCATTAGTGTTCAAGTGTCTATGTCTTAAAGCTATGAATGTCCTATGAATCCATCACCTTTCTTAAATGAAAAATGCTTTAATTATTTTGATGTGGTGACAATACTCTATGCTTTCTGAATGAATGCTTGAACAATGCATATGTCTTTTGAATTTGTTGTTTATGAATGTTAAAATTGTTGGCTCTTGAAAGAATAACGAAAAAGGAAAAATGTTATTGATAATCTGAAAAATCATTAAATTGATTCTTGAAGCAAGAAAAAGCAGTGAAGAACAAAGCTTGCGAGAAAAAATAATAATAAAAGAAAGAAAAACGAAAAGCAGGCAGAAAAAGCCAATAGCTCTTTAAACCAAAAGGCAAGAGCGAAAATCCAGTAACCCTTTAAACCAAAAGGCAAGGGTAATAAAAAGGATCCAGCGCTTTGAGCATTAATGGATAGGAGGGCCCAAAGGAATAAAATCCTGGCCTAAGCGGCTAAACCAAGTAGTCCCTAACCATGTGCTTGTGGCATGAAGGTGTCAAGTGAAAAGCTTGAGACTGAGCGGTTAAAGTCGTGATCCAAAGAAAAAAGAGTGTGCTTAAGAACCTTGGACACCTCTAATTGGGGACTCTAGCAAAGCTGAGTCACAATCTGAAAAGGTTCACCCAGTTATGTGTCTGTGGCATTTATGTATCCGGTGGTAATACTAGAAAACAAAGTGCTTAGGGCCACGGCCAAGACTTATAAAGTAGCTGTGTTCAAGAATCAACATAGTGAACTAGGAGAACCAATAACACTATCTGAATTCTGAGTCCCTATAGATGCCAACCATTCTGAACTTCAAAGGATAAAGTGAGATGCCAAAACTGTTCAGACGCAAAAAGCTACTAGTTCTGCTCATCTAATTGGAGCTAAGTTTCATTTATATTTTAGAATTTATAATATATTCTCTTCTTTTTATCGTATTTGATTTTCAGTTGCTTGGGGACAAGCAACAATTTATGTTTGGTGTTGTGATGAGTGGATAATTTATACGCTTTTTGGCATTATTTTTAGGTAGTTTTTAGTATGATTTAGTTAGTTTTTACTATTTTTTATTAGTTTTTAAGCAAAATTCATATTTCTGGACTTTACTATGAGTTTGTGTGTTTTTCTATGATTTCAGGTATTTTCTGGCTGAAATTGAGGGACTTGAGCAAAAATCTTATTCAGAGGCTGAAAAAGGACTGCAGATGCTGTTGGATTCTGACCTCCCTGCACTCGAAATGGATTCTCTGGAGCTACAGAAGCGCAATTGGCACTCTCTCAATTGCGTTGGAAAGTAGACATTCAGGGCTTTCCAGCAATATATAATAGTCCATTCTTTGCCCAAGCTTTGACGACGCAAATTGGCGTTTAACGCCAAGTCTTTACCCTATTCTGGCATTAAACACCAGAAACAGGTTGCAAACCAGAGTTAAATGCCAGAAATAGGCTACAACCTGGTGTTTAAATCCAAAAAAAGTCTCTACACATGGAAGCTTCAATGCTCAGCCCAAGCACACACCAAGTGGGCCCCAGAAGTGGATTTCTGCACTATCTATCTTAGTCTACTCAATTTCTGTAAACCTAGGTCACTAGCTTAGTATAAAACTACTTTTAGAGATTTATTTTGGACCTCATGACATTTACATTGTATCTCTGACGGCATGAGTCTCTAAACCCCATGGTTGGGGGTAAGGAGCTCTGCTGTGTTTCGATGAATTAATGCAAATACTACTGTTTTTCATTCAATCACGCTTGTCTCTATTCTAAGATTTCCACTCGCAGTTCACCCTGATGAATGTGATGATCTGTGACACTCATCATCATTCTCACTTATGAACGCGTGTCTGACAACCACCTCTGTTCTATCTGCATTAGCTTGAGTGTGTATCTCTTAGCCTCCTGGTTCATGATCAGAGTCTTCGTGGTATAGGCTGGTCGGCCATTCCTGAGATCCGAAAAGTCTATACCTTGTCTGTGGTATTCTGAGTAGGATCTGGAAAGGGATGACTGTGACGAGCTTCAAACTCGCGAGTGTTGGGCGTAGTGACAGACGCAAAAGAATCAATGGATTCTATTCCAACATGAGTGAGAACCGATAGATGATTAGCCGTGCGGTGACAGCGCATGTGGACCATTTTCACTGAGAGGATGGATGGTAGCCATTGACAATGGTGATCCACTAACATACAGCTTGCCATGGAAGGAGCCTTGCGTGCGTGAAGAAGAAAACAGTAGAAAAGCAGAGATTCAGAGGACAGAGCATCTCCAAAACCCTCAACCTGTTCTCCACTACTGAATACAAGTATTTATTTTATGTTATTTACTCTTCATAAATCCAATTATTTTTATTACTAATTTCCTGACTAAGAGTTACAGAATAACCATAGCTTGCGTCAAGCCGACAATCTCCGTGGGATCGACCCTTACTCACGTAAGGTATTACTTGGACGACCCAGTGCACTTTCTGGTTAGTTGTGTGAAATTGCAAAAGTG
Organism: Arachis ipaensis; assembly: GCF_059453495.1. Taxonomy (NCBI): domain Eukaryota; kingdom Viridiplantae; phylum Streptophyta; class Magnoliopsida; order Fabales; family Fabaceae; genus Arachis; species Arachis ipaensis. The sequence goes on from NC_142440.1 coordinate 57,449,763, forward strand.
TGATTGTGATTTCGTGCACCAAAATGCCTTCTCCATTTCATCAACTCGAATGGTCCTCTTCACCCGCTCGGTAGGTGGCTTGACCCTTGTGGATGGTTGCACCTTAGCTGATGCTCGTTTAGTTCCCTTCTTCACCGGTGTCTTGTCAGAAGCCATCTCGTTTCCTCTCTTAATGGCCATTCTGAATAAAGAAGAAAGAGAAGGAATGTCAAATTTAGATAGCTAAAAACTGGAAGGAAGAAAGTCCAAGTGATAATAAATTCCAAATAAAAAGATAGTGTCTTAAATACATGGTAGCTACAACATGCAAGTAAGACATCAAGTAAAATTATGAAGGCATATCATAACAACTAGATGCAAGAGGGATAAAAGCATGCAAGTAACAAGCATGAGAAGAATAACTCAAGCATCAATATCAAGAATAATAGTCACTTGCAATAAAATAATGAGCACTTTGGAATGACAATTAATGAATACTAAACTCAATACACATGGATTGCAAGGGTTGTGAAAAAGAGGCATTAAGGTAGAAGAATAAAATAGAAAATAAATTGAAATACTATGAGAACTTTTCCACAAACACTTGGTGTGCAAAGTAAAAATCGGAAGTAAGGTAATCAATCCAAGTGTATATGAGATCCAAAATAAGATGCAATTTGTCAAAGCAAACCTCATAACACAAACAAGCTAAGATATAGCAAAATAATCACCCAAATAAAATTCCAACACCAACATAAAACATTGCACGATAATAGAATGAAAAAGAAATTACAATTAACAAAGCTAATATGCAATTAAAATTAAATTAAAATATTCAAGTGCAAAAACAAAAGAAGAATTTAAGAGTAGAAGAGAGGAAGAAAATAAACCTTAAAAAGAAGATGAAAATAGGGAGATAAATGGGAGTAAGAATGAGGGAAGAGGGGTAGGAAGAGAAGAAGAAATAGGAAAGGAAATTGTGGATGGCGGAGGTGGTGGTCTCCGGTGGTAGTCCGCTGGCGGTGGTGGAGGGGGAAGAGAAAGAACTAAGAGGTAGAAAGAAAGAAAGAAGAAGAATTAGGATTAGAGAGGGAAAAGAAGAATGAAAGGAGAGAAGTCTGGGTGACACACTGAATTAAGTGACGCGACGCTTGTGACACGCGCGCGTCGCCCACTTATACGCGTGGGTGAAAAGAAAATCAAGTGACATCTAAGTGTCAGTCACAAGTGCGCGTGACCACTCGTCGTGCCAAACGCACGATTCGAGCATCATACCCGCACAACTCTCTGTTCAATGTACCAAATTACGCCGATTTTCATTCCACGCGTACGCGTCGCCGACGTACACACGTGGAAACACAAAATTGCTAGTGATGCGTACGCGTGGTCCACGCGTACGTGTGGGGTGGTTTGTGCGCTAGTCACTCCACTCGCATAATTTCAGTGTAACTCTGATGCCAAGGCATCTTAGGCTAGTTTCACAAGCCTTTTTCATTTTTTTCATTTGGTTTTATGCACTTTCTTGAGCTATAAGCAAGTATCTGGGTGAGAATTTCATACATCCCTTGATTCAATTAAACTTGGTTATTTATGTGCTTTTCATAAGATTTTATGCAAATTTTTCTTGATGATTGAATGATGCAAACATCTTGTGATTATAGCAAACTTTGATGCATTTGTTTGATTGATAATAGGTGGAAAAGAAGCTAAGGAAGGGCAAGTAAACAAGCCACAAAAAGACCATGGAAAGGAGCAAAGGAAGCAATGTTGGTGGCCAAAGTTGGCTCACCAACGTTGCCTCAAACGTTGATGAAGAGGGGGAGAGGCCAACGTTGGAGCCAAAGTTGGACCTCCAATGTTACCTCAAATGTCCATGCTCAAGAGGTGCAAAGTTGGAGCCAAAGTTGGCCTCCGAGTTTGCCTCAAACGACTATAATCAAGAAGCCATAGTTGGAGCCAAAGTTGGCCTCCGACTTTGCTTCAAATATGGCTAAGGCAAGGAAGAGAAGGCAACATTTGAGCTAGAGTTAGACCTCAAATGCTACCTCAAATGTTGGCCATGCGGAATTCAAAGTGCATAGTTGGAGTCAAAGTTGGCCTCCAACTATGCCTCAAACTACTCAATTCAAGGTGCATAGTTGGAGCCAAAGTTGGCCTCCAACTATGTCTCAAACTACTAAACTCATGATGCAACGTTGGAGCCAAAGTTGGTGGTCCAACGTTGCTGGCAACGTTGAGGGAAAGAGGTGCCAACGTTGGAGGAAGCGTTGGTGATCCAACGTTACCTCCAATGTGCTCGTTGATTTTCAAGTTTTTGGAGTTGAAAAAATGTGCAGCGACGAGTATGCGTGGGCGACGCGTACACGTGGGCGAGTAGTTTAGCCAGCTGCGCACACGCATGAGTGACGCACATGCGCAAACGCTGTTGTGATGCGTGCGTGATGACAAGTCATCTTATGCTAGTTTCACAAGCATTTCTCATTTGTTTCATTAGGTTTTATGCACTTTCTTGCACAAGAAGTAAGTGGTTGGAGTGGAATTTCATGATTATTTTGATTCAATCAAATATCATCTATTTTATACTAAATCATAAGATTTATGCAAGAATTAAGTGATTATTATGAATGATGCAAATTCTTATGATTTTGGTTAGACTTTGATTGCCTTTTGATTGAATTCAGGAGAAAAAAATAAAGCACTGCAGTATAACGTTGCGTTCAAAGAAGGAATGCCACGCTCAGTAAGCGACGTGCACACGTATGGGACGCTTACGCGTCAGGCAACGAATTTCGAAGATCCACGCGTACACGTGCATGACGCTTACGCGTGGAAGTGGTTGGCACTCGTTTTCAAAAGGAACGCTACGTTCACTAAGCCAGCGTTTTCGGGCAGATTGAAATTTGGAGGCAAAGTTCTGCAATCGACATGCACGCGTGCATGACGTGCATGTGTCGATGGATGATCTGGAAGGAATCACGCTCACGCTCACGCGTAGCTGGCGCTAAAGCCTGGAGTTGATATTTGGCTACCCACGCACACGCGTAGATGACGCACACGCATGGGGTAGCGTTCACTAAGCTAACGTAGCGCTCGATAAGAAAACGCTATCAATGACACTGATAAATCGTTATTTTATGATTTATATTGTGCTTAATTGTGTGGTTTTATCAAGTCTTCACCCACTTATTCATATGATTAGCATGATATTACAAGTCCTTCCCAAAATTGTTCCATGGTTGAAAAATTGCTTCCTAAAGATCTTTTAATTGTATATTTTTATTCTCCTCTATACCGTTCGATGCCGTGATCTGTGTGTTAAGTGTTTCAGGCTTCATAGGGCAAGAATAGCTTAGAGAACGGAGAGGAAGCTGACAAAAAAATGGAAGGAACACAAGAAATTGAGGAGATGACCAGCGAGAAGCGACGCGGACGCATGGCTCACGCAACCACACAAAATGGAGGAAATCGTAGTGACGCACTCACATGCCTGACGCGAACGCGTGAATTGGAAGCCGCACGAGTGACGCGAATGCGTGGGCGACGCGCACGCATGGCAAGGAAAAACGCTGGATGACGCGAACGCGTGGATGACGCGATCGCGTGACGTGCGCGATCTGCAGAATTTGCAAAAATCGCTGGCGTGGATTCTGGGCCGCATCTCAACCCAATTTTCGGCCCAGAAACACAAATTAGAGCCAGGGAACATGCAGAGACCAAAGAGGAGATTCATTCGGCATAATTTTTAGTTTTAGATCTGACTTTACTCCTCCTCTAGGTTTTCTCTCTATACATTCGTAGTTCTTAGGATTTCGTTTTTATTACTTTTTAGATTGGGATATAGAGAAGAGCTATTACCTCCACAAGACTTCATCTCTCTAGTTTGTTTTCTCTACTTTTTACTTACTCTTTCATATCCTTAATCTGTTCAGAGTTACCATTGGATTATTTTTAGAATTTATTAATACAAGAACTATTTTTATTTTTAATTGGTCTTTTTGATTATTATTTTATCATGTCTTCCTTTATTTCCCTTTCTTATTTTGTGAAGTTTACATTCATGATGAGCGAGAAGTTCCTTAACTTGATTGGGAGTTGATTGAAAGGAGAACCTTGAGTTGGAATGCTCAAGAGTAAAATTGTAATTGGGTTTATTGTTGGATGGCTCTCTAGTCACTGACACTAATCCTTCCCAAGGGAGAGGATTAGAACTTGTGAATAGAAGTAGACTTCCAACTTACTTGACTTTCCTCTACCTAGTAAAGGATAACAAAGTAGAACAACCTTCAATTATCAATTGATCTTGGGAGAACTCCAACAAGGATAGAACTTCTGATTAATCTACTCCCGGTCAAGATTTTTATTTAAATTACATAAAATCTCTGATTTAATTTCCTATTTATCAAACTCAAAACCAATTTGAAAAACCTCTAATTAATAAAATAGCACATCTTTCTGCAACTCGTTGGGAGACGACCTGGGATTCATACTCCCAGTATTTTAATTCTAATTTTGTGACAACCCTTCTAAATTGATAAGTGGACTTTTGTTGGTTAAGAACTGTACTTGCAACGTATCTCTCATATTAATTTCTTAATCTGCCAATTTTCGCCTCGTCAGATGCGTACGCGTGAAAGGGGCACGCGAGCTTTGGGTGCTGAAGACTGATAGTGACGCGTACGCGTCGATGAGCAAAAAGCACAAAAGGACGCGCACGCGTGGGTGATGGGTTGGAAAGCAAATTCCAACACCTAAACTCACCGGCAAGTGTACCGAGTCACATCAAGTAGTAATTACTCACATGAGTGAGGTCGATCCCACAGGGATTGATGGATTGAGCAATTTTAGTTAGGTGGTTAGTTTAGTTGAGCAAATAGTTGATGATTTGAGTGAAACTTGATTAGCAGGAGCTAAATTGCATGAAAATAAAATTGAGAGGTGAAATTGACAGAATCTAAAGTGCAAAAAATATAAATTGAGCTGAAACTTAAAGTGCAAGTAATGTAAAAGAGCTGAAACTTAAATTGTAAGAAAAGTAAATTGCAGAAACTTAAAGTGTAAGAAATGTAAATTGCTGAATCTAAATTGCTGATAAATGTAAATTGCTTGTGTTGGGATTCAAAATTCAACAGGTAAATGTAAAAATGCAATCAATCAGAGAAGTAGAAGTTGAAATGAATTACAGAAGATCTAAACAGAAATGGAAAATTTCTTGAAGAAGCAAAACAAAGAGAAAACTCAGCTCAATTATGAAATCTAAAAGAAAAATTGAAGATCTAAGAGGAGCAATGAGATTAGAACACAGATCTAGATCTCAACTACACTCTTGATCAAGCAGAAAAGTAATTACAAAAGAAATGTAAATGAAATAGCAAATGAAACTTAGATCCAATTCCTTAATTCTCAGAATTATGCAGAAGAAAAACAAAGATGAACTTCAGATCAAGAATTGAAACAGAATTTCTTTAATCTCAATCCAAAACTCAAAATAGAAAGTAAAAGTTGCTGAAGCAAGAAGATGAAAACAAAAAACTAAATTCAAATCCAATTCTTAGAACAATTGAGAAGAGAGGTAGAAGATGATTGTCAAACTTAGAATCGATGAAGCTCTTCAATCTCAATTCAAATTCCAAGAACAGCTAGCAGAAGTTGCAGAATGAAAAATGTAGAAAGAAGAACTCAGATCCAAATTCCCAATTACAAAATGAAAGCTAAAAATCCAAACTAAAATTGAGCTAAAAGGTAAAATTGAAAAGTGAGTGGTGCACGAAATTGTGATCTCAATGGCACCAACAACTTGGTACGCACAATTGTAATCTCAACTCTTTTTCACAACTCCACACAACTAACCAGCAAGTGCACTGAGTCGTCCAAGTAATAAAACTTACGTGAGTAAGGGTCAATCCCACGGAGATTGTCGGCTTGAAGCAAGCTATGGTCATCTTGTAATTCTCAGTCAGGCAGATTCAAATGGTTATGTGGTTTTGATAATTAAAATATAATTAAAATATAAAATAAGATAGAAATACTTATGTAATTCATTGGTGAGATTTCAGATAAGCATATGAAGATGCTTTGTTCCTTCTGAATCTCTGCTTTCCTACTGCCTTCATCCAATCATTCATACTCCTTTCCATGGCAAGCTTTATGTTGGGGGATCACCGTTGTCAATGGCTACCGTCCGTCCTCTAAGTGAAAATGGTCCAAATACACGTCACCGCACGGCTAATCATCTGTCGGTTCTCGATCATGTTGGAATAGGATCCATTGATCCTTTTGCGTCTGTCACTATGCCCAACACTTGCGAGTTTGAAGCTCGTCACAGTCATCCCTTCCCAGATCCTACTCGGAATACCACAGACAAGGTTTAGACTTTCCGGATCTCAGGAATGGCCTCCAATAATTCTAGCCTATACCACGAAGACTCTGATCGTGAACCAGGAGGCTAAGAGATAAACACTCAAGCTCGTTTTCATGTAGAACGGAAGTGGTTATCAGGCACGCGTTCATAAGTGAGAATGGTGATGAGTGTCCCATAATCATCACATTCATCATGTTCTTGGGTGTGAATAAATATCTTAGAATAAGAATAAGCGTGAATTGAAAAGAAAAACAATAGTACTTTGCATTAATTCATTAAGAACAACAGAGCTCCACACCACCGTTGAAAATACATAAGTGATGATGGTCCAGGCATCGCCAAATGGCCAGCCCCCAAGTCTAAGGAAAAACGTTCCAAAGATGATCAAAAGATCTAAAATGATCCAAAGATTTAAAATAAATCACTAAAATTAGTTTTTATACTAAACTAGTAGCTAGGGTTACAGAAAGTAAGTAAATGATGCAGAAATCCACTTCCGGGCCCACTTGGTGTGTGCTTGGGCTGAGCATTGAGCTTTCATGTGTAGAGACTCTTTTTGGAGTTAAATGCCAGGTTGTAGCCTGTTTTTGGCATTTAACTCTGATTTGCAACCTGTTTCTGGCGTTTAACTCCAGAATAGGGTAGGAAGTTGGCATTTGAACGCCAGTTTGTGTTGTCAAAGCTCGGGAGGTCTATTTTCCAAAGCAATTGAGAGCGCACCAATTGGGTTTCTGTAGCTCCAGAAAATCCATTTCTAGTGCAGGGAGGTCAGAATCCAACAGCATCTGCAGTCCTTCTTCAACCTCTGAATCAGATTTTTGCTCAAGTCCCTCAATTTCAGCCAGAAATTACCTGAAATCATAGAAAAATACACAAACTCATAGTAAAGTCCAGAAATGTGATTTTTATTTAAAAACTAATAAAAATATACTAAAAACTAACTAAATCATACTAAAAACTATGTAAAAACAATGCCAAAAAGCGTATAAATTATCCGCTCATCAGTGAGTGATGCGCATAAACGTGTTATGCTACGATTTAGGAAATTGCACGATCGGCAAAATTCCTTCCGGCAAGTGCACCGGTTATCATCGTCAAGTAAAAACTCACAATAGAGTGAGGTCGAATCCCACAAGGATTGGTTGAGTGAGCAATTCGGATTAGAAGTGTGTTCTAGTTGAGCGGAATCAATATTTGAGATGAGAATTGCGGAATGTAAAATTGGCGGGAAAAGTAAATGACAAGAAAATTAAATGGCTGAATCTTAAATTGCATGAATTAAAGAGCAGAATGTAAATTGCTGAAATTAAAAGGGAATGGGGATGATTGCAAGAATTGAATTGCAGAATGTAAAGAGAAAGTGGAAATCAGAAATGGGGAATTCATTGGGTTTAGGAGATATTGAAATCTCCGAATCAAAACATGTAAATCTCTTCCTCAACCAATGCATTCATTGAATTTTGCTTGGCAATCTTATATGATTGGATCCCAATTCCTTGGCTCACCAATGCTCTCTAAAAACAAACAAATTCCCAATCCCTTGGTTTAAATGTTCATAAGAAGAGATGATGCTTGGTCACTGATTATACCACACAATTTCATGAACCACAATTTGGTAGGATTACATGTCACAATATCCATCCAAACCCCAATCCAATCCACTGTGAGAAAGCTTCTCTAGCATGAATCCTCCATTCCTTTCCCAAGGCTCCGAAGGATTCCAAGTATGAGTAGCTTCTTTCCCAAGACAACTACTCAATGGAATTAGATCGAGAAGCTTTCTAACAAAATTCAAGAGAAAAGATTGAAGAAGAAGATAAACTATTATTGATTCATTGAATTACAATAGAGCTCCCTAACCCAATGAAAGGGGGTTTAGTGAATCATAGCTCTGAATTCAATTACAAAGAAAAGGAAAACTGGCTAAAAGTGAAAGTAAAAAGTCCTTTCTAACTTCAATTCTATCCTATTTATACACTTTCTATATTGAGCTTCAGTTGTGCTTCTTGGGCTTTGAGGCCTCTCCTTGCTTTCCTTTTGCCTTGGGTTTATGATCCATAATGTTGATGAGGTTGTTGATCCAAATTCTGTACATTTCATTGAGCCAATTTAGTGATAATCAAATAATGACACATGACTCAATAAATTGAGATTTCAAACTCATCAATCCTTCAGGCCCAATCCCATAAACCATGATATTCAATTGGGTTTCATACCAAAGTGAGTTTAAGTTAATATTTGTGCTCAAAGACTAACTTAAACCACAATATTTTTGGCCCAGAAACCTTTTCCAAGAGTGGCGTTTAAGTTGCAGTTTAAGCTTAAACTGCAGCTTAAACGCCAGACACTTCCAGTGAGGCCTTTTGTAGAAGCACGTTTAAGCTTCAGTTTAAGGTTAAACTGAAGCTTAAACGTGGAAATGGAAGAATGGTAGCCCTGGAGAGTAATGTAGTCGAACACGTTTAACCTCCAGTTTAAGGTTAAACTGGAGGTTAAACGTGGAAAAGGAATGAGGCATCCTGGAGGTCGAACACGTTTAACCTCCAGTTTGAGGTCAAACTGGAGGTTAAACGTGGAAAAGGGTGGAGGCTTACTGGAGGTCGAACACGTTTAACCTCCAGTTTGAGGTCAAACTGGAGGTTAAACGTGGAAGCTTGGAATGGTGGCCCTGGAGGTGTCGAACACGTTTAACCTCCAGTTTGGGGTCAAACTGGAGGTTAAACGTGGAGGTGGAGAGAGCAACCCTGGAGTAAAAGAAAACGTCGAACACGTTTAAGCTCCAGTTTGAGTCAAACTGGAGCTTAAACGTGGAATGGCCCCTGGTACTCTTCCTGGTTCTGGCGTTTAACCTCCAGTTTGAGGTCAAACTGGAGGTTAAACGTGGAACTCCTCCCTGGTGTCATACTCATTCTGGCGTTTAACCTCCAGTTTGACTCAAACTGGAGGTTAAACGTGGAATGCTCCTTAAGTGAGGCCTATCATTCTGGCGTTTAACCTCCAGTTTGAGGTCAAACTGGAGGTTAAACTTCAATCCCAGCATTTCTTATTCTTCATGATTTTGGCGTTTAAGCTCCAGTTTAAGCTTAAACTGGAACTTAAACTCCACATGTGATATTCAAGCTTCCTTTATTGATTTTCTTGCTTCCTTGCTTAGCCTCTTCTTCCCTGAAATCATCCAAACAATTGCATCAAAGTCTTGCAAAGTTTCATGAGAAATCTTCCATTCATAGCATTCAAATAATATAACTAAAAACTCATGGAATTTGCATAAAAATCTACATGTTGAATGATTTATTGCTTTGTTCTTCATTTAACCATTTTTGGTTACTTTAAGCTCAAGAAAATGCATAAAACAACTAAAACTAACAGAAAATTGCTAGTGAAACTAGTCCATGATGCCTTGGCATCACAACACCAAACTTAATACTTGCTTGTCCCTAAGCAAGTCCTGAGTTATTTGAGAAGAAAGTATGAAACAGAAAGCAATTACATTGGCTATATTAGAAAGCATTTGAAGTTCATCAGAAGGGTTTTATGCAGAAAGTTGCAGCATCACTTTTTCATACTTATCAGGTAGGATTATCACTTTTTCATTGCATCCATCAAAAACTGCTATGGCCTCTTGTTATTCTTATGTCTTTGGTACCTTTCTTTTGTTTTTCTTTTCTTTTTCTTAGAGCTTCTTTTGCTCCTTGTTTGCTTAGTGTCATGTGTTGCACAAGCCTTTGGCATTTTCTTTTTCTTATCAGTGCACTACACATATCCACTTTAGGCATTTTAGTTCACATTTCTTCTTGAGACATTGGTGCCCAGCACCTCTTTGTGTGACTAAATGTTTTGTATTTAGGTTGCTCTTGATAATGGACTTTTGGTTGATAATCCCGGGTTAGTTAACCCAAGTTACCAAGTGTTGAAACACTCCTCAGAACCTATTCATCCAAGCATATCCTTAATACATAAACACCACAGGCATTTGTCTCAGAAGTTCAAACCATTGGTGCCTAGCTTATTTTCTCAATTTTTTTTTTTTTTTTGCTTTTTGGTTGCCCTTTTTCAGTGGCTTTTTCTTCTTCTTTTTCTTTCTTTTTTATGGCCAAAGACATTTATTCATCAAGATCCATAGACAATTTTCAATTTCTACATAAAGAATGATAATTCTACACTCTAATTCCAGTGATCTGACTAAACAATCAAGCATGCATACCACCACTTAATTCTACTTAATTTGTTACTAATTTAGCCAAGTTACTTTTGTTCAAACTTTTCTTTTATTTTTGGAAACAGAACAAGCATGGCAAGCATTTGTTTAAGAAGGTGAAGTTATATCCAAACATCTAGGCATTAACTTTATTCAAAGCACTTAACAAACACACATACTAAAAAAAAAACGACTCATAAAAAAAAAAAAAAAAAAAAGACTCCTCCTAACACTTAAATGACTTATGATGAAAACACGTTCATAATAGACAATTCACCAATTATCATTTGATTATTAAGGAACGAGACCACCTCTTATTTATTGCTTGGTTCTTCTTAATTCTTGGGATCCTGCTTCTTCTTGCTTCCTGCCTCTTTTTGACCACTTGTGCTTCCTTTGTCTTTTCTTATGAGCTTTTTCCAGAATCCAGCCTTTTTCATCGTTTCTTCCACTCCTTTTTCAAGGATCATTGCCTTGTTTATTTCTCCTTCTTTCCTCCCTTTGAAATACTCATCATAAGCTGGGAATGCTGGGTCCATCTTGTGTAGATGTTCCCCTATGTAGTTAAGCTTGATTTGCGAACTGATGTTGTAATCAGCTTGGACTGAGTATCTTGCATTCTGTAAAGTGGTGGCTTCCTTGATTGCCAAGACATTGGCATCTTGGTGTTGGCATATGTGGCTGAAGGATTCCTGTAAGTGTAGATTTTGTTCCCTTTGCAGATCAAAGAATCTTGATTCAAAGTTCCTTTGCATATCCATCATTTTTAGATGAAAGTCTTCTTGTCTTTCCCGAGACCTCATGTATTGTTGAGACATTCCTTCCATGATTTCCTGCATTCTGCTCATATCCATGGGGTCTCTGGGAATTCGTTGTCTTCTTTCAGGAGTTGCTTGCTCTTCTTGCTCTTCTTCTCTGTCTTCTCCTTCCTGTCTTTCTTGTGCTGCTTCTTGCTCGGCTTCCACTTGTTGCCCTCCTTCATTTCTTCTTCTTGTATGTCTTGGAGGAGTTGGGCCAAGAGTCATTCTGTGTGCAGTTATGGCCAGCCCAGGATATAGCCAATTAGGTCTTTCATCCTCAAGTGGTACTTGGGCATCGATGCATAGTCTAATGATGGTGCTAGGGAAATGAAGCCAGGATTCAGGGTCACTTTTCTCACTAAACTCTTGTATCTGCTCAGCAATGAGTTTATGAACTTTGATCTCTCCTCCAACCATAATGCAATGTAGCAAGATGGCTCTTTTAGGGACTATTTCTGAAGAGTTTGCAGTGGGTAGGATGGATCTCCTAACTATTGCATACCACCCTTTAGCTTCAGGTGTTAGGTCTCCCCTTCTCAAGACTCTTGGAGCCCCTCTTGTTTTTCTCACCCATTCAGCTCTGATGGCACAAAGGTCTTCAGCAATAGTTGTATAGTCAGGTTCTCCTCTCATCCTTTCTTCATAACTTGCTTGGCTGAAATGTATGTTCTTCAGGCCAAGAGTTTTCATGATTGCTTTAGGACTGAAGTCAACTTCCACCCCTCTCACATAGCTTTTGTATGTGGGGTTCTTGGTTTGATCCTCCCTTACTGCATTTGCATAAAACTCCTTCACCAAGTTGATGTTGATTCTAGTGATTGGCTTAGTTAGGAGCTCCCACTTCCTCTTTTTGATCTTTTCCCAAACACCTGGGAACTCATCCTTTTCAAGTTCAAAGGGGACCTCAGCTAGTACCGTTTTAGGTCTCATCCATTCAGCTTGAATCTCATGGAATACTGATCTGTATCTCCATGCATCGAATCCCCTGTTTTCCTCCATTGGCTGCTTGTCTTTTCTTCTTTTGTGGCTAGATGAAGCTGCCATTTTGGTAAGTGACAACTAAAGTTGACAAGGTGAAGCAAGAAGTGTTGTTGGAGGTGTGGTGAGATTGTTTTCGGCAAGAGATGGTTATGCTATGATGAAGGAAAAAGTGTATGAAGGAGGCTTGATGGTGTGGGACTCGTTCCCCAAGTGGTTCTTTATAGTGCCCCATGAGTGAAAAATGAACGGCTAGGGTGGTTTGTGAAGGGTGGCTTGATGGTAAATATATGAATTGTAGATAGGGACGATTGGCTTTTCATTTTCTTGGAAGTATTCTGGATGCATTAGGTTGTACATGTAGCTTTCTTTTCTTGCAGAACTTCCTTTTCCCATGTGTTAGTTTCAAAGATTTATGAGTTTTCTTTTTGACCAAGCACGTCCCTCCCTTTTGTCTTTTTCCTCCATTTTTGTCTTTTCTTTTGTACCTGCACAAACAAACAAATTTGCTATCATTTTTCGGTCCATGTGAATTATGAATAGTATTTGCACATGTAAATCAATGCTTGTCTTTATGAACTTATAGCCGTGACTTCTACATGCATGCACACTTATTATTTGGACACCAAACTTAGTTTTTGATTAAGTCTCCTGATGACATGAAATCCATGTTGGTTGCCCTTAATGAGTGTGCATATTTCTAATAAATCATAGTCACCTTGGCTCTTTGATTCTAAACAAAGTGACTACCCTAAGTAATTGAAACTAAAGCACTAAAACATATGAATGGTATACTTGTCATGAATTTTGAAATCCAGAGGTATTTCTTGCTTTTCATAAACCGTGTTCAAAAAGAACACCAAACTTAATGTTTGGTTGTGCACCTTGAATGAAAGATGGAATTCAATTTGAGTAAGATTTGGGAGTGCCATCAGGCACACCAAACTTAGAGACCAATTGTAATTTACATGCACGGTTTGGTGCACTTAATCAATAGTTGTCCTGAGGATTCAAGTTCATGCGTAAGAAACCATACTTTATTAGATGTAAAGCAAAGCACTAAAGATTAAGGATACTAAAAACATGGGTTGCCTCCCATGAAGCGCTTCTTTAACGTCACTAGCTTGACGGTTGTCCCTTGTTAGGGTGGATTGTAGTGCTTGACGTCCTCTCCTCTCACTATGAAAACGTCCCCTCTTGATTCATTCATGACCTCTAAATGTTCCATAGAAAGAACTTTCTTGATTGTGAACACTTGAGGGAGCTGGGAAGGAATGGTCTTGAGGCCAGGTGGGATTGGCAGATAATGACTTGAGATCACTTTATCTCCCGGAGAAAAACCTTCAGTGGGAATTTTCTTGTTTCTCCATCCTCTTGGCAATCTCCCTATCACTCTTCCCTTTCTCTTGAGGATTTCTTCATTGACCTTTATGTCAGGAGGATCCTTCTGATCTGTTTCCACTGATTCTTGTGGCTCTAACTCTTGCAACTTTTGTTTGCCTTCTAATGACGGTTTTAGAGTCTCAGCTGCTGGATTACTTTCCTCCAAACACGGATGGCTACTATCATCTTTAGGCTTTTCAAATTCTGGTTCAGGTTCAGATGCAGGTTTGAAGACTTTGAAAATGAGCTGTTCATCATGTATTCTCAGAATTAGCTCTCCTTGTTCTACATCTATGAGCGCTCTAGTAGTGGCTAGAAATGGTCTGCCCAGAATGATAGGGTGTAAATAGCTTTCCTCCATGTCCACAATGACAAAGTCTGTGGGGAAATAATAATCTCCCACTTTCACCAGCACATTTTCAACTACCCCTTCAGCTTGCTTCTGAGTTTTGTCAGCCAGTTGTATGATTACATCAGTGGATCTCACCTCATTCAATTGTAGCCTCTTCATAAGAGTTAGAGGCATCACATTTATGCTAGCTCCTAGATCACAGAATCCTCTGTCAATTTTTGTTTCCCCAATGATGCAAGTGATATGAAAACTTCCTGGGTCCGTTTTCTTAGAGAGGGTGTCCTTCTTGATGAGAGCACTGCATTCTTTGTTCATTGTTACAGTTTGTCCTCCCTTCAAAACTCTTTTCTTGCTTAACAATTCCTTTAAATACTTGATGTGTGTGGGCATTTGATGAAGAATCTCAAGAAAAGGAATATTGACATGAAGAGAGTTAAATGTCTCTAGAAACCTTGAATAGGTTTTCTTTTTTTCACCTCCTCCTAACCTTTCAGGAAATGGTGCTTTTGGTTGGTATATTTCCATCATGCCTTTTTGCAGTTCCTTGGCTTGCTCAGTTCCACCTTCCTGCTTAACTTCTTCCACACCTTCTTTCAAGATTTCCGGTTCATGCTCTGAGGGCCTGATTCCTTCTTCTTCTGAGACTTCCTTCAATAAGGTGATGGCCTTGCATTCTTCCCATCTTACTCTCTTTTGTTCCCCTTTAGGATTCTTTTCTGTGTCACTAGGGAACACTGCAGTTGATTTTGGGGCCTGTCGAGATAGCTCTCCTACCAGAGATTCCATCCATTTGAGTTTTTCACCATGGTTTCTTAAGGTAGTCCTCACATCATCCCTGAAGCTTTTCAATTCAATTATGTCTTGACTCATGGTTGCCATCATTCCTTCAATCCGGTTTAATTGATCTTGAAATTGTTGGTTCGGATTGGGTTGGGTAGGTTGATTACTTTGGTCATGGTATGATGATTGGGGGTAAGTGTTTTGTGTGGCTTGGTATGATCTTTGGTTGGAGTTTTGGTATGTGGAATTGTTATGTTGGTTGTGGTTGTAAGGTTTGTGGTTTTGTGGTTGGGTTTGTTGGTTTCCCCACCCAAAGTTTGGGTGGTTTCTCCAGCCTGGGTTGTAAGTATTGGAATGTGGATCATATGATTGCCTTTGTTGGTTTCCCACATAATTGGCCTCTTCCCAATCACTTCCTTCAATGCCTACTTCCTCTTGATCTTGTGTGTGGATTGCAGCCACTTGCTTTGTTTCTAATTGCCTGGTAAGTTCTGCTAGTTGCTTGGCAAACACCTTGTTTTGGGCTAGAATTGTATCAACCTGGTTCAGTTCCATGACTCCCTTAGTGTTGTGCCTTTCTGATGCATAGTAGTACTCATTCTCAGCCACTGTCTCAATCACTTCAATGGCTTCTTCCACAGTCTTTTTCCTGTTCAATGAACCTCCTGATGAATGGTCTACAGCCTTCCTTGATTCATAAGAGAGCCCATCATAGAAGATGTGCAGTTGCACCCAATCATGGAACATGTTTGGTGGGCATTTCCTTGTCAAGTCCTTGAATCTCTCCCATGCCTCGTAGAGAGTTTCACCATCTTGTTGTCTAAAAGTCTGGACCTCAGATCGAAGCCTATTGACCTTTTGTGGAGGGTAGAAACGTGCCAGAAACTTGCTTTCCACCTCATCCCATGTTGTTAGACTCCCCCTTGGGAATGATTCCAGCCACTTAGCTGCTTTGTCCCTAAGTGAAAATGGGAACAAGAGCAGTTTATAGGCATCTTCCTGGACTCCATTGGACTTCACAGTGTCACAAATTCTCAAGAATTTTGTGAGATGTTGGTTTGGGTCTTCATTAGCACTTCCTCCAAAGGAACAATGATTTTCCACCAATGATATTAGCTGTGGCTTGAGCTCAAAATTGTTGGCCTGAATGGGTGGTTTCTGGATGCTACTACCACAATTCCCTGAGGTTGGGTTTATGTATGAACTCAAAACCCTCCTCTCAGGGATGGCATTGTTTCCATCAGCTCTCTCATGGTTGTGAACTTCTCTATCCATGTTGAGATCTAAAGCTTCCTCAAAATTGTCCTCAGATTCTCCTTCAGATTCCTCTTCTCCCACTACTCTCTTCCCTCTTGCTTCCCTTCTAAGTCTATGAAGGGTCCTCTCTGGTTCGGTATACGGAGGAGTTGATGTCTCTCCTCTCCTACCTGTCATACAAGAACACAGCTCAAACACAAACAAGTGAAATACTCTTGGTTAATGAAAGAGTATGGTTAGATCAATTGAGGAATTAAATCAAACAGTTAGTGAGTCAGTGAGTTAGTTGCATGAATCTAAAGGCGTAAAGAAAGAAAGCATGTAACCAAGTGCAGAAATTAAAATTCAACAAGTATCTAGAACAGAATTAACAAAGCAAGAGAAAATTGCTCAATCTAGTTAGCTTCCAATTTGAGAATTGTCAATCGAAAACCAATCCCCGGCAACGGCGCCATAAACTTGATGCGCATAAACGTGTTATGCTACGATTTAGGAAATTGCACGATCGGCAAAATTCCTTCCGGCAAGTGCACCGGTTATCATCGTCAAGTAAAAACTCACAATAGAGTGAGGTCGAATCCCACAAGGATTGGTTGAGTGAGCAATTCGGATTAGAAGTGTGTTCTAGTTGAGCGGAATCAATATTTGAGATGAGAATTGCGGAATGTAAAATTGGCGGGAAAAGTAAATGACAAGAAAATTAAATGGCTGAATCTTAAATTGCATGAATTAAAGAGCAGAATGTAAATTGCTGAAATTAAAAGGGAATGGGGATGATTGCAAGAATTGAATTGCAGAATGTAAAGAGAAAGTGGAAATCAGAAATGGGGAATTCATTGGGTTTAGGAGATATTGAAATCTCCGAATCAAAACATGTAAATCTCTTCCTCAACCAATGCATTCATTGAATTTTGCTTGGCAATCTTATATGATTGGATCCCAATTCCTTGGCTCACCAATGCTCTCTAAAAACAAACAAATTCCCAATCCCTTGGTTTAAATGTTCATAAGAAGAGATGATGCTTGGTCACTGATTATACCACACAATTTCATGAACCACAATTTGGTAGGATTACATGTCACAATATCCATCCAAACCCCAATCCAATCCACTGTGAGAAAGCTTCTCTAGCATGAATCCTCCATTCCTTTCCCAAGGCTCCGAAGGATTCCAAGTATGAGTAGCTTCTTTCCCAAGACAACTACTCAATGGAATTAGATCGAGAAGCTTTCTAACAAAATTCAAGAGAAAAGATTGAAGAAGAAGATAAACTATTATTGATTCATTGAATTACAATAGAGCTCCCTAACCCAATGAAAGGGGGTTTAGTGAATCATAGCTCTGAATTCAATTACAAAGAAAAGGAAAACTGGCTAAAAGTGAAAGTAAAAAGTCCTTTCTAACTTCAATTCTATCCTATTTATACACTTTCTATATTGAGCTTCAGTTGTGCTTCTTGGGCTTTGAGGCCTCTCCTTGCTTTCCTTTTGCCTTGGGTTTATGATCCATAATGTTGATGAGGTTGTTGATCCAAATTCTGTACATTTCATTGAGCCAATTTAGTGATAATCAAATAATGACACATGACTCAATAAATTGAGATTTCAAACTCATCAATCCTTCAGGCCCAATCCCATAAACCATGATATTCAATTGGGTTTCATACCAAAGTGAGTTTAAGTTAATATTTGTGCTCAAAGACTAACTTAAACCACAATATTTTTGGCCCAGAAACCTTTTCCAAGAGTGGCGTTTAAGTTGCAGTTTAAGCTTAAACTGCAGCTTAAACGCCAGACACTTCCAGTGAGGCCTTTTGTAGAAGCACGTTTAAGCTTCAGTTTAAGGTTAAACTGAAGCTTAAACGTGGAAATGGAAGAATGGTAGCCCTGGAGAGTAATGTAGTCGAACACGTTTAACCTCCAGTTTAAGGTTAAACTGGAGGTTAAACGTGGAAAAGGAATGAGGCATCCTGGAGGTCGAACACGTTTAACCTCCAGTTTGAGGTCAAACTGGAGGTTAAACGTGGAAAAGGGTGGAGGCTTACTGGAGGTCGAACACGTTTAACCTCCAGTTTGAGGTCAAACTGGAGGTTAAACGTGGAAGCTTGGAATGGTGGCCCTGGAGGTGTCGAACACGTTTAACCTCCAGTTTGGGGTCAAACTGGAGGTTAAACGTGGAGGTGGAGAGAGCAACCCTGGAGTAAAAGAAAACGTCGAACACGTTTAAGCTCCAGTTTGAGTCAAACTGGAGCTTAAACGTGGAATGGCCCCTGGTACTCTTCCTGGTTCTGGCGTTTAACCTCCAGTTTGAGGTCAAACTGGAGGTTAAACGTGGAACTCCTCCCTGGTGTCATACTCATTCTGGCGTTTAACCTCCAGTTTGACTCAAACTGGAGGTTAAACGTGGAATGCTCCTTAAGTGAGGCCTATCATTCTGGCGTTTAACCTCCAGTTTGAGGTCAAACTGGAGGTTAAACTTCAATCCCAGCATTTCTTATTCTTCATGATTTTGGCGTTTAAGCTCCAGTTTAAGCTTAAACTGGAACTTAAACTCCACATGTGATATTCAAGCTTCCTTTATTGATTTTCTTGCTTCCTTGCTTAGCCTCTTCTTCCCTGAAATCATCCAAACAATTGCATCAAAGTCTTGCAAAGTTTCATGAGAAATCTTCCATTCATAGCATTCAAATAATATAACTAAAAACTCATGGAATTTGCATAAAAATCTACATGTTGAATGATTTATTGCTTTGTTCTTCATTTAACCATTTTTGGTTACTTTAAGCTCAAGAAAATGCATAAAACAACTAAAACTAACAGAAAATTGCTAGTGAAACTAGTCCATGATGCCTTGGCATCAGTGAGCAAAAGGAAACTAAAATTGAAAGAAGTTGTCTTACAAATCAAACTAACTCCTATTTATACACTTTCTAATTGTGGTTTTTAGGACTTGGAGTGGGCTTTTCAAATTGGTGAAGAAATGGATCCAAATTGGCTTTTGCTTGAAAAATGGACCAAGGGAAACCTTCCAGGGGAGCGCTCAGTGAAGTAACCAAACGTAGCGCTCCCTTTGCTCTTCCCAGGCTTCGAACCAAGCCTTCCTTCATAGCGCTCAGTTAATTAATTTAACGTAGCGCTACAAGCCTTGGGTGGGACTCCCCCTTCGAACCATGGTGGTTTCAATTGTGGAGCAATTCCTCATCATGTGTAGCGCTCAGTGAGAGTTTCCAGCGTAGCGCCCTTGCTTGTAAGTGAGGCTCCCACTTTCGAGCCTTGGTGAGTTCATTTTGAAGCCATTTTCTTGTGAAGAGTAGCGCTTAGTTAATGCTTGCAATGTAGCGCTTCATGCTTTGAAGAGAGGCTCCCTCTTCGAGCCTTGGTTCCACCATTTTGGCCAATTCCCTTGCACACTAGTGCTCCTTCCTTGCTAGCACAAGGTCCCCATTTCGAATCCTGGCTCTACCTTTCCTTGATATTGCGCCTTACTTTCTTCATGGGGAGGCCACGATAAAGGTAAAACACTTAACGGAGTGCTATGCTTTTGAGCGCTGGTGCCTTGCTAATTTGGCCTCCCTTGAGCACTCAGTTTGTGCTTCAAACGTAGCGCTACATGCTTTGTGCCTTGGTGCTTCCAACTAGCGCTCAAATAGAGAGCGCTGCGCTCAATTAGAGAGCGCTGCACCCTTGCTTTCTTGATGCTCCCATGGTTGCTGATGACTTGCATCATCTACGCTTCTTTCTTGCATAAAGAAGACCATAAAAGAGCATAAATCTCATTTGATCGGTACAATTCATGCATTATTTGATGAATATTATAGTACACTATTTTGAGATGAATTGTGCTGAATTTCAGGTGAAAAAGGCATCAAAAATGGGTAGAAGACAAACAAGAAGCTAGACGTGTGAAACTGGTGTGCCACTTGGGAGCAAATGCCACGAAAATGCACTGGCGTGGCATGCCAGGAACTAGGCGTGGCACGCCAGTACTAAAGTCCATAGAAGAAGTCTAAGCATGCATGAGGGCGTGGCACGCCAGGGACTGGGCATGGCACGCTAATACAGTTTTCTAGAGAGCTACAATGGAGGACACAAAAGGGGCGTGGCACGCCTGACCAACCATCTACTATGGGCGTGCCACTTGAGCGAAGGGGCGTTGCATGCCAACTCACCATTTTAAGAAGAACCTCCACTATGGCATGCCACTAGGTGTTGAAGGCGTGGAACGCCAGCTCCAAGAAGCCACTTGGGCGTGCCGCTTGAGAACCCAGATGTGGCACACCAAGCCTGAAGAGTTCACAAATCCATGGGCGTGGCACGCTGGTACAATAATCCAGAGAAGGGGCTGAAGGCAATTGAAGACTGGGCGTGCCACTTTGTATCGAAGGCGTGGCACGCCAATCCAAGCATGTCACTATGGCGTGCCACTTGAAGGCTGAGGCGTGGCACGCCAACTACTGGAACCAAGACAAGATCATAGGCATGGCACGCCAGCCTTTGGGCATGGCACACTGGTATAAGTTTCTAGGGAGGATGAAGGAGGCCAATTACATGGGGCGTGCCACTTGGTATCGAAGGCGTGGCACACCACTCACTATTCTTCACTTGGGCGTGCCACTTGAGCAACCAGGCATGGCACGCCAGTGTCATTAAAAGAGCAAAGAAGCATTTGGGCGTGCCACTTGAGTTCGTGGCGTGGCACGCCAAACAGAGGAACCACTCACTCACAAAAGGGGTGTGGCACGCCAGACCCTGGGCGTGCCACGCTAGTGCAACTTTCTAGAGAAGCTTAGCCAAGCATAGAGCAAGGGCGTGGCACACCATTTCAAGTTTCCAAAGGCAAAGAAAGGTGGAAAAAGGCAAGGGGCGTGCCACTTGAGTTCGAAGACGTGGCACACCAAGGTTGATAGAGAGATAAGCTTGCCACTTGAAGTATTGGGCGTGGCACGCCAAGCTAGAAATGAAGGGCAGTGACACGCCAGTAAAGCGCTAGCCACACGCCAGCTGGGAAGTCATGCTTTTTGGGTTTTTTCTTTTCCCTCCAAAATGTAATTTTTCTTTTTTACTTTTGTAATTCTTTTATTTTACTAGTAGTAGTATAAATACCCCCATGGAGTACTGAAGAGGGGGTTAAGCAGTCAGCGTTAGATCCACTTTTACACTTTACTTTTGAGTACTTTTTGAGCTATGAGTAGCTAACTTCCCTCTCATTGAGAGAGGGAGCTCTGTTGTACTTGATGGATTGATAATAGTGAAATTCTTCTTCTCTTCATCTTCTCTTTGATTTTCTAGAGGAAATTTCGTTCTTAATGCTTAGCATTCAATTATCTTGGGAAAGAGATTGAATGCAATTGGGTTTCATGGGAACCTTGGGAAAGGAAACATGAAACCATGCTTGAAATCCCTTCTCACACTTGAGTAGAATCTGGGTTTTGGTCTTTGGATATGTGACATATAATCCTCCTTCTACTTGGACCTATTATGGTGTGTGGTATAATCAGGGACCAAGCCTATCTCTCTTCATGAGCAATTAGACCAAGAAATTGGCTATTGATCAAGATCTGAGAGATTGAGTCACCAAGGGATTGGGGCTCAATCAATCATGATTGCCAAGAGGTCAATGAGTTGCATGATTGAAGAAAATATAAGCTAGATTTGATCCAAAGAGACAACATCTCCCAATCTCAATGAACTTTCCCATTCTTATCTATCCATTTCTTTACAGCTTAATTTTACATTCAGCAATTCCCCATTCCCATTTACATTCAAGTCATTTATGATTCTGCACTTTACATTCTGCCATTTATATTTCTGCACTTTATTGCTTTTCTTTATATTCTAGTCATTTACATTTATGTCATTTACAATTCTGCACTTCACAATCCTATTGATCTGCTTGACTAATTCATCAATTAATTAAAACTGCTCGAATTTGCCAATCTCTGTGGATACGATCCCACTCTACTGTGGGTTATTACTTGATGATAATTTTGGTGTGCTTTCCAAAAGAACTAATTCACCAATTTTGAATGGGGTGTGAATTGGATTCATCAAGTTTTATGGTGTCGTTGCCGGGGATTGGCTTAAATTTGACAGTGATTAAATTGATTGGAGAGCTAGATTAAGCAATTTAAATTCCTTGTTATTTTAGTTTCTTCTATTTAGCACCTTTTATTTTTTATTATTTTAATTTTTATTTTGAGTTCTATTTCTTTCTTCTTTAATTACTTTTATTCGTCATCCGTATTTCCACTCTTCTAACTGTTTGATTAATTGCACCACTCACACTAACAACCACTCTAACAAGAGTAATTTCTTTATTCATTTTCTTTCTTGCTTTTTGCCTTGATGGTTGTATGACAGGTAGGAGAAGCGAGGCTTCAACTTCCTTTGATTCTGAACCTGAGAGGACCTTCCTTAGATTAAGGAGGGAAGCAAGAGGGAAGAGAATCATTAGCGCTGAGGAAGAGGAAGAGTATTTTGAAATAGACATGAAGGAAAATATGGAGAAACACCATGAAGAAGAAGCTGACAACCATGCCAGAGAAGGCCCAGTAAATCATGATGGGCAAGAAAGGAGAGTCTTAGGCTCCTACATCAACCCAAACCCAGGAAATTGTGGCAGCAGCATCCTGAAGCCAACAATTCATGCCAATAATTTTGAGTTGAAGCCTCAGCTCATCACACTTGTTCAGAATAATTGCTCATATGGAGGAAGTGCCTAAGAAGACCCTAATCAATATCTCAGCACATTCTTGAGGATATGTGATACTGTAAAGTCCAACGGGGTACACCCTGACATTTACAAACTACTCTTGTTCCCTTTCTCACTCAGAGATAAGGCAAAAAAGTGGTTGGAATCATTCCCCAAGGATAGCCTAACTACATGGGAGGAGGTCGTGAACAGATTCCTTGCAAGATTTTACCCTCCACGAAGAATCAATAGGCTGAGAGCTGAGGTGAAAACTTTCAGACAACAAGATGGAGAAACACTCTCTGAGGCCTAGGAGAGATTCAAAGATCTAACAAGAAGATGCCCACCAGAAATGTTCAATAAGTGGGTACAACTACATATCTTTTATGAGGGACTATCCTATGAAGCAAAGAAGGCTATGAATCATTCTTCAGGAGGCTCACTCAACAAAAAGAAAACCATTGAAGAGGCCATAGATGTCATTGAGACTGTAGCTGAAAATGAGTATTTCTATGCTTCAGAAAGGACCCAGAAGAAGGGAGTGCTAGAACTCAACTCTGTAGATGCTTTGTTAGCTCAGAACAAGGAAATTGCAGCTCAAATAGCAGCTCTAACTAAGAGGATGGAGGCCAATCAAGCCTCAGTCATTCAAGACCAAACTCCTCAACAAGAAGGAAATGCACCAGAATCTGAAGGTGACTGGGAACAAGCTAATTATGTGAACAATTTATCCAGACCACCATATGACCCACACTCCAAGACTTACAACCCAGGTTGGAGGAACCACCCAAACTTTGGGTGGTGAAATCAACAAAACCACAACCAGGACCACAACAAGCCTTATTCATCAAATCAACATTCCAACCACAATCCCAACCATCAAACAGGGAACCATAGACCCTATCATAACTCACAAAATACATCATACTATAGTAACCAACCCATACACAACAACCTCAATCAAGATACACCATCCTCAACTATGCAACCATGTGAAATCAAGAGCAACTTTGAGAGGATAGAGGCTGCAATAGCACAACTATCCTCATAGATTATAAGGGCATTCTCCACCCTCATGGACAGACAAGCACAAACTGAAAGAAGGATAAACGCTAATCAAGAAGAATACAGGTCAAATCTGAAAAATCAAAGCATAGCAATCTCAAAGTTGGAAGCACAAGTGGGGATTTTATCCAAGCAAATCCCACTTTCCACACACACATTTCCCAGTGATACCATGACTAACCCAAGAGGGGAATGCAAAGCCATTACTCTAAGAAGTGGAAAGGTTGTGGAGGAAGGAACCCCAAGCAAAGACGATCATGAAGAAGTTGCAGCAAAGCATGAGAAGAAGGATGAAGGAGAGATCCCTGCTCCACCTCCACCAAAACCAGTCTTGAAGCCTTATGTGCCAAAAGCACCATACCCACAAAGACTGAGAAAAGATGGGAAGGATGGTCAGTTTTCTAAGTTCCTAGAGATCTTCAAGAGGCTCCAAATCAATATACCATTTGCTGAGGCATTAGAAACCATAATATTGACTGAAGAATGCAGTGCCATCATACAGAAGAAGCTGCCTCAAAAGCTGAATGACCCAGGGAGTTTTCAAATCCCCTGCATCATAGGGGACATCACCATTGAGAAAGTTTTGTGTGATTTGGGAGCTAGCATAAATCTTATGTCCCTAACCATGATGAGAAGGATGAAGATTGAGGAAGCCAAGCCAATAAGAATAGCACTCCAATTGGCTGACAGAACATTTAAGTTTCCACATGGGGTGGTGGAGGACTTGCTAGTGAAAGTAGGAGAATTCATTTTCCCTGCTGATTTCGTCATGCTGGACATGGAAGAAGAGGC
Source organism: Arachis ipaensis (assembly GCF_059453495.1). NCBI lineage: Eukaryota > Viridiplantae > Streptophyta > Magnoliopsida > Fabales > Fabaceae > Arachis > Arachis ipaensis. The sequence continues at coordinate 57,474,396 of NC_142440.1, forward strand.
CAACACGTCAATTATCCTAGGAAGACCATTCCTAGCTACTATTGGAGCCATCATTGATGTGCAAAAAGGGGGAACTAGTCTTGAGGTTGCATGAAGAGAAAATGGTCTTCAACGTCTTTAAAGCAATGAGTTACCCCAAGGAATCCATAGGAGAATGCATGCTGGTAGACACCATGGAACAGATAGTTCAAAAAGTTTTGGAAGAAGAACAATGTGGAGGAACCATTGAGCTGGAACAAGCATCAGATGGAGAACCACCACAAGCAACCATGAGAAACTCAATCATGCCAACCACTACAGACAACAAAGATGCAGAGTCACCAAAACTATAGCTGAAGACCTTACCACCTAGCTTGAAATATGCATATCTGGGTGCTAACAACACTCACCCAATGATCATAAATTCAAGTCTGAGCAAGAAACAAGAAGATGAGCTTATCTAAGTGCTGAGACAACACAAGGATGCCATAGACTGGACACTTGCAGATTTAAAAGGGATCAGTCCTTCAATGTGTATGCATAAAATAAAGAAGATGCCAAACCTTCAAGACAAAAACAAAGAAGGCTGAACCCAACTATGAATGAAGTGGTTCAGAAATAAGTGCTGAAATTGTGGCAAGCAGGGGTGATCTACCCCATCTCAGACAGCCCTTGGGTAAGCCCGGTACAAGTAGTTCCTAAGAAGGGAGGGATCACTGTTGTGGCAAATGAGAAGAATGGATTGATACCCACAAGGACAGTGACCGGATGGCGTATGTGCATTGACTACCGAAAACTTAATGAAGCCACCCAGAAGGATCACTTCCCCTTACCTTTCATGGACCAGATGCTTGAAAGATTGGCAGGACATGAGTATTATTGCCTCCTAGATGGGTATTTGGGCTACAATCAAATTGTTGTAGACCCCAAGGATCAAGAAAAAACTTCATTTACTTGTCCATATGGTGTCTTTGCTTATAGGAGAATGCCCTTTGGATTGTGCAATGCACCTGCAACATTCCAAAGGTGCATGCTCTCCATTTTATCAGACATGATTGAGAAGTTCATAGAAGTATTCATAGACGACTTCTTTGTATTTGGGAACTCATATTCTGATTGCCTATACCATCTTGCTCTTGTGCTGAAAAGGTGTCAAGAAACCAACCTAGTTTTAAACTGGGAGAAGTGCCATTTTATGGTAATTGAAGGGGTGGTTCTTAGTCACAAGATTTCAAAAGATGGCATAGAAGTGGACAAGGCAAAAGTGGAAGTAATTGAAAAATTACCTCCACCTTGCAATGTCAAAGCAATCAGAAGTGTTTTAGGACACGCTGGATTCTATAGGAGGTTTATAAAAGATTTTTCAAAGATTGCAAAACCCCTTAGCAACCTACTTGTCTCAAATACTCCCTTTGTTTTTGATAGAGAGTGCATGGTAGCCTTTGATGAACTTAAGAAGAAACTCTCCTCTGCACCTATTATAGCACCACCAAGCTGGGATCTTCCCTTTGAACTAATATGTGATGCATCTGATTTTGCTGTTGGTGCTATTCTAGGACAGAGGAAAGATAAGCTAGTACATGTTATTTATTATGCTAGCAAGGTTCTTAATGAGAATCAAAGGAACTATACCACCACGGAGAAAGAACTTTTAGCCAAAGTTTTTGCTTTTGATAAGTTTAGATTATATCATATTGGCTCAAAAGTAATTGTGTTCACTGATCATGCAGCACCCAAATACTTGCTTACCAAACAATAATCTAAGCCCAGACTAATAAGGTGGATTCTGCTGCTCCAAGAATTTGATATTAAGATTAAAGACAAGAGTGGAGTAGAGAATAAGGTAGCTGACCACCTCTCAAGGATTCCACAAGAAGAAGAAATGTAGCAAGTAGTAGTCAATGAAAGCTTCCTTGATAAACAATTGATGATGATTCAAGTAGCCCCTTGGTTTGCAGACATAGCTAACTTCAAGGCTATTGGGGAGCTACTAACCAACATTAATAAGCACATGAGGAGGAAGCTAATTAAGGATGCCAAACACTACATCTGGGATGACCCCTATCTGTTCAAAAAGTGTGCTGATGGAATCCTGAGAAGGTGTATATCCCATGAAGAAGGGCATGAAGTGTTATGGCAGTGCCATGGATCCGCATATAAAGGTCACTTCAATGGAGAAAGAACAGCAGCAAAAGTACTTCAATCCGGATTTTACTGGCCAATAATGTTTAAGGATGCAAAGGAAATGGTGTCAAGGTGTGATGAATACCAAAGAGCTGGTAATCTAACCAAGAGAAATGAGATGCCACAGCAATTCATACTAGAGTTGGAACTATTTGATGTCTAGGGGATTGATTTCATGGGACCCTTCCCAACCTTTTACTCAAATAGCTATATATTGGTGGCTGTTGATTATGTCTCAAGGTGGGTAGAAGCCATAGCCACTGCAACAAATGACAACAAGGTTGTGATAAGCTTCTTGAGAAGGAACATCTTCAGCAGATTTGGAGTTCTCAGAGCTCTCATTAGTGATGGAGGGACACACTTCTGCAACAAACAACTCGAGACACTCCTTCTCAGATATGGAGTAAAGCACAAAGTGGCAACCCCATACCACCCACAGACCAACGGGCAAGCTGAAATCTCCAACAGAGAGCTGAAACGAATCCTTGAAAAAACTGTTGGAAGCTCAAGAAAGGATTGGTCTATGAAACTGGATAATGCACTATGGGCCTACAGAAAAACCTATAAGACTCCCATTGGGATGTCTCCATACTAACTTGTATATGGCAAGGCTTGTCACTTACCAGTTGAACTTGAGCATAGAGCATTTTGGGCTCTAAAAATGTTAAACTATGATGAGCAAGCTGCTGGAGAAAAGAGATTAATACAACTCAATGAGCTAGAGGAGTTTAGAAATTAAGCATATGAGAATGCAAAAATCTACAAAGAGAACACAAAAAGGTGGCATGACCAAAAGATAGCAAGAAGGGAGTTCACTGAAGGACAGAAGGTGTTACTCTACAACTCAAGACTCAAGTTCTTCCATGGGAAACTTAAGTCTCGATGGTCAGGACCTTTCACCATACTCAAGATGTTTCCTTATGGTCATGTGGAGCTCATGGAGGACAAGACACAGAGAACTTTTACTGTCAATGGCCATAGACTCACGCACTACTTGGAAGGCTCCATAAAGGAGCAGAGAGTGAGCTACAAGCTCAGCTGAAGATGAAGGAATGTCAAGCTAATGACAATAAAGAAGCGCTAGTTGGGAGGCACCCCAACACTTTATCCTTTTTTATTTAATTGCCTTTCTTAGAGTAGTTTAAAATATATTGCTTTAGATAGTTTAATTTTCAGTCTCACTTTGAGGTTACACTATCAAATTAGGATTAGTTTACAATTTTAGGTTAGAAAGTTTGATATTAGCTTTGGTAGCTAGATTTTCTTTACACTCTTTTATTTCATTCTATTTTGGAACTGCAACTTGATGAAAGCATAAATCATGATGAGTGAATGGGCTGAGAACTAGCTAAACTGTTAAGTTTGGTGTGGCCTCCTACCCACTTAATCTAGCCTGATTTTGAAGAGTAAGCCCATTGATTAAGTTTGGTGTGGCCACCACCAAGGATCACCTAGCAGCCCAAGTCACCTAATTTGAAAGCACTTAATGCTTTGGGTAAGAACATGAACCTGGCTTAATGAGTTCAGAGAAATTGGAATCAAAAGAAAATGTAAAGATTGATTATTACTCCATTCTTATGAACACATTAAATACATAATGATGGAACCAATTTATCAAGATGCTAAAGAATTAAGTTTTGTGTCCCAAGGGACACCCATCAGTTGCAATCCAAATCACTCTTGATGAGAAGGAATGTGAAGGGATTCTTTTGTCATTACTAATGGGTTCAGTTTCATTTTCAGGAGAAAAGATGGGGCCCACATGGTAAATAACTCACAAAGCAAGGAAGTCAAAGTGTACTTGCACTTTGGAACTCAACACATGCAGAAGACATGTGAGAAAAGACTTGGCGCCTCTTCCCACGCTAGGCGCCACTCCCCAAGTGGGAAAACATTTAACCCTTTTCGATTCCCACCCTTCGTACCACACCATTCACCCATTATAAATGCCTCACCTCCTCATCTCCTCTCCCACTTCAACAACCCTCAATCACACACGAAGAGCATACACTCGTCACCTTCCTTTCTCTTTTCATCTTTTACCATCTTTTTCCCTTCTTTCTTTCTTCTTTTTTTTATTGGGACAATCAAGTCCTAAGTTTGGTGTTGGAGCAAAACATTATTTTGCTTGCTCTTTATTGCAACCCCCACACATTTTTTTCACAATCCCATACACACTCTCTCAACCTAATGGCACCACCAAAAATCTTAGCCTCAAAGAAAAAAAAAATCAAGGAACTAACCTTTGGATCCTCAAGCTCTTTCAATGAATACAAGTTCCTCTCTGCATTCAACCAAAATCAATTCTATGGTTGGGTGAGTGAGAGGGAGATCATTCCAGAAGTTGGGTTTCAACTAGGGAGGAATGAGCATATTGAAATCAACATTGAGATTAACAACAGGGGTTGGTCACTTCTATGCGACCCACCAAGGAAAGTGGTAGAGAGCTTGGTGAGGGAATTTGGTGCACGAAATTGTGATCTAAGGCAACGGCGCCAAAAACTCTGTACGCACGTCTTAATAAATTGTTTTTCATTCACAACTTCGATACAACTAACCAGCAAGTGCACTGGGTCGTCCAAGTAATAAACCTTACGTGAGTAAGGATCGATCCCACGGAGATTGTTGGTATGAAGCAAGCTATGGTCATCTTGTAAATCTCAGTCAGGCGGATAATAATTGATTATGGAGTTTTCGAAATTTATAATAAATAAATAGAGAATAAAGATAGAAATACTTATGTATATCATTGGTGAGAATTTCAGATAAAGGTATAGAGATGCTTTCGTCCCTCTGAACTTCTGCTTTCCTGCTGTCTTCATCCAATCAATCCTACTCCTTTCCATGGCTGGCTTTATGTAAGGACATTACCATTGTCAATGGCTACTTTTCATCCTCTCTGGAAAATGGTCCGATGCGCTGTCACTGCATGGCTAATCATCTGGAGGCATCACCGTGGTCAATGGCTGCATCCTATCCTCTTGTGAAAATGGTCCAAATACTCTGTCACAGCACGGCTAATCATCTGAGGTTCTCGATCACACTGGAATAGGATTCACCCTCCTTTTGCGTCTATCACTACCCCCAGCACTCGCGAGTTTGAAGTTCGTCACAGTCATTCAATCCCAGAATCCTACTCGGAATACCACAGACAAGGTTTACACTTTCCGGATTCTCATGAATGCCGCCATCAATCTAGCTTATACCACGAAGATTCTGATTAAGAGATCCAAGAGATAATCATTCAATCTATGGTGGAACGGAAGTGGTTGTCAGGCACGCGTTCGTGGGGGAATGATGATGATTGTCACGTTCATCACATTCATGTTGAAGTGCGAATGAATATCTTAGAAGCGGAATAAGTTGAATTGAATAGAAAAACAGTAGTACTTTGCATTAATTCATGAGGAACAGCAGAGCTCCACACCTTAATCTATGGATTGTAGAAACTCTACCGTTGAAAATACATAAGTGAAAGGTCCAGGCATGGCCAAATGGCCAGCCCCCAAAACGAGATCACAGGATCCAAAATACAATCCAGGATCTCCCAAAGATGCCTAATACAATAGTAAAAGGTCCTATTTATACTAAACTAGTTACTAGGGTTTACAGAAGTAAGTATTTGATGCATAAATTCACTTCCGGGGCCCACTTGGTGTGTGCTTGGGCTGAGCTTTAGCTTTCCACGTGCAGAGGCTCTTTCTGGAGTTGAACGCCAGTTTGTAACGTATTTCTGGCGTTCAACTCTGGCTTGTAACATGTTTCTGGCGTTTAACTTTAGACAGCAGCGTAGAACTGGCGTTCAACGCCCTTTTACGTCATCTAAACTCGGCCAAAGTATGGACTATTATATATTGCGGGAAAGCCCTGGATGTCTACTTTCTAACGCAATTGGAAGCGCGCCATTTTGAGTTCTGTAGCTCCAGAAAATCCACTTTGAGCGCAGGGAGGTCAGAATCCAACAGCATCAGCAGTCCTTCTTCAACCTCTGAATCTGATTTTTGCTCAAGTCCCTCAATTTCAGCCAGAAAATACCTGAAATCACAGAAAAATACACAAACTCATAGTAAAGTCCAGAAATATGAATTTAACATAAAAACTAATGAAAACATCCCTAAAAGTAACTAGATCCTACTAAAAACATACTAAAAACAATGCCAAAAAGCGTATAAATTATCCGCTTATCAGAATTCTATGCTAACGCAGTACCTCAACCAGGGCAATAATATGGCTACATTAGCTATGTAAGGGGGAAGTCCATCGACTACAGCCCCTCTAGCATAGAAAAAATCTAATGGTGAAGAGGACAAGCTCTACTCGGAGCCATGAAGAAAGAATGAAGCAGCAAGACCCTGGGTTTGAGGAGATCCTGAAGGAAATTTGTGTGATGCATGTGCGTTGGATAAATGATAAGGATGGGATACCAAATCAATTGAGGAGAAGAGATTTGAGCCCCAAAGCTAGAGGGTGGCTAGAATTTGTGAGGAGGTCCCTAATCCCCACATCCAACACTTCAGAGGTGACCAAGGAGAGAGCTGTGCTCATCTACAGCATCATGAAAGGAGAGAATATCAACGTGGGGGAGATGATTGCCAACAACATCAACAAAGTGCTGAAAAACACCAGTGACAACACAAGGTTGGCATTCCCCAGCATTATACAGAGGCTATGTGATGAGGCTAGAGTTGAAAAGATCATTGATGAGGTGATTGTGAAGCAAGACAAGTTCATAACTGCCAAAAAGATGGCCAAGGTGGTAGCTGTTCACCCACTCAACAGGGCCAGAGAACGAAGAGCTCATGCCCATGAACCACAACAACAACAACAACAAGAGGAAGAGGGTGAAGAGCAACCTCAATTTTTGGCACTTCAACCACCACCACAATACCAATATCAGCAATTTCCAAAGGATTTCAACTGGGAACAATTGCAAGGAGATGTACCCCAAATGAAGGGAGACCTACACTACCTGAAGGAAGATGTTAATCAACTCAAAGAAACTCAACAACAACAATGGAGCCAAGTTAACCAAAACATTCAACAACTCCAAGGGAACTGGGAGCACATGAGGAAGGAACAGCAAGAACAATTTGACTGGGGGGAGGTGCAAAGTGCACTAGACAAAATAGTAGAGCAAGGAAAATGGCAACAGAGGAACTTGGCCGAATTCAGACATCTCTATGATGCCAGAACCATATCCAGGAGGCAGTATGACATCAATACACAAGCGAAGCTGAATCACTTGTGTAACGCCATGGCCTCTCTAAACCCAGGATACCCAACCTTCATGCAAGGAATGGAAGATCTAAGTGTAAGACAAGAGGAAATCCTAGCCAAACATAAGGAAGATGAAAGGAATTATATGAGGAGTGATAAACCCATATCTTATGATATATTTTATGCCTAATTTAAGTGATTTATTCAATCATTCACTCACTTATTCATGTTAATTGCATGGTTTTACTTTCCCTTCCTTATTATGTGATGAATGTGAAAAACATGTTTCCTATGCTTTAAAAGTAATTATTTTAATTACCCTTTATTTCCATTCGATGCCGTGATTCGTGTGTTGAGTAGTTTCAGATCTTCTAAGGCAGGAATGACTTAAATGATGGAAAGGAAACCTACAAAATGGAAGGAAAGCACAAAATGGAGTTTTTGGAGAAACTGGCAGTGACGCGACCGCATGATTGACGCGATCGCGCGCTTTGAGCGAAACGCATATGACGCGGACGCATGACTGAAGCGACCGGGTGACAAGCAAAACTCCAGATGACGGGACCGCGTGACCCACTCGGATGCGTGACAGAGGCCACGCACCAGAAATTACAAAAAATGCTCCCAGCAATTTCTGAAGCCCTTTTTGGCCTAAATCCAAGTCCAGAAGGCACAGATCAGGGGTTATGAAGTGGGGGAATGCATCGATTCAAAGGAAAGTCTCTAATTAGTTACTTTTCATGATTTAGATGTAGTTTTTAGGGAGAGGTTCTCTCCTCTCTCTTTTAGGATTTAGAATTAGGATTTCTTTTGCTTTCAGGATTATCTCTTTTTATCAGGTTCAATAATCCTTTTTACTTATTTTCTCAATTTAATTTATGAATTCTTCTATGTTACAGATTATTCTTTGAATTAATGTTATTTGAGGTATTTCAATTTATGATTGCTTTCTTTTATTTATATTACTGTTGCTTCCAATCTGAAGACATTTTTGATTTACTTTTTCCCTTTTGGTCTTGGTTAAGAAATCAGTAACTCAGGAGTTATCAAACTCAACATGATTGATAATTGTTATCTTTGCTAATTGAATTGAACTTCAATAATCCCAATCTTTCCTTAGGGATTAACTAGGATTTGATGATCAAACTAATTAGTCACTTGACCTTTCTTTGCTTTAAGTAAAGGCTAACTAAGTGGAATTAAGATTCAATCTTGATCATCATTGATAAGGATAACTAGGATAGGACTTCCAATTTCCCATACCTTGCCAAAAGTTTATTTTACAGTTATTTATTTATTTTACCTGTCATTTAAATTACTTGTTCCTCATCTTCAAAACCCTAATTTACAATCTTCAAAACCAATAATAAGAACACACTTCCCTGCAGTTCCTTGAGAAGACGACCCGAAGTTTAAATACTTCGGTTATCAATTTTTAAGGGGTTTGTTACTTGTGACAACCAAAATGTTTGTAAGAAAGGTTGATTGCTTGGTTTAGTAACTATACTTGCAACGAGAGTTTATTATAACTTCTAAACCATCAATCTTCAGTTCTTTCAAAATGGCGCCGTTGCCGGGGAACTGCAATCGTGTGCCTTGTTACTGGTTATTGTAAATATTTTTCTTTTACTTGTTTATTTGTCTTTATTTTCTCGTTTTATTTCCATTAGCTACTATGAATTCTCACCCCTCTCGCTTTGAGTTTGGTTCTAATATTGTTGAAAGGAGTGAAAGTTATAATAGGAACATGCATCAAGGTCAGAGCAATCAAAGATGGATGGAGCTAAGAGGATCTAATCAACCCTTTAGGCAATAACACCCTCCAAGATATCATGGACAAAGACCATTCTATAATGAATACCAAGCCAATAGACATGGTGGACAACCTTGTAGTTACCAACAAGCCCTACCCTGTGCTTATAGACCATCCTCTCAACATAACTTCGAACCACCACACTCACAAGCTCCTTTTCACCATTCACCACCATATGATCCTCATTTACCCCAATTCCAATCCAATTACTCCTAAACACCACCACCTCCCCATGTACCACGTCCAATTCCATCACCCCGAGAATCAAAGGTTCGCCTCAAGAAAACAGTAGATCAATTATCTTCTAGACGTTCGAACATTCAAGGACCTCCCACAATCCCATGTGGACAATCTAATGAAGAGCGTAGTATGAAGGAGATACTAGAAACTCCAGTGGACAGAACAGGGCATGACTTCGTACTGGAACAAGTAGAGGACGCTGTCATTATAGAAGAAGAAGAGTTGGTTGAAGACTTAGGAGAAGCTGAACTTCCATGGGAATCCAGAATTGTGGAAAATTCTGTCAAGGACGTTACAATTGATGTTAAGTAGGATAGTGCACAACTCCCACAACAACTCTTTTATGAAGAACTAGATGGAATAATCCAAGAAGCAAGTTTCCTTGATGATGATAATCTCAAGTCAAGTTCTCCTAGTAATGAACTTACATCCGCAAGTGAATTCTCTGAGATCGAAGAATCTTCCCCAAGTGAATACGAAGATGATGCGGAGGTAGATTTCTCTCAACCTCCCATTTATGACTTAAGTGACGAGGAAGACATAGAAGGCTTTGATCAGGACATGGATGCATTTGAAGAAGTCTGGAAGGAAGTGAAGAAATTCACAGAAGAGCACAAGGGAGTAGAACTTACAGAACCACTGGAAACACCCATCCCAAGGCCATTACCACCCAATACAAGCTTCAAGTGGGTACAATCCTTAACCTTTAGCTTTATTTTTCCACTTGAATATGGGTTGCTTGAAACAGATGGCCAGCTTAGAGCTCTCTGCGGCTTTAAGAGTAAGAGGGAAATGGCTCGTACTCAGAGCTGGTGCACAAGGTTCAATAAGGTTCCACGCTTCAACTCGAAGTGCACGGATTGGCATCAAGATCAATCGAATGGATCTCGAAAAACGTTTGGTCACCATGGTGAGAATCTACTTTCTAAATGATGCACACGAAAACTTGTCTCTCAACAATTTTCCTTCGGCAAGTGTACCGAATTGTCGTCAAGTAAAAACTCACAATAGAGTGAGGTCGAATCCCACAGGGATTGATTGGTCAAGCAACTTTAATTAGAGGAATGTTCTAGTTGAGCGAAGCAGAATTTGGTTTGAGTGTTGCAGGAAATTAAATGGCGAGAAAGTAAATAGCAGAAAATGTAAATGCCGAAAGTAAAGAGCTAAAAGTAAATAGCGGAAGGTAAATTGCAGAAATTAAAGAGAATGGGTAAGATCAGAGATGGGGATTCATTGGGCTTAGGAGATGTTGCATTCTCCGGATCAAATTCATTTTCATCTCTTCCTCAATCAATGCATTCATTGATCTCCTTGGCAATCTTAAGTGATCGAATTCCAATTCCTTGGCAATTCAATCTCTCAAATCTTGATCAATAGCCAATTCCTTGGTCAATTACTCATGAGAAGAGATGAAGTATGGTCACTGATTATACCACATGCATTCCCAAATCAAGTGTTAGTAGGATTATAGTCACCATATCCAACTAACCCCAATTTGGTCCAACATGAGAAAGCATTTCTAGCATGATCTCTTCATTCCTCTTCCAAGGTTCAGAAGAGATCCAAGTATGAATAGCTTCTTTTCCAAGATAACTACCCAATTGGATGAAGATTGAAAGCTTTCTAGTAAAATCAAGAGAAAAGATAGAAGAAGAGTAATGAAAACTAGTATTGATCCATCAAATTACAACAGAGCTCCCTAACCCAATGAAAGGGGTTTAGTTGTTCATAGCTCTGGAAATAGAAAACAAAGATGGAGAATACATCATGAAAATTAGAACTAGAAGTGCAGAGAAAGTAAATTATACAGAGAGTAGTTCCCAATTTCCAATCCCCCAAAAAGCTCTTTTTCTAATTCAAAACTACCCCGATATATACTACTCTTCTGATCTTCTAGTTGGTTCCTCAAGTCTTGGATATGAGCCTTTGGATCTTGAGTTTGAAGCAGTTATCTTCTGCAGTGGGCTTAGCTTTACTTGAAGAGAAAAAGTGTGAAGTAGGCAGGGTGTTTAGCTCAGGACGTTAGTGGCGTTAACGTTAAGTGAGAGTGTGGGTTCGAGAACGTTAGTGACAATCACCTTTTTCACTAACGTTCCTCACCCAGGGATGGTCCACGTTAACTTCAATGTTAGTGGCACTAACGTGACCACTAACGTTGCCTCTTGGTCCTTCGCACACGTTATTGGGACTCACCTTTCCTAATAACGTTGAGAGTCTTCCCTTCCCCCTACGTTAGAGTCCACGTTAACTAGGTTAACGTGGCTCTTAACGTAAGCTTGCCAATCCTTCGAGAACGTTAGTGACACTTACCTTTGTCACTAACGTTCCAATGTGCCACTACTTCCCACGTTAGAGTCAATGTTAACTGGGTTAACGTGGCTTCTAACGTAGCAATGATAGCCATTTCCAACGTTAGTGACAAAGGTGAGTGTCACTAACGTTGGCTCATCATTCCCTTATCCACATTAGCTTCCACGTTAACTAAGTTAACGTGGGAGTTAACGTTGCTCACATTGGCTCATTCCAACGTTAGTGACAAAGGTGAGTGTCACTAACGTTGGCGATTCTTGCTCCCTCCACGTTAGCTTCCACGTTAACTAAGTTAACGTGGGAGTTAACGTGGCTCATTGTGGCTTAGCTTAACGTTAGTGACAAAGGTAAGTGTCACTAACGTTGGCTTTTCTTTTGCTTCTCAACGTTAGAGTCCACGTTAACTGAGTTAACGTGGCTCTTAACGTGGCCAATTGTGAGCTTGGTCCAACGTTAGTGACAGAGGTAAGTGTCACTAACGTTGGCTTCATTTCTTTCTTCCACGTTAGAGTTCACGTTAACTTAGTTAACGTGACTCTTAACGTGGGTTATTATGGCTTCGAGGGCGTTATTGGCGATTACTTTTCTCATTAACTTTGCAAGTTAGCTCCCATTCCACGTTAGAGGTCACGTTAGTTAGACTAACGTGGCTGCTAACGTGGTTCTTCCTTGCTTCCTTTGTCCTGAAATCAAGCAATAAAGCGCATCAAAGCTCTAGTCCCAGTCATGGGAAATGCATCATCCAATTTGTCATTAAATTCATGCAAAATCCTCATGAAATCATGTAAAGTGCACAATGTATGCTTGAATCAAGATGTAAGTGAAATTCTACCCAAAACTTGCTTATTCCCTAAGAAAATGCATGAAACTACCCTAAAAACAATAAAGAAAGGGTTAGTGAAATTGGCCAAAATGCCCTGGCATCACAACACCAAACTTAAAGCTTGCATGTCCCTAAGCAAGTACTGGAACAAGGGAATGATGAATGGAATGCCAAGAGAAATGAGTCATTATTGTGGAAGTTATGTCCTCTGGTTTTATGGTGGTTTCATGCATAGCAACTTAGGTTCATTCCTTCACTGGCTTTCAGACCTTTATCATGTCCTAGAACACTCACTTGATTGCATCCCATGAGACTTTTATTCATGGATCCTTTTTGTTATTTCAGGGCTTGTTTGTGTTCTTAGACTAGGTGCTCTGTGAGGGGGCGACTCTTTAAGATAAGCTTTCAGCCAGCACTCCCGAACCAGTTGGTTCAAGGTGCTAGGTGTTGAGACACCCCTAAGGACTTACTCCCTCAAGTCTCTTTCCCCCATACATACACACCACAGGCACATGGTTTGTTTATTTTCTTTCTTGAGACCTTGGTGTCCAGCACCTCTTTGGGTTACTAAATGTTCTGTAGCAAGGTTGCTCTTGATAGTGGATTTTCAGTTGATAATCCCGGGTTAGTTAACCCAAGTTACCAAGTGATGAAGCACTCCTACGAACTTATTCATCCAAGCAGATCCTTGGTAGAGGAGCACCACAGACACATCTCTCAAGTTTCAAACCCTTGGTGCCTAGCCTTATTCTTTATTAACTTTTCTTTCTTTTTCAACTCTTATTGTTCTTTTCCCCTTTTTCTTATTAGGATCTTGTTATTTAGCTAGTCTCATGGGGTGTGTTTCAAGCATATGATTCAGGCCAGATAGTTATCTTCCCACCCTCGTTGGTGAACCAACTTAGCTAACTTATGACCACATCACAAACTAAGGAATTTACTCCACAATATGAAATCCCCTCTGGTTTTTGATAACAAACATTTTCTTTTTTATTTGATTCAAAAGGAGGCAAGCAACTCAATAAGCAAGGTGAAAATGCAGCAGTGACATAAAGACAGCACACACATGGCAAGAGCAAATAAGCAACATTAAACTCTAATTATCTAAATTAATGAGCAACTATAAAATCAAGTTCCTTTGGCATTATTTGGTGTTATGATGAGCGGATAATTTATCCATTTTTTTGCATTGTTTTTAGTATGTTTTTAGTAGGATCTAGTTACCTTTAGGAATGTTTTCATTAGTTTTTATGTTAAATTCATATTTCTGGACTTTACTATAAGTTTGTGTGTTTTTTTGTAATTTCAGGTATTTTCTGGCTGAAATTGAGGGACTTGAGCAAAAATCAGATTCAGAGGTTGAAGAAGGACTGCTGATGCTGTTGGATTCTGACCTCCCTACACTCAAAGTGGATTTTCTGGCGGTACAGAACTCAAAATGGTGCGCTTCCAATTGCTTTGGAAAGTAGACATCCAGGGCTTTCCAGCAACATATAATAGTCCATACTTTGGCAGAGTTTAGACGATGCAAAAGGGCATTGAACGCCAGTTCTATGCTGTTGTCTGGAGTTAAACGCCAGAAACACGTCACGAACCAGAGTTGAACGCCAGAAATATGTTACAACCTGGCGTTCAACTCCAGAAAGAGCCTCTGCACGTGTAACATTCAAGCTCAGCCCAAGCACACAACAAGTGGGCCCCGGAAGTGGATTTATGCATTAATTACTTACTTCTGTAAACCCTAGTAACTAGTTTAGTATAAATAGGACTTTTTACTATTGTATTAGTCATCTTGGGACGTCTAGTTCTTAGATCATGGGGGCTGGCCATTCGGCCATGCCTGAACCTTTCACTTATGTATTTTCAAACGGTAGAGTTTCTGCACTCCATAGATTAAGGTGTGGAGCTCTGCTGTTCCTCATGAATTAATGTAAAGTACTACTGTTTTTCTATTCAATTCAACTTATTCCGCTTCTAAGATATTCATTCGCACTTCAACATGAATGTGATGAATGTGACAATCATCATCATTCCCCCACGAACGTGTGCCTGACAACCACTTCCGTTCCACCTTAGATTGAATGAGTATCTCTTGGAACTCTTAATCAAAATCTTCGTGGTATAAGCTAGATTCATGGCGGCATTCATGAGAATCCGGAAAGTCTAAACCTTGTCTGTGGTATTCCGAGTAGGATTCTGGGATTGAATGACTGTGACGAACTTCAAATTTACGAGTGCTGGGCGTAGTGACAGACGCAAAAGGAGGGTGAATCCTATTCCAGTATGATCGAGAACCTCAGATGATTAGCCGTGCTGTGACAGAGCATTTGGACCATTTTCACAAGAGGATAGGATGCAGCCATTGACCACGGTGATGCCTCCAGATGATTAGCCATGCAGTGACAGCGCATCGGACCATTTTCCAGAGAGGATGAAAAGTAGCCATTGACAATGGTAATGTCCTTACATAAAGACAGCCATGGAAAGGAGTAGGATTGATTGGATGAAGACAGCAGGAAAGCAAAAGTTCAGAGGGACGAAAGCATCTCTATACCTTTATCTGAAATTCTCACCAATGATATACATAAGTATTTCTATCTTTATTCTCTGTTTATTTATTATAAATTTCGAAAACTCCATAATCAATTATTATCCGCCTTACTGAGATCTACAAGATGACCATAGCTTGCTTCATACCAACAATCTCCGTGGGATCAACCCTTACTCACGTAAGGTTTATTACTTGGACGACCCAGTGCACTTGCTGGTTAGTTGTATCGAAGTTATGAATGAAAAACAATTTATTAAGACGTGCGTACAGAGTTTTTGGCGCCGTTGCCTGAGATCACAATTTCGTGCACCAGCATCCTTATGCTTTTGCAACACTTGGAGTAATTCATCCTCTTGATCTTGGCTGAGGGATGAGTTTATGATCACCGGGTAGCTTTCATTATCTCCTAAGTATGCATATTTGAGAGTGGGTGGTAGTTCCTTGAGTTCATGTTTGGGTGCTTCTAACTTTTCATTCTCTTCCTTTAGTGCACCTTGTATATGCATCTCTGCTGTCGCAACCTCTTCACTAGACGTTAATCCCTCCTCTATTAATCCTTCAGGTTCTTCTTCTTCAAAACTCTCCTGCATTGCATCTTCCAGTGAGTCCAACCTCATACATTCTCCCCATTGTTCTGGTGGATAACTCATGGCCTTGAACACATTGAATGTCATCTTTTCATTGTGTAATCTCAAGGTGAGATCACCTTTTTGGACATCAATGACAGCTCCAGCAGTAGCTAAGAACGGTCTTCCCAGGATGATGGAGGTTTTGGTTTCCTCCTGCATGTCCAATACCACAAAGTCTGCTAGGAAAATGAAATCCCCCATCTTCACCAGCAAATCTTCCATTATACCATGAGGGAACTTGAACGATCGGTCTGCCAGTTGTAGGGCCATTTTTGTGGCTTAGCCTCCTCGATCTTCATTTTTCTCATCATAGCTACTGACATCAGATTTATGCTGGCTCCTAAGTCACATAGAGCTTTCTCCACTGTGATCTCCCCTATAATACAAGGGATCTGGAAGCTCCCAGGATCCTTCAGTTTCTGGGGTAGTTTATGCTGAATGATAGCACTACATTCTTCAGTTAGTATCACAGTCTCGTTGCTCTTCTAACTTTTCTTCTTAATCATCAATTCCTTCAAGAACTTGGCATAGAGCGGCATTTGCTCTATTGCTTCAGCAAAGGGTATGTTAATCTGCAATTTCTTGAAGATTCTAAAAACTTGGAGAATTGGCTGTCATCCCCCTTCTTCTTCAGTTGTTGAGGATATGGTACTTTCGGAACATATGGCTTCAGCTCTCCTTCCTTTTGACGTGAGTTGGAGGTGGGATTTGAGCTTCATCTTGTTCCTCCTTCTTTCCAACTGAATCTTTCTCTTGGGGTTGCTTGGGAGTCTCCTTTAATTCTTTTCCAGTTCTGAGGGTTATAGCCTGACACTCATCCCTTTGGTTTGAGTCTGCATCGCTACGAGGGTCGCGGTTGGAAATTCTTTTGAATAGGTAGCCAATTTGTGTCTTAAGTTTCTTGATTGCAGCATCTTGATTCTGCTTATTGGACTGCACTTCTTCTCGGAATGCCTTACTGTCTTGAATCTCTTTGCATATGCTCTCAAGCATAGTCTCAATTTTGGAGAGTCTATCTTCAGATGAGAGTGAGTTGAGAGTGGAGGGGTGAGTTTGGTTATTCTGGTTTTGGTATGGATGTGGAGAGGTGTTGTTAGGATGGTGTTGATATGATCTTTGTGTTGAATATTGGTGAGCTGCATGGTTGTAGGGGTTGTGACGCCTCTGATCTTGGTTTTGATCTTATTGATTTCTCCACCCAAAGTTTGGGTGATTCCTCCATCCAGGGTTGTAGGTTTTGGAGTATGGATCATGGGTTTGCCTGGGCGAGTTTCCAATGTAATTGGCTTGTTCTTGCTCCTCATCTGCCTCAGCATTCACTCCCTCTTGAGTTGCTGATGAGGTGGTGATTGTTGCCACTTGGTTCCTCTCCATCTTCTTGGTGAGGTCAGCTAGCTGCTTGGTAATAAGCTTATTTTGGGCCAGTAGTGCATCCACATTGTTTAGCTCCATCACTCCTCTAGTGTTGCCTCTTTCAGAAGCATAGAAGTAGTCATTCTCAGCTACAGTTTCAATGACATCTATGGCCTCTTCAATGGTCTTCTTCTTGTTCAGAGATCCCCCGGATGAATGGTCTACTGCCTTCTTTGATTCATAAGAAAGGCCTTCATAGAAAATGTGTAGCTACACCCATTCATTGAACATATCTGGTGGACACCTTCTTGTCAGGTCCTTAAACCTCTCCCATGCTTCATATAGAGTCTCACCATCCTGCTGCCTGAATGTTTGCACCTCAGCTCTCAGCCTGTTAATCCGTTGAGGAGGATAGAATCTTGCCAGAAATTTCTTTACCATATCTTCCCAGGTTGCTAAACTCTCCTTTGGGAAGGATTCCAGCCATTTAGATGCCTTGTCCTTGAGTGAGAAAGGGAACAGAAGTAGTCTATAGGTGTCAGGATGAACACCATTAGACTTCACAGTATCACATATCCTCAGGAAGGTGGTTAGATGTTGATTGGGGTCTTCTTGGACACTCCCTCCGAATGAACAGTTGTTCTGAACAAGGGTGATGAGCTGTGGCTTTTGTTCAAAGTTGTTGGCATGTATGGTTGGCCTTTGGATGCTACTCCCACAGTTTCCTGGGTTTGGGTTGATGTAAGAACCCAGAACTCTTCTCTCTTGCCTAGCATGATTTGCTAGACCCTCTCTGCCATGGTTGTGAGCCTCTTCTTCATGATGGTTCTCCATGTTTTCATCCATGTCTGGTTCAAAATATTCTTCCTCTTCCTCAGCACCAACTACTCTCTTTCCTCTTGCTTCCCTCCTTAATCTAAGGAAGGTCCTCTCAGGTTCAGAATCAAATGAAGTTGAAGCCCCGCTTCTTCTCCCTGTCATACAACCAACAAGGCACAAGCAAGAAACTAGATGCAGAGACTATTCTTGTTAGAAATGTTGTTAGTGTGAGTGATGCAATATATCAAACAGTTAGTGGGTTAGTGGACTGAATCGTAAACAACTAAGAAAATAGGTAGTGGGAAGGGAAGAAAATAACTGAACAGAAAATAAATTACTCAAATGAACTTAAATCAAACAAAAGAAAAAAAATTCTCAATCTAGTTATCCTCCAATTTAATCATTGTTGATAAAAAATCAATCCCCGGTAACGGCGCCATAAACTTAATGCACATGGAAACTTGTCTCTCAACAATTTTCCTTCGGCAAGTGTACCGAATTGTCGTCAAGTAAAAACTCACAATAGAGTGAGGTCGAATCCCACAGGGATTGATTGGTCAAGCAAATTTAATTAGAGGAATGTTCTAGTTGAGCGAAGCAGAATTTGGTTTGAGTGTTGCAGGAAATTAAATGGCGAGAAAGTAAATAGTAGAAAATGTAAATGCCGAAAGTAAAGAGCTGAAAGTAAATGGCGGAAGGTAAATTGCAGAATTTAAATGGGAATGGGGAAGATGCTCATAAAAGTAAATTGCAGAAATTAAAGAGAATGGGTAAGATCAGAGATGGGGATTCATTGGGCTTAGGAGATGTTGCATTCTCCGGATCAAATTCATTTTCATCTCTTCCTCAATCAATGCATTCATTGATCTCCTTGGCAATCTTAAGTGATCGAATTCCAATTCCTTGGCAATTCAATCTCTCAAATCTTGATCAATAGCCAATTCCTTGGTCAATTGCTCATGAGAAGAGATGAAGTATGGTCACTGATTATACCACATGCATTTCCAAATCAAGTGTTAGTAGGATTATAGTCACCATATCCAACCAACCCCAATTTGGTCCAACATGAGAAAGCATTTCTAGCATGATCTCTTCATTCCTCTTCCAAGGTTCAGAAGAGATCCAAGTATGAATAGCTTCTTTTCCAAGATAACTACCCAATTGGATGAAGATTGAAAGCTTTCTAGTAAAATCAAGAGAAAAGATAGAAGAAGAGTAATGAAAACTAGTATTGATCCATCAAATTACAACAGAGCTCCCTAACCCAATGAAAGGGGTTTAGTTGTTCATAGCTCTGGAAATAGAAAACAAAGATGGAGAATACATCATGAAAATTAGAACTAGAAGTGCAGAGAAAGTAAATTATATAGAGAGTAGTTCCCAATTTCCAATCCCCCAAAACACTCTTTTCCTAATTAAAAACTACCCCTATATATACTACTCTTCTGATCTTCTAGTTGGTTCTTCAAGTTTTGGATATGGGCCTTTGGATCTTGAGTTTGAAGTGATGCGGGTGGAAACTGTCTCTCAACAAATTTCCTTCGGCAAGTGTACCGAATTTGTCGTCAAGTAAAAACTCACAATAGAGTGAGGTCGAATCCTACAGGGATTGATTGATCAAGCAACTTTAATTAGAAGAATATTTTAGTTGAGCGAATCCAGAATTTGGGTTGAGAGTTGCAGAAAATAAAATGGCGGGAATGTAAATAACAGAAAAGTAAATGCTAGAATTAAAGGACTGGAAGTAAATGACTGAAAGTAAATTGCAGAATTGTAAATGGGAATGGGGGATTTGCTCATAAAAGTAAATGGCAGAAATTAAAGAGAATGGGTAAGATCAGAGATGGGGAGTTCATTGGGCTTAGGAGATGTTGCAATTCTCTGGATCAAGTTCATTTTCATCTCTTCCTCAATCAATGCACTCATTGATCTCCTTGGCAATCTTAATTGATTGAATTACAATTTGTTGCAATTCAATCTCTCAAATATTGATCAATAGCCAATTCCTTGGTCAATTGCTCATGAGAAGAGATGAAGTATGGTCACTGATTATACCACATGCATTTCCCAAATCAAGTATTGAGAGGGTTATAGTCACATACCCATCCAAACCCAATTTGGTCCAGCATGAGAAAGCATTTCTAGCTTGATCACTTTATTCCTCTTTCAAGGTTCAGAAGAGATCCAAGTTTGAATAGCTTCTTTTCCAAGATAACTACCCAATTGGATGAAGATCGAAAGCTTTCAAGTAAAATCAAGAGAAAAGATAGAAGAAAAATAATGAAAACTAGTATTGATCCATCAAATTACAACAGAGCTCCCTAACCCAATGAAAGGGGTTTAGTTGTTCATAGCTCTAGAAAATGAAAACAAAGATGGAGAATACATCATAAAACTAGAAATTGCAGAGAAGGTAAAATACAGAGAGTAGTTCTCTTTTCTAACTTCCAGAACTCCTTCAACAATTCAAAGCTACTCCTATATATACTACTTTTCTCAGCTTCTAGTTGGCTCTTCAAGTCTTGGGCCTTTGGATCTTGAGTTTGAAGCAGTTCTCTTCTTCATTTGGGCTTGGCTTTACTTGCAGAGAGAAAATGTGAAGTGGGCAGAGACTTTAGCTCAGGACGTTAGGGGTGTTAACGTTTAGTTAAAATATAAGTTCGAGAACATTAGTGACAATCAACTTTCTCACTAACGTTACTAAGTAAAAGCCACGTTACTTCAACGTTAGTGGCATAAACGTTGCCACTAACGTTGCCTCTAAGTCCTTTGCACACATTATTGAGACTTAACATTCCCAATAACTTTGAAAAGCCCCCTTTGTTCCCACGTTAGAGCCCACGTTAACTTAGTTAACGTGGCTCTTTAACGTGGGCTTGCCATTGATGAGTATTTTGGTGAAAAATAAATTTCCTCCAAAACACACAAATCTAACCGGCAAGTGCACCGGGTTGTATCAAGTAATAAAAACTCACGGGAGTGAGGTCGATCCCACAGGGATTGAAGGATTGAGCAATTTTAGTTTAGTGGTTGATTTAGTCAAGCGAATCAAGATTTGGTTGAGTGTTTTGTGATTTGCAGAAATTAAATTGCATGGAAGTAAAGAGAACAGGGAATTAAATTGCTGAATCTTAAAGAACAAGAAATTAAATAGCAGAAACTTAAAATGCAAGAAATGTAAATAGCGGAATCTTAAAATGCAAGAAATGTAAATGGCTGGAATTGTAAAGGGAATTGGGGCTTGGATTTAAACAAGTAAAAGTTAAATTGCATTAAACAGAAGAGTAAAAGGGAATTGGAATTGAATCGGATCCGAAACAGAAAAGTAAATGAACATATAAAGCAGTAAACAGAGAATTGAAATGGGAAATCAGATCTCAGGACCCAGAGACTAGAAAGCCAAGTCTAGATCTCAATGCCTTCCTAGATCCAACAAGAACAATTGCAAGGGAATTGTAAATAGTAAGGAAAGTAGATGAGAAGCAAGTAACAGAAACGGAAATTAAATTGCAGTAAACAAAGCAGAGAGATCCAAGGATGAGATTGAAACAGAATTTCTTCAATTCTCCAACCCCAGATCCAAGACAATTGCAATTGAAATAGAAAGCAATAAAATGAAGAGGAAGAGAAGTGAATTCTCATTCCCCAAGACAAAGAAATTAAAGATCACTCAATATCCAAAGCTCTCCGAAAACTATTATGAAAATTCAAAAGGAAAGCTCCCCGAAGAACTTGAATTCTATCCTATTTATGCACTTTCTTCCAATGATCTTCAAGCCTTGAGTTGGGCCTTTGCTCTTGGTGGAATTGGGTTGAAAGAGGCCTTGGTTGATTGCTCTTGAAGTTTGGAGAAGAACCAAAGTGAACCAATTGAACCGGGTTTGAGTTTTGCAAAAGTTGGACCAAAAGTTGGAGCAAAAGTTAGGGGTCTAACTTTTGCTCCAACTTTTCATATCAGCTAACACCATCTTGCTGATATGAACGTTGGTGCCAACGTTAGGGGTCTAACTTTGGCCCTAACGTTGGCCTTACTTTGTGTACTTGTGGCGCCAACGTTAGCCACCAAGTTAGGGGGCTAACGTTGGCGTAAACTTTTGCTCCTCCTTGTAATTTTCATGTGCCAACGTTAGCCACCAAGTTAGGGGGCTAACGTTGGCACAAACGTTTGGTGCCCAGGGAGGTTTTCTTCATGCCAACGTTAGCCTCAAAGTTAGGGGGCTAACGTTGGCGCAAACTTTTGGTGCCCAGGGGTGAATTTCATGTGCCAACGTTAGCCTCAAAGTTAGGAGGCTAACGTTGGCGCAAACTTTTGGTACCCAGGGAGTGATGTTCAAGTTCCAACGTTAGCCTCCAAGTTAGGGGGCTAACGTTGGGGCTAACTTTTCAACCAAAAGTTTGTGCAAAAGTTTGATGCTAACTTTAGGTCTAGCTTTTTGCTTCCTGGTTCAATTTCACTTATTCCATTGTCTTCTCTTTACTCCTAGCTATTCTTTCTTGCTTCAACCTTTCTCCAAGCTTTCTTCACCTATCATTAATCAACCAAACACATCAAAGCTATGCTCATAATCATGAGATATCTATTCTATCATAACATGTGACAATTATAGCATAAAACCTCATGAAATGGCATGAATTCATACATGGTTGATTCAATCAAGGGAAACATGAAAATCTACTCAATTAGCTTGCTTATTGTTCAAGAAAGTGCATAATTCTAATGAAAACAAAAGAAAAAGACTAGTTAAGATGGGCTAAGATGACTTGTCATCACAACACCAAACTTAAAGCTTGCTTGTCCTCAAGCAAGAAAAGATTTATTGAGAAGAAAGAATGAAATGGAAGAGGATGTTCATGCTAGCAAAGTATTATTGATAGTTCATGGGATTTTGTGTGGATATGCAAATACTCACTTCTTATTGACTCTAAGGCCTAGAAAGTCTCCTTCAAGCTTCAAGTGACATACTGCTATGACCTCTCATTATTCCTTTATCCTTGGCTATTACTTTGTTCATAAGCTTTATTTGAGTGTCATGTGTAGCAAGTTCATTTTCTTTTCTTTATACTTGACACATTATTCACCATAGACACTTGGCTCACATTCCTTCTTAAAACATTGATGCCCAGCACCTCTTTGGGTTACTAAATGCCTTGTAGTTAGGTTGCTCTTGATAGTGGACTTTCAGCTGATGATCCCGGATTAGTTAACCCAAGTCACCGAGTGTTGATGCACTCCTAAGAGCTTACTAATCCAAGCAGATCCTAGCACAAAGACATCACAGGCATATATTTTAAAGTTCAAGCTATTGGTGTCCAGCTTTGTTTCTTTTTGTTTCCTTTTGTTCTGATCTCTTTTCTTTCCTCCTTTTTGTTTTTTCTTTCTAACCAAGGAATTTAATTGGGATTCATAGACAGTAGGCTACTCTCTACTTAGGAGAAGATATCCTGGCTCTTTATTCACTAAAAGTGAGCTATTATACAATCACACACATACCACCACTTACTTTTATTCTACTTCTATCTAACAGAGATCATCTTGCTTCACATTCAAACTGTTCTTTTATTGAACTTAAAGATGCAGGGGACAACACATGCTTCTTGTCAAGTGAAAGTAAACACACAAGCACACACATAAACTAGCCTACTTATTTTAAAAGAAACTTGAATCTGTTTGAACTAAATGAACACTTTAACAAGACATCAATCAAAAGTATTTCTCAACAGCAAAAGTTAAGTATAGATACAACCTGTTGGTTTGCATTTCTTTTGTTCTTCTTTCTGCTGTGCCCATTTTTGAGTCTTGATGCATAGTATCTTCAATTGGTGGTTAACTCCCAGACTTAATTCCTTGCTACTCCTTCTGATTCAACAGGTTAACTCTGGGCAAACTTTTGTGTCCTTGCTAAAGGTTATGAAATTGAGACTAAACAAAAACAGTTAAGTTGTTTGAATAATCTGTTTGATTGCTTGGAACTAGCAATGTGCAGGAAGTTAGAATGTAATTTTAAATGAAGTTTTGGTGGAACACCAAACTTAGCATCTTGCATTCTCCCTTCGATTGTTTTTGGTGTGCAACACCAAACTTAGCTTCTTGCAATACATAGCAGTTATCCAACATTCTTATTGAAAAAGTTATGAAAAGAAAACTACCTCAGGTTGGGTTGCCTCCCAACAAGCGCTCTTTTATTGTCACTAGCTTGACATCTTTCAATTCTTTTTAAGAGGGCTGTAGGTGTTGAACCTCTTTTTCCTTATCCCATTGTCCTCCCAAATACAGCTTTGCTCTGTGACCATTTGCTGTGAATTGATTCTTTGTTGCCTCATCTAGCAGTTCAATATTCCCATAGGGAAAAATCTTTGTCACCAAGTATGGGCCAGTCCACTTAGACTTCAGTTTGCCAGGGAAAATTTTAAGCTTCGAATTATACAGGAGCACTTGCTGTCCTGGCTTGAATTCCTTCTTTGTGATCTTCTTGTCATGCCACTTCTTAGCTTTCTCCTTGTATATCTTAGCATTTTCATAAGCTTCTAGTCTAAATTCATCCAACTCATTTAGTTGTAACAACCTTTTTTCTCCTGCAGCTCGGGGATCAAGGTTGAGGAGTTTAGTGGCCCAAAAAGCTCTGTGTTCAAGCTCTACAGGGAGGTGGCAGGATTTTTCGTACAATAGCTGAAAAGGTGACTTGCCAATAGGAGTTTTAAAAGCTGTCCTATACGCCCACAATGCATCTTCTAGCTTTCTAGCCCAATCTTTTCTTGTGATTCCCACTGTTTTCTCTAGGATCTTCTTTAATTCCCTATTTGCAAGTTCAGCTTGGCCGTTAGTCTGAGGATGGTAAGGTGTGGCCACTTTGTGAATTACTCCATATTTGTGGAGGAGTTTCTCCATCTGTTTGTTGCAAAAGTGACTACCACCATCACTAACAAGACCCTTGGGCACTCCATACCTAGTGAAGATGTGCTTTTTAAGGAATTGGAGGACAATCTGTGCATCACAGGTGGTTGTGGCTATGGCTTCCACCCACTTTGAGACATACTCCACTGCTATCAAGATGTATCTAAAAGAATAAGAAGGAGGAAAAGGCCCCATGAAATCAATTCCCCATAGATCGAACAATTCTAATTCTAAGATAAAGTTTTGAGGCATCTCATTCCTTTTTGTTAATCCTCCTGCTTTCTGCCACTCTGCAGTATTTTTGCCGCTGTTTTTTCTGGGCCAAAGTGTCCACCATAAGCTGAACCATGACAATGCCACAAGATGTCCCTCATTTCACTTTCGGGAACACACCTTCTGATTACTCCATCAGAGCATCTCTTGAACAAGAAGGGTTCATCCCATGAAAATTTCCTTGCTTCGTTGATCAACTTCTTCACTTGTTGCTTAGAGAACTCTTGCGGTATCTTTCTTCCCACTTTGTAATTTGCTATGTCAGCAAACCAAGGTGCTTGCTGGATCTGCAGAAGGTACTCATCTGGGAAGCTTTCATTTATGGGCTGGGATGATTTTTGACTTGTTTCATGTGGCAACCTCGACAGATGATCAGTGACCTGATTTTCAGTGCCCTTCCTATCTCTTATCTCTATGTCAAATTCTTGTAGGAGCAGTATCCACCTGATGAGTCTTGGTTTAGCATCCTGCTTTGACATTAAATACTTAAGTGCAGCATGATCAGTGTAAACCACAACTTTGGATCCTATTAGATATGATCTAAACTTATCAAATGCATAGACTACATCTAGCAATTCTTTTTCTGTTGTGGTGTAATTTCTTTGGGCCTCATTCAACACTTTACTTGCATAATATATGACATGATGCAAATTTCCCTTCTTTTGCCCAAGTACAGCACCAATTGCAAGGTCACTTGCATCACACATGAGTTCAAAAGGTAATTCCCAATCTGGAGGTGTGATGATTGGTGCTGTTGTGAGTCTATTTTTTAAAGTTTCAAAGGCATGCTGGCAGTTTTCATAAAAAACAAAAGGGTTATCAAGCATTAACAGATTACTCAAAGGTTTGGCTATTTTTGAAAAGTCCTTGATAAACCTTCTGTAAAATCCGGCATGACCCAAGAAACTTCTAACAGATTTCACATTAATTGGTGGAGGGAGTTTTTCTATGATCTCAACCTTTGCCTTATCAACCTCTATCCCCTTTTTTGAAACTTTATGGCCAAGAACAATCCCTTCGGGTACCATGAAATGGCATTTCTCCCAGTTTAAAACCAAATTAGTTTCTTGGCACCATTTCAAGACAAGGGTTAAATGGTTTAGGCAAGCATTGAAATTATCACAAAAAACAGAGAAGTCATCCATGAAGACTTCTAAAAATTTTTCGACCATATCAGAGAAAATGGAGAGCATACACCTTTGAAATGTGGCAGGGGCGTTGCAGAGCCCAAAGAGCATCCTCCGATATGCAAAAACTCCAAATGGACATGTAAAGGCAGTTTTATCTTGGTCCTTGGGGTCTACCACGATTTGATTATACCCAAAATATCCGTCCAAAAAGCAGTAATAGGCATGGCCGGCTAACCTTTCCAGCATCTAATCAATGAATGGGAGAGGGAAATGATCCTTCCTGGTGGCGTCATTCAATCTTCTATAGTCTATGCACATCTTCCACCAAGTCACTGTTCTAGTAGGGATCAACTCATTCTTCTCATTAGTGATGACCGTCATTCCTCCCTTCTTTGGTACAACTTGAACCGGGCTTACCCATGGGCTGTCAGATATTAGGAAGATTATCCCTGCATTCCACAACTTCATTACTTCCTTCTGGACAACTTCCTTCATTGTGGGATTTAGCCTTCTTTGCGGTTGAACCACTGGTTTGGAATTATCTTCCAAGAGGATCTTATGCATACATATTGCAGGCTGATTCCCTTCAGGTCATCAATGGTCCATCCTAAAGCATCTTTGTGAGCTTTGAGTACGTCAAGAAGTTCTCCTTCTTCCTTCTTTGTCAGGGATGAATTAATGATTACTGGGAAGTTCTCTGATGTGCCAAGGAATGCATACTTGAGATGGGTGGGTAAAGGTTTCAGTTCTTGTTTTCGTACATCTTCCTTCTTATCTTGTCTTTCATCCTGCTCAGTAGAGGTCTCAGCCACTTGTTCCTCTGTTGCCCCTTGATTTCCTTAAAATTTTCTTCCAATGTTTCTTCCACCAAACTGTCTATCATTTCCACTCTTACGTAATCCTCTTGCTCAGGAGCGTTTTGCATTGATCTGAACACGTTTATGACCATTTGTTCATTATGGACCCTGAAGGTCATTTCTCCTTTTTCTACATCAATGATGGCCCTTGCTGTGTGTAGAAATGGCCTTCCCAAAATGATTGAGTCGTTTCCTTCTTCTTCAGTGTCCAAAATTACAAAATTTTCTGGGAAAATAAACTCCCCAACCTTCACCAACAGATTCTCCACAATTCCATTGGGTGTCTTGATTGATCTGTCGGCCATGACTAGTGACATCCTGGTGGGTTTAAGCTCTTCTATGGCAAGTTTTCTCATCAATGAGAGAGGCATTAAATTGATGCTGGCACCCAGGTCACAGAGAGCCTTGTTGTGAATTATCTTGCCAATAGTGCATGAGACTACAAAGCTTCCCGGATCCTTAAGTTTTGGTGGAATACCCCGTTGAATCACAGCACTGCATTCCTCGGTGAGTAATACGGTTTCCCTTTCAAGCCAACTTCTTTTCTTGTTGATAAGATCTTTCAGAAACTTGGAATATAAAGGCATTTGCTCAAGTGCTTCAGCCAAGGGAATATTAATTTCTAGCTTCTTGAAAATCTCAAGGAATTTGTGAAAATGCTGGTCTTTAACCTCTTTGTTGAACCTCTGGGGATATGGCAGTGGAGGTGTGATGCTCTTTCCTATTTGCTGCTGTCCCTGAGCTACTTCCTTTGAGCTATGTGGCTGGTTGTCCTTCTCTTTAAGTTTCTCAGTGCCTTTGTTTGGCATCACAACTTGCTCCTTAGCCTCATCTGCCTTTGTTTGATTCTCATCCTCCGTTGGTTCTTTGGTGTTCTCTGCTTGCTTCTTTGTAGTGTCATTGTTGCTTATCAATGTTCTCCCACTCCTTAATTGTATTGCCTTGCATTCCTCCTTGGGATTTGGAATTGTGTCACTGGGCAGTGAGTTTGAAGGTCTCTCAACAGATACTTGCTTGGAGAGTTGCCCCATCTGTCTCTCTAGGCTCTTCAGGGAGGCTTCCTGATTCTTGGTTACCATTTCCTGGTGTTTCAACATTTTGTCTATCATGGCCTCCAAGTGAGTGATTCTTTGGGCTTCAGGTGATACTTGAAGTGGGTTATGAGATGTGGGTGGTGGATGGTAGGCATTTTGGTTGGTGGGTTGGTTATTAGATTGGTATTGGTTGAGGTTAGGGTAGTTGTTTTGAGGTTTTCTGTAGGGGTTTTGGTTAGTTTGCTGCTGGTTGTGGTTTTGGTTGCTTCTTGGGTTGTGTTGGTTTGAGTTCCTCTGCCATGGTTGTTGGTTTTAGGTATGGTTATCTCCCCATCTGAGGTTTGGGTGGTTTTTCCAGGATGGATTGTATGTATCACCATACACTTCATTTGGTCCTTGGTTGTGCATATACTGTACTTGCTCTTGTTGTTGTTCTTCTTGAGTTTCTTCACTCTGTCCCCATGTGGTTGATGGTTGGCTGGTGTTAACTGCTGCAACTTGGAGACTATCAATCCTCTTGGCCATTTGCTCAAATTGTTGTTGAATTTGCTGCTGCATCATCTTGTTTTGAGCCAGGATTGAATCCACTCCTTCTAGCTCCATTACTCCTCTCCTTTGTGATGGTTGGCGGCCTCTTTGATGAGCAAAGAAATATTGGTTGTTGGACACCATATCAATGAGTTCTTGAGCCTCTTCTGCAGTTTTCATGAGTTGCAAGGAACCTCCAGCTGAATGATCCAAAGCTTCCTGGGATTTCAGTGTTAAGCCTTCATAGAAGTTTTGAAGCTTCTCCCACTCATTAAACATGGCAGGGGGACATTTCCTGATCAGAGCCTTGTACCTCTCCCATGCCTCATAGATGGGTTCGGCCTCCATTTGTGTAAATGTTTGTACCTCAGCCTTCAACCTTATAATCCTCTGAGGTGGGTAAAACTTGGCAAGAAATTTGGTTACCAAATCATCCCAGTTGTTGATGTTGTCCCTTGGAAAAGATTCTAACCATTGAGTGGCCTTGTCCCTGAGAGAAAATGGGAATAGCATCAGCTTGTAACTGTCAGGGGGCACTCCATTAGTTTTGACAGTGTTGCATATCCTCAAGAAAGTGGATAAATGTTGGTGTGGGTCCTCAAGTGGTCCTCCACCAAAAGAGCAATTGTTCTGAACCAAGGTGATGAGTTGTGGTTTGAGTTCAAAATTGTTAGCATTGACATTTGGAGCCAAGATGCTGCTCCCACAATGTCTAGGATTTGCAAAGGTATAGGAAGCTAAAACTCTCCTCTTGGGTGGGTTGTCATTGTTGTTGTCTTCTCCACCTGGTGGATTGGTTAAATGTTCCTCCATCTCTTGGAATTCTTCGTCTGATTCCTCTTCTCCAACAATATTTTTCCCTCTTTCAGCTCTTCTTAACCTCCTGAGAGTTCTTTCGTCTTGTTCATGAAAATTGGGTATGGTTCTTCTTGTACCTGACATACAAGCAGAGCATGAGAAATGCACAAAACCAGTGACACTTCAATTTACTGCCAGATTGAAGTGTTAGTTAGATTAAGCAAAAAATCAAACAGTTAGTGGGTTAGTCGAAAAATAAAGAAAAACTGCTTGATCTAGATCACCACTTCACTTAATCATTGTCAATCTAATCAATCCCCGGCAACGGCGCCAAAAACTTGATGAGTATTTTGATGAAAAATAAATTTCCTCCAAAACACACAAATCTAATCGGCAAGTGCACCGGGTCGTATCAAGTAATAAAAACTCACGGGAGTGAGGTCGATCCCACAGGGATTGAAGGATTGAGCAATTTTAGTTTAGTGGTTGATTTAGTCAAGCGAATCAAGATTTGGTTGAGTGTTTTGTGATTTGCAGAAATTAAATTGCATGGAAGTAAAGAGAACAGGGAATTAAATTGCTGAATCTTAAAGAACAAGAAATTAAATAGCAGAAACTTAAAATGCAAGAAATGTAAATAGCGGAATCTTAAAATGCAAGAAATGTAAACGGCTGGAATTGTAAAGGGAATTGGGGCTTGGATTTAAACAAGGAAAAGTTAAATTGCATTAAACAGAAGAGTAAAAGGGAATTGGAATTGAATCGGATCCGAAACAGAAAAGTAAATGAACATATAAAGCAGTAAACAGAGAATTGAAATGGGAAATCAGATCTCAGGACCCAGAGACTAGAAAGCCAAGTCTAGATCTCAATGCCTTCCTAGATCCAACAAGAACAATTGCAAGGGAATTGTAAATAGTAAGGAAAGTAGATGAGAAGCAAGTAACAGAAACGGAAATTAAATTGCAGTAAACAAAGCAGAGAGATCCAAGGATGAGATTGAAACAGAATTTCTTCAATTCTCCAACCCCAGATCCAAGACAATTGCAATTGAAATAGAAAGCAATAAAATGAAGAGGAAGAGAAGTGAATTCTCCTTCCCCAAGACAAAGAAATTAAAGATCACTCAATATCCAAAGCTCTCCGAAAACTATTATGAAAATTCAAAAGGAAAGCTCCCCGAAGAACTTGAATTCTATCCTATTTATGCACTTTCTTCCAATGATCTTCAAGCCTTGAGTTGGGCCTTTGCTCTTGGTGGAATTGGGTTGAAAGAGGCCTTGGTTGATTGCTCTTGAAGTTTGGAGAAGAACCAAAGTGAACCAATTGAACCGGGTTTGAGTTTTGCAAAAGTTGGACCAAAAGTTAGAGCAAAAGTTAGGGGTCTAACTTTTGCTCCAACTTTTCATATCAGCTAACACCATCTTGCTGATATGAACGTTGGTGCCAACGTTAGGGGTCTAACTTTGGCCCTAACGTTGGCCTTACTTTGTGTACTTGTGGCGCCAACGTTAGCCACCAAGTTAGGGGGCTAACGTTGGCGCAAACTTTTGCTCCTCCTTGTGATTTTCATGTGCCAACGTTAGCCACCAAGTTAGGGGGCTAACGTTGGCGCAAACTTTTGGTGCCCAGGGAGGTTTTCTTCATGCCAACGTTAGCCTCAAAGTTAGGGGGCTAACGTTGGCGCAAACTTTTGGTGCCCAGGGGTGAATTTCATGTGCCAACGTTAGCCTCAAAGTTAGGGGGCTAACGTTGGCGCAAACTTTTGGTACCCAGGGAGTGATGTTCAAGTTCCAACGTTAGCCTCCAAGTTAGGGGGCTAACGTTGGGGCTAACTTTTCAACCAAAAGTTTGTGCAAAAGTTTGATGCTAACTTTAGGTCTAGCTTTTTGCTTCCTGGTTCAATTTCACTTATTCCATTGTCTTCTCTTTACTCCTAGCTATTCTTTCTTGCTTCAACCTTTCTCCAAGCTTTCTTCACCTATCATTAATCAACCAAACACATCAAAGCTATGCTCATAATCATGAGATATCCATTCTATCATAACATGTGACAATTATAGCATAAAACCTCATGAAATGGCATGAATTCATACATGGTTGATTCAATCAAGGGAAACATGAAAATCTACTCAATTAGCTTGCTTATTGTTCAAGAAAGTGCATAATTCTAATGAAAACAAAAGAAAAAGACTAGTTAAGATGGGCTAAGATGACTTGTCATCAGCCATCCTTCGAGAATGTTAATGACACTCAACATTGTCACTAACGTTCCAAGGTGCCCCTATGTCTCACGTTAGAGTCCACGTTAACTAGGTTAACGTGGCTTCTAACGTGGCCATGCTTAGCCATCCACAACGTTAGTGACAATGTTGAGTGTCACTAACGTTGGCCATTCTTTCACTCATCAACGTTAGCTTCCACGTTAACTAAGTTAACGTGGAGGTTAACGTGGCTCCTTGGGGGGTTGTGTGATTGCTTCCAATGTTAGTGACAATGTTGGGTGTCACTAACGTTGTCGACCACTCTTGCTTCTTACGTTAGCTCCCACGTTAACCAAGTTAACGTGGGAGTTAACGTGGTATGTTTCTCCTTAGGCCAACGTTAGTGACAATGTTCAATGTCACTAACGTTGGCATTTCTCCCCCCTTCTAACGTTAGAGGCCACGTTAACTAAGTTAACGTGGACTCTAACGTGGCCACTTATGAGCATTTGCCAACGTTAGTGACAATGTTAAGTGTCACTAACGTTGGCTCAACTTCCCCTCTCCACGTTAGAGTTCTCGTTAACTTAGTTAATGTGACTCTTAACGTGGTCAATGATGGCTTCGAGAGCATTATTGGCAATCACTTATCTCATTAACTTTGCAAGTTACCTCCCATTTCTTGCTTCCTTTGGTCCTGAAATCAAGCAATAGAGCGCATCAAAGTTCTAGTCCAAGTCATGGGCAATACAGCATATAATTTGTCACTAAACTCATGCAAAATCCTCATGAAATAATGTAAAATGCACAGTGTATGCTTGAATCAAGGTGTAAGTGAATATCTACCCAAAACTAGCTTATTTCCTAAGGGAATGCATGAAACTAACCTAAAAACAGTAAAGAAAAGGTCAGCGAAACTGGCCAAGATGCCCTGGCATCATGAAGCAGTTATCTTCTGCAGTGGGCTTAGC